>NC_056733.1:644214057-644574057 GCF_019279795.1 Protopterus annectens
GTTCCCCATCCAGTTATCCAGGTTGCGCTTAAAAAGGTTTAATGAGGTACTGTGCTTTACATGGAGAGGGAGTCTATTCCACAAAAGGGGGAGTCTCTGGGACACAAATCTGTCCCGCCAACAAGTCCTGTTGATGTCACAGACCAGGTTGAGGTCACACATGCAGGTTACTCGAGTGGAGTTGACTTGCGGATATGCAGCAGTCTCATCAGGGCAGGATGTGAGATTGCTTTGTATGCTAGACAGAGGTCACCTCTGAGGAGTCTGTAGGAGACTGAGTAGAGGGACAGGGCTTTTAGTCCATCTGTGTAGGGTAGATGTTTGAGGCCCTGGATTCTCCGGGTGAGCAACCTCTGTGGTTTCTCCAGCTGCTTCATGTGCTTTGTGAGGGGCATTGTAATCAATAATGGGTCGTATAAGGGAAGAATACAGGGATGTTATTGACCACCTTGTCCCTGGATGAGATACCCTTACTAATGAGGGTGAGCCTTGTAGAAAGCTTTCCGTTCAATGGAGGTAATATGCTATCAACCTGGGTGCCCAAGTCCCTCACCATGATTGCGTGCATTGTGCCTTATTATCAGTGTGATAATTTGTGGGGACATCATTCTTCCCAAAAGGGATGGTGATGCATTTATTGGCATTCAGTTTTAGGCCATGTTTCTGGCAGCAGTCATTTGTTTGAGTGAGACCCGCTTGGAGGATATCCACATCACTAGGGGAATTGATGACAACACCCAGCTTGCAGTCATCTTCAAACTTTGTCAGCCATAGCCCACTAGATTTGGTCTGCAACTCTGAGAAGTATATTCCAAACAGCAGAGGCCCCAAGACCAATCCCTGGGGTGCACCTCTTGTCTGCTACTTGAGGTGACTTCCCCAATTTTGACTAGGTGGGTTCTATCAGTGAGCCAGTTTGCTACCCATCTGGTAACATATGGATTGATGCCTAATTGAGAGTGTTTATCTATTATACCCGTGTGTGGAATAGTATCGAAGAACTTCGTCAGGTCAAGGTAGATGGTGTGCACTGTCTTCCCCTCTTCTATGGTCTTGGTGTCTGTCTCAAAGAAGTCGACCAAATTTAACAGGCATGACCTCCCCAAGCTGTGTGGGATCAAGTGTCTGGAGGTTGCCAATGTCCTTGTTAGTGAGGTCCATGGTAATCTGCTCCATGGCCTTGCAGAACAGGCTAGTTAGACTGATGGATCTATAATTTCCTGGCTCGGTGGACGCTCCACCTTTGTGCAGAGGGATGATGGTAGCTGTCTTCCACTCGGCTGGGACAAAGCCGGTACTCAGGCTTTGGTTGAAAAGGGTCCCTAATGATGTTGCAAGTTCCTGCCTGAGTTCATGTAGGATGCAGCCTGGGATGTTATCGGGTCCCATGAAGGCTGTATTTTTTGCCTTTGAGAGGGCAGTGATGACTTGCTCCCTGGAGATAAGGAGAGGGGGGAAGGTACTGGGGATGTCCTGTTTTACTGGTGGGGGGGGGGGGGACAGAGGAGTGAAGTTTTCACTGAACCAGTCTGGCAGGTTGGCTATATCTACAGGGTTTGTGTATGTGGTGTCCAAGACCACCAGTTCTTAGCAGATCTGGGTGCTTCCCTTGAGATTGCGAACATATGTGAAGAAAGCCTTATGATTGTCTTTAGTAGATGTGGCCAGTTTGGACTCGAAGTTTGCTTTGGAGGATTTCACTAGTGCTCTTATTTGCTTGTTGAGGCTAAGCAGAGATTGCTTCCAATTAGACACCTGCTCCTTGGTCCTGGACAGCAATTATTTCATTTTATTATAGAGTTTATTGTAGATGTGCACCAGACAGGTTTACTCTTCCTTGAGGAGGGATGATTATGTCCTGTCTGGTATTCATGATTTCATGCAGATATATAAATGCTCATATAGTACTTTGGTGTAGGTTTGGATACATGTGGCAGTTCCTGTGGAGGGAGAGGGGATGTGAAGCTGTTTATGCCTTCCTTCAGGAGGTTGTAATCAGCTTTGGAGAAGTTTTTTTGTTTGACCCTTGCTAGTGTGGAGGTTCGGGGGAGATGGTGACATTGAAAGTGACTGCTTTGTGGTCACATCTTAGCAGGGATGATGACACTGTAGGAATGCTGCAGTGGTTACTTATGTTGGTTAATACCAAGTCAAACATATTTTCACCTCTTGTAGCGGTGTCATCCAACTGGTCCAAGGCATCTGCACAGATGAAATCAAGGAATCTCTGGGCATTTGTGTTTTGGCACGAGTATTTCTTCCAATCTATGGTTGGATAGTTAGTCGGCCAAGATCAGGGTAAAGGGTTGAATCTTGATAAATTCGAAGAGGTCCAGATAAGTGGAGTGGGCATCTAAGTCAGAGATAGAAGCCTGTAGCTAGCTATGATTTCACTAGGGGTCTTGTCAGTTGCTAACTGCACCTAGAGTATTTCCTGTGCATCATACTGTATGACCAGCCTAGAGGTGTTTGTCATTTATATGTATTGCAACTCACCTCCTTTTGTTTTGCTGCCCACGGTTTGGGTTCTGAATGAATGATAGGATGAGTAACCTGGTATGCTCTCCGCAGCTTTAAACCAGGTTTCCGTGACTGCACAAATGTCAGCTTCTTCCATAGTTAAGAATGCTTGCAATGAGTGCAGTTTCATGTTTAGACTCCAAGCGTTTAGCAACAGCATAACCTTTGATTTACATTTTGATGAAATTTTCATATTGGTAGTTTTGACTTCATGGCATTGCCTAAAAAAGGCACTATGGGGGAGGAAAGAGCCTTTGCTAGGAACCTGAAGCCCGAGGGAGACAGCTGCAGGCCATCTCTGGCAAAGCATCAAGGCTCGTCAGTCATGTCATCCCAGGCAGTCAGGTACTGGATCCCGTTGGAGTGACACCAGAAACTAAGCCAATTGTTAAAGTCAGCCATTTTCTGTTTGTATTGAGGCATCATTCTGGGTGATGGTAGAATGCTGCTTAAGGCTAGGAACATACCTGCCTCGGGAACATACTCGGCAGGCTCAGTCATGTCTCTCTTCATATAGTCCAGCGAGGTACGTCTCAAGTCATTCACTCCAACATGGTCTATGACAGAGTCATAACAGTACCCGTTGAGAGACTTGAGTGTGTTGGTGATATGGCAGACTCTGGCACCCAATAAACAACTAAACATGACTTTTTCCATGGCCAGCCTAGTGAGGGGCACATCTGTGTGTCTCACAATGGAGTCTGCTATGACTAATATGTTGGGTTTATGTTTAGGCCTTAGTGGCTGTGAGACACAGGTGTATGGACTGTGTGTGGTGTGGTGGGCAGTGGAGTTTGCATGCATTTGTCTCTGAGGTCTCTCTTGTTTGGGTATGCTTTTGTTGAGGACTTCTGCATATGTAGGGGTGTGTTGTCTAGGCGTGGGTGGTGCTTGGTTTGGTGTTCCTTTTGCCAACCTTCTCAGTGCGAGATATATTGGTTTGTGGGGGAGAAGAGCACTGATACTAGGTGCTTGATGTAATTGCATCTCTCTCAAATTGTGTTCCTAGGTGGTAGTAGTAGGGGGTTGTCAGTGTACATTAGGCAGTTGCTACACTCTCAGTATGCCCATATTAACCAGACTGGCAGGAAAAAATGTAGGAAATTGTCCTTCCATATTTGACAGAAACTGAAAGAGCTAAGAGGGTAAAGGCAGGAAGGTCTAAGAGTAGTACTACTATATGATAACATAAGTGCTACTAAGGGAAAACTTGTAGCTGGAATACCTCAGAAAGGGTTAAAAACCATTCAGCTGAAGCTCTGGATGCAGCAGACCTGTATCTTGTCTATGCTACTCCATTTTAAGGTTAAGAACTCAGTAAGAAAAAACTTACAATGAAGCACAAATTAATCACTTGTAGTCAAAAGAGTAGAACTCGCAGTATGAGAAAATACAGTTAAACCACAACAAAATGCAGTAAAATGCAGTTAAAACAGTAGTGAATTGCAGCAGATAGCAATGACATATAGTTAAATCAGTAGATTGCTTTGAAACAAGTAGCTCACAATCACAACAGTAAGAGACAGCACAAATAAAGCAGTGATTCAGTAGAATACTGTCATCAATTTAGTGAGGATACCAACAAGCAGTAATAAATACGGCAAACATAAATGAAGTAGGTAGTTTTTTTTTTTTTTGTTTTTTTTTTTAAGTGGAAAGTGAAGAGACAGAAGATAATAAGATAATTCAAGTTTCAGAAGCTAAAGGGGTAGGCCTTTACCAAGTTCTTTCATTTCTTCTGAATGCCGATTACTTTTTACTTTCAAGAGTTTACTAGTTTCTAACAGTCTTTACTGGTACCTTAAGGGGTCATTTGTATATCTGTTTATTTTCCAAAATATTGGCCTGTGTTTTGTTATTTTTTGCTATGGTGATCTGGAGGGTATTGTTTCATATTATTTCAAAAAGCCTGCCATCTTTAACCAAATCCCTGCCAGAGGGCTCCACAGAATGGTAGGATACATGGTCTCTTGTATATTGATGGTCCCCATGACAGGACTTCATATGAGCATTACCCAGTCCCATTTAATAAACCAATGCTACCTGCATGCTTAATCCGTGCAATGCAGGATAGAACAATGCATTGTAAGAATCTGAACAGATTTTTATTGCATTTGCAAAGAGCAGGGAGAAGGAGGCAGTCAGCAACCAAACCATTTCAAAATATATATAGCTCATTGAATTACTTTCTGCTGCACTCACCATGACAAGTCTTAGTGCAACCTAGTAAGAATGTATCCTACCAGTGCCACAGCTACTACCACAGTGTTAAGAGGCTGCTACTCACTGTCCTGGAAGCAGGTATCTTGTCTTTCATACACACATTTGTCAAGTATTAAAATCTGGCTAGTATTTTTAGGGCCAGGGCAGGTTTTGCCATGGCCGTACTACTGGCCTTGTGTTCATTCCTTCTCGAAATGTTAGCTACTCTGCGGTCTGTAAGTTGTGGGAGTCATCCCAAGATTCAGTACTGCAACAGTGAATGTACTCTTGTCTAAGGTTATGTTAAGGTCTTAACACAACTGTATTGTCTTTGGTTACTCTCTGAAATAAAATAGCTGTATTTGAATCTGTGGTTGGTATGTCTTTGAAGTAGTTAAGCGTTACATTCTTTGTGTTATTTTCTTGATTCTTTGTTTCTTCTCAGGTGAAGCGGAAGGAACCCCCAGAGGTTGCAACATCAGGAGATCAGAAGAGATTGCGACCCTCCACACCAGTTGATGATGAAGATGAAGGTTTGTAAACACCTGAATAGAATCATCTGCAAATGTAGCACAGCGATGCATAGAAATCCTCTAATAGAGAAACATGAAACTCTTCAAGTATTCCTTCATATTGCAAATTTTGGTGTGCAGCGCAGAACATTTTTGTATACAAGATCTATGAACAGTTACATGCATTTCAGAGTAACTGTGTATAGCCTGACTGCTGAAATTAACTTCAATTAGAGGGAATGTGCCAGTCTTTGTAGACAGGTATCTGTTATATGTGTGTGTGACACTGAGATGTGATGAAAGTCTAGGTATTTTTTACTTCCTAGAACAGACCTCAAGTGAAAATGCCATTTCTGTGTTCTTGTATATGATATTTCTGGCTGCATCCTGTGAGTGGTATTTATGTCCACCCCTGAGTAGTATCCGAGTACTTTCCTGATTGTATTTTATTTTTCCTGTCCTTATGGATTTGGCAGGTACGTTCTGCTATGGGGTCTATATCAAAACATTGAAGTTTCAAAATGTTCTAATATCGACCCCTATTCATCAAAAGCTGAAAATATCGAAGTAACAGAAAACCTAATTTTTTCCTAGGGAAAGAATTTGGTTGTCCGTTTCTGTTGCTTCGGTATTTTCAGCGCTGTGGTGGAAAGTTACGGGTCGGGTTCAGGTAAGTGTGTGATTGAGTGCGGGTTAGGTATGTGTTAGGGTGCGGGTTAAGTATGTGTGCGATTGTGTGGACGTGAGGGTTAGGGCGGGTTAGGTGAGTTAGGGTTAGGGGGTGGGTGAGGTGAGTGTGCAATAGTGACGGACCTTAGGGTTAGGGTTTGGGTTAAGGTAAGTGGATAGTTAGTGGTGTCTGTATAGTTTAGTGTAGGGTTAGGTGTAAGATTTTAGGTGTATGTGTGTGGATTGCTGTTTGTTTGGTGTGCTTGTGTTGTGTGTATGTGTTTTGGAACAGTGAATTTTTTCCCTAGGAAAAAATTTGCTGTTCTGTATGTTCAATGTTTTCAGCTTTCACTGAATAGGAGTCGATATTAGATCATTCGAAGTTTTGAAACTTCGATGTTCTAATATAGACCCTCTGCTATGAGTGGCCTTGATTGGTGGATTGATTTTGCTTGTTTTTTCGTTTGTTGCATTTGTTAACCAAGGTAGAGCACTGATCCTTGGTGACATATAGTCTCATCTCAGAAAAATGCAAAGCAAAAGTTTAAACACACTTAAAACTTGTGCAATGTAAAGCTGTTAGTTCAGAGAAAAATTTGGGTAGGGTGTTGCAGTTCAACACATTGAAGTGATTCAGTTGGAGATCCCATCCCAATAATAACCAGCAAGTACTGCACAAGGATGTGACAAAGAAATGTATCCCAAATAATCCAAAACCTGGAAAAAAGTTTTATGTGTATATTACCTTTATACTGCATTTATATTTACAGTGAATGTAAAAAGTTTACACACCCCTGTTAAAATGCCAGGTTTTTGTGATATAAAAAAAATGAGTTCAAAACAGGAGGCCAGCACCAGAATGTTATAGGCACACACATCATTATCACTGAAGAAGGCAAGTCTGCCAGTATGATGTTAGTAATTATACATTATTATTAAATAAATGTTTTTGTGTGCCTGTAACATTCTAGTGCTAAAAAAAATTAGACCACAATGAATTATTTCAAAACTTTTCCCACCTTTAATGTAACCTAAAACAAATAAATCTGTTAGGGGAAAAAACAAAAAATAAAAAACGTACAATAAGCTGATTGCACAAGCGTCCACACCCTTAAACTAATACTTTGTTGAAGCACTAATTACAGCATTCAGTCTTCTTGGGTACACACCTGCCATCAATTAAAGAGACTATGATTAACCCCAAATAAAGTTCAGCTGTCCTAGTAAGGTTTTCCTGACATTTACTCAGTTCCCTGCTACAGTAAATATGGTTCACAGAGATCTTACAGAGCATCAAATGGATTTCATTGTTGAAAGTTATCAGTCAGGAGAAGGGTACAAAAAAATTTCCACAGCATTGGATATACCATGAACACAAAGAAGACGATCATCAAAAAGTGAAGAAAATATGGGATAACAGTGACGTTGCAAAGAACTGGACGTCCCTCCAAAATTGATGAAAAGACAAGACAAAAACTGGTCAGGGAGGCTGCCAAGAGACCTACAGCAACACTGAAGCAGCTGCAGGAATTTCTGGTTGTGTACTACAAGTGACAACAATCTCCCGTATTATCCGTATGTCTGGGCTATGGGGTAGGGTTGCAAGACGCAAGCCTTATCTTACATAGAAGCTCATCCGGGCCTGGCTGAAATTTGCAAAACAATACATCAAGTCTCCCAAAAGCATGTGGGAAAAGTGTTATGGTCTGATGAGACCAAGACTGAAGTTTTTG
Organism: Protopterus annectens; assembly: GCF_019279795.1. NCBI lineage: Eukaryota > Metazoa > Chordata > Ceratodontiformes > Protopteridae > Protopterus > Protopterus annectens. The sequence goes on from NC_056733.1 coordinate 644,221,694, forward strand.
GTCACATTTCCAAAAGGTACTTTTGGCGCAAAAACAACACTTCGCATCACCAGAACACCATCCCCACGGTGAAGCATGATAGTGGGAGTATCATGCTTGGGGGTTGCTTTTCTTCAGCTGGAACTGGGGCTTTAGTCAAGGTGGAGGGAATTAGAGTCCCAAATACCAGTTACTTTTGGCCCAAAACCTTCAGGTGTCTGCTAGAAAGCTGGAGACGAAGAGGAATTTCACCTTTCAATACGACAGTGACCCCAAGCATACATCCAAATCAACAAAAGAATGATTTCACCAGAAGAAAATTTAAAGTTTTGGAATGTCCCAGCCAGAGTCCCAAACTAAATCCAGTAGAAAATCTATGGGGTGACTTGAAGAGGGCTGTGCACAAGAGTTGCCCTCACAATCTGACAGATTTGGAGCGTTTTGCAAGGAAAAGTGGGCAAATATTGCCAAGTCAAGATGCGCCATGCTGACTCCTACCCAAGAAGACTGAATGCTATAATTAAATCAAAAGCTGCTTCAACAAAGTATTAGTTTAAAGGTGTGCACACTTATGCAACCAGTTTATTGTACGTTTTTTAATTTTTTTATATTTTTCCCCCTAACAGATTTGTTTGTTTTTCAATTGAATTGTACAGGTTATAGGTCACATTAAAGGTGGGAAAAGTTTTGAAATTATTTATTGTGGTCTCATTTTTATATCGCAAAAACCTGGCATTTTAACAGGGGTGTGTAAACTTTTTATATCCACTGTACATATAAGCAATCCTTCTGTTAGGGATGAAGGATAAGGGAGGAGGTGGCAAGAGGAGGGTAAACTGGAAGAAGGAAGTAATGGGTTTGGCAGATCCCTCTGAGCAGATGAGACTTAAAGAAATATCTAGTAATAGTGTTTTAGTCAGAGTAAGGAGGGGGATGGATGACTTAAGTTATGTGATCAGATTGTCAGTAGTGCAAGCATTCACTTGGTGGATCTCCATCAACTTGGATGCCTTGACCTTCAGAAGTTAGAGAGGGAGACGTTTGTGTGTATGTGGATTTGTTTGAGTGTCACTTCACTCCTTGTTTTTAGTAAGCTGCTAACAAATTATTCATTTAAAAATCTATTTTATGACATGGACATTTAGTAAGAATGATACCAAGAGTGGTGTAACCGATTTCTCCTAAGCTTATAAGGTGCATTTATGTGATAATAGCTTTCTGTTGTCATTTTCTTCTGGTGGAATCAAACCTAATTTAAAATCTGATTTGATAATATGCTTTTAAGCCATTTAGTTCTTACCTGTAGGATATCTTCTCCTGAATCTTTAAAGAAAAGACCAGATATTCTGGACGTGTTATTGTATAATTACTAAGATTTTTTTTTCCAGAAGTATGTTTAGTAATGCATGTTAAAATTTAAATGGTTTCCTTTTGTAATGCTGTGGTATCATCTGACATGGCAGTATTACCGTCTCTCATGGGTTGGCAGGAATATGTTTTTTTTTTTGTTTTTTTTAAACTAGCTTATTTATGCAGAGTCTGTGGCCTTACAGGTGGTACACTAACCGTTGGTGCTAGAAGACTTGAAGACTGTTGGTTGTATCCCCAGTGCAGGTGATTGGATTAATTTTCATTTTCAAATTTATTTTCTCAAAGTTTACATTCCCGGTAAACAAATGCAATAAATAAAAAAATATAAGCATAAATTGCTGACATTGCAGTGCAGCATTAAGAGAATTTGCAGATGTTCATCGTGTTACCCTGCTGCAGTCATCACACTTGGGTTATCCTGCCATCAGGCGGTCCTGCAGTCGGCCAGAGTTCCAAAGTCTTGGTCCGGCGTCGGTTGCTGTCGCTTCTTCCCTGACGTCAGTGCGCCAGGGGTATACAAGAGGCATCCAATGCCATTTTCTTCAGTCTTTCTTGCCGCGTGGTGCCCGAAGCAGAAGCAGTTCGCAAGTGCCGGTCGGCCGACACCTGAGATTTTCGATTCGAATTTCAGTCCGGAGTATTCAATAAAGCCAAGTACCCCATTGGGGAACCTTTTCTTGCCTAAGTCCGATGTCAGAAAAAGTTAACAATTGCATTTCTTGTGGGAAGCCAATACCTCATAAGGACTTCCATTCTTATTGTATACCTTGCCTAGGCCCAGACCACGACGTCACAGGTTGTCGGTTTTGTGCTAGGGTTAATAAACTAACTATCAAACGTCGTTTTGACTTCTCACGACATTACTTTGGTAGGAAATTTAATTATATCATGCCGTCGGAGCAGCCGACGACCAGCATGCATAAAAAATGCAAGGATAAGGACAGGCAGCCTAGAACCAAGCCAGACTCCGAGGCCTCTGCTGGGCCTATCGTCGGTTCTCCGGTTTTCAGTGAGGTGCCTACACAGCCCCTGACGACCGCAGAATTGGAACCCCAGACAGCTTCAGATTCTCAAGCGGAGTGTACTAGGCCATCGCAGCCATCTTCATTAGGCCCTTCCGACACCGGAGCAGAAGGAGATCCCGGTGCATTAGAAACACCTTCGGTTGCAGGTGTCTTCAGACCGACTACACTCACCATTAAATCTTATGCTAAGCTTAAAACTCCATTAAAACCAAAAAGACTGTACATCAGTCTCCAGTTCAAGGCCCCATGCCTAAGAAACAGATGCTTAAGATGGCTGAAGATTTGATTACCCTAATCAGGGGTTCCCATCCCCCTCCAGATAAAAGGCCAAGACAAGAGGAGGATTATGCTTCCTCTGACCAGGTTTCAATTTCCTCAAATTCTTCTGAGGAACAGGATTACTCTTTCCCCCCTTATGAAGACTCTGATGCTGAAGACTCTATTCCCTCAGCATCTCCCCCTGAAGACTACTCCTTTGGGGAAACTTTACATACTATGAGGGAACATTTCCACTGGGAAGGCCAGGACTTCTCTGATTCTAAGAAAAGGTTCCGAGAGTTCCTTTTACTACCCCAGCACAGACCACTTGCTATCTCGCCAGTTTTAGACATTGTGGATGATGTTTACTTAGAGTCCAGTCTAAATCCAGACTCTCTACCTCCTGCTCCAGCCAAACCAGACAGATGCTACAGAGTAAGAAAGATCTTAAGGAATTGTTAAATAATAATTTAATTGAAAGGAAAGAGAATATCATGTCTTGGTTTTTGCAATATTTATGATAAGGTTATGAACCCGAGTGTTATCACTGATGTAAATTTTACTCCCAAACACCATTTCAATTGTAAATCAACAGGGGTGATTTATATTTTGGGATGTTTATGTAAAAATATGTGGTATATAGGACAAACAAAAAGGATGGTAAGGGTACGGATTTTGGAGCATTTAAAAGATATAAGGAACCAAAATCTGGTTAGCCCAGTTGCTAAGCATTTTCAAGAGAAACATGGTGGGTCTTCTAATGGTTTAACATTTAGTGTCTTGGGAAAGCCCTTCCTTCAGAGGGGAGATGATGTTGTAGGAAAACTACTGGAGCTTGAAACTAGAATGATTTTTAAGTTCCATACCTTAAAGCCTAATGGCATGAATCAAGAATTAGGTATTTAATGAATTATTTATGTTTAGTACACGTCCATTCATTTGTTTATTTATCTATTTATTTATTTACATATTTACATTTATATTATAGAAATTTATAATTAGCTCATGGTCACTTTAAAAGTCTTTTCACTGTTTAATTAATTAATTAGGAGATTAACTTGTTAATTGTTAAAATGAGAATGTATATAAATGTGATGATTGTATTGAATTAGTTGTGATCCTTGAAGGCGAATTGCCGAGGTACCAGATCGTTGAAATAAAGGAAAGCAAGTTACTGGTGAATTACTGGCTTGGTCGTGTGTTTTCTTATTTTTTTTAATCTGTGAGGTGTTTTGCAATTGGAATTCTGCCAGTTTCTTCACCAGTTTATCTACAATCTTATATTACACATGTCGCAAGGTAATGAAGGCTCTGAACAGAGCGCTTTGTCAGGAGCAATGCTTTTTTCTGATATAATGAATGAGCGTGATAAAAAGTATATTACCATGGATCCCTGGAACGTGGGTACTGATCGTGATGTAGACGGGCGGTTTGTGCAACTGGAAAGACTAATGACTAAAGAAATAGCTTTGTATCTGGATACGTGCCTCTTGGAGAAATATGTTAGTTTAAACATTACTCCGAGGGGGTTGCGTATTGACAAGTTACCTGCCACACAGTTTTCTGAAGAGGAGTCTGATCTCCTAGACGAGTGGAAACAGGCTTCTCTGTCTTGTACTATTAGCTGGCTTCGCACTCTAATTAAACGTAATTTGAGAGCTCATGAAAGGTTGAAAAAGGAGATTTTGCATCTACAGGATGAGGTGGTGGGGGAGTCCTGTTATAGGATGCAAACCTTGAAAGTGAATGAGAAAATATGCAAATTAGAGGGAGAGATCATCCAGAGGAAGCGCAACAAGCTTATAAGTGATTTGAAAGACTATGAGATTGGCATATTGTTTTCATGGCAACGAGAACCTGTGCGTAGCAGGTCAAAGGTTAGGAACGCAAGTCAGAGACAACGAGGCGTTTCAGTATCTTCAGCGTCTTCATCGGAAAGGAAAGTTCCTAAAAACGTAACTTTTGCTAATACCTCAGCGACTGCTAGCACAGTTGAAGTGCTTGATGGTGCTTTAATTTCATCTAATACAGGAGACTCCTTTCACACGAACAGTTCGAACAAGGGACGAAACGGAAGGAAGGGAAGAAACCGCTTTAAATAATTTACTGGTATGTGAAGCTGGTTTCATTCAAGCAAATGTTGCTACAGAGACTTTAATGTGCATTAATTTATCTAATTTAGAATTGACTCATGACATGAAAAATGTTTTGTTTAAAGGCAGGAAATTTATTCCAACGTTTTTTTCCTTCTCTTGCTGATATATATTTTGAAATCAAAGATTTCATTAGAAAGCTGTTGCTAAAAGTTTATTTCAAAAGAGAAGACGAGTTATTTTCTGGAAGTGTTGATTCCAATGTTTGTTGCACTGATTTAGATGACAGCCTTTTGAATTTGTCTATATATGATTATGATGGGTCAGACCTCAATGAGTTGTGTGAAAATGATGCACAAGCAAACCATGAAAGTATTTATAACACTGGTTATGGAAAATTGAATGTACCATATCTAAAAAATGTTAACAAGTTCATACCCAGTATCACTGTACCTGCCATTTCAATTTTCTTTAAAGTTCTTCTTAGGGAAATTGAAACAGCATACAAAATATTTTGTAAAGAAAAAAGATGTTACAACTTAAGTAAAAATGAATGGCAAGCATTGAAAGAATTGAAAAAGTTCAAATCTAATTTTATATTTAAATGTGCTGTTAAAGGTGGGAATTGGGTTATTATGAACAAATTTGATTATTGTGAGATGGTTGATGTCCTACTTTCTGATGGTGAAGAATATAAGAAATTGGATTGTGAGCCAACCAAGATGTTTAATGATGAATTATTATTTTTGTTAGAAAAGGGAGAACGTTTGGGCTTTTTTGAACACAGAGATATTTGTAGAATGTATATTAAAAAACCTGCTATACCTATTTTGTACGCTCTACCTAAAGTACATAAAAACCACCTGGTAGGCCCATAGTCTCGGGGATAGGTTCCTTTTTGGACAGTGTAAATACTTTTTTGGATTTTCATCTGAAAGCATACTTAGAGTAACAGCTCACATTTCCAATACTCAAGATCTTATCAATAGTTTATCCAAAATCAAATGGCATCAAGATTATTATTGGGTAACTATAGATGTTAAATCATTATATACAAACATAGACATCAGATGGGGATTAGATTCTATTTATGATATGTTGGGTGAAGGGCCAAGAACTAACTTTTTGGTAAGCTTATTAGAGTTTTGTTTGACCCATAATTATTTTTTATTTAATAATAGTTATTTTTTGCAGGTGAAAGGCACAGCGATGGGGGCAGCCTTTGCGCCCTCATACGCTGTCATATATATAGGTTTTTTTGAAAAAATATTTATTTATCCCACTGACTTTTTTAAAAACAATGTGATATTGTATCATCGCTTTATTGATGATCTCATTTTCATCTGTAGGGGAGATGTAATTGATTTTTTTGAATTTTTTGAGGTATTAAATAGTAATGGGCACAATCTTTCTTTTTCTTATGAATTAAATAGAACACAGATTAATTTTTTGGATCCGTCACTATTTGTAGATGGGGAGAATATAGGATTTAGGCCCTATAGAAAATCTACCTCAGTTAATATGTTCTTGCATGCGACGAGCATGCATCCTGATCATCTATTGAAGGCTTTACCTTATGGTGAATTTAAGAGAATCTCTGACCATACTAGTAACACTAGTGAAAAAAACAAAGAATTGAATAAAGTTGTGTTGAGGTTGGGTGAAAGAGGCTACAACAAAACACAGTTATTAGCGTGTAGGGATAAATTACTTGGAAGAAAATTACTTGGTAGAAAAGTAGAGATGATAAATTCTGAATCCAGACATGAAGAATTGACAATGGAACAGAATAAAGAAGTTGAAAAACTTTTCTATGTAACGAAATTTACTGCCTTTTCTGACAAACTAGTGTCATTGGTCAGAAAATACTGGTATCTAGTCAGTGATGATGAATCCATTGGTCATTTATTCCCTAAACATATCACGTTCTCATATAAAAGAGGGAAAAATCTTAAGGAACTGTTAAATAATAATTTAATTGAAAGGAAAGAGAATATCATGACTTCAAAGCTGGGCACATACCCCTGTGGTTTTTGCAATATTTGTGATAAGGTTATGAACCCGAGTGTTATCAATGATGTAAATTTTACTCCCAAACACCATTTCAATTGTAAATCAACAGGGGTGATTTATATTTTGGGATGTTTATGTAAAAATATGTGGTATATAGGACAAACAAAAAGGATGGTAAGGGTACGGATTTTGGAGCATTTAAAAGATATAAGGAACCAAAATCTGGTTAGCCCAGTTGCTAAGCATTTTCAAGAGAAACGTGGTGGGTCTTCTAATAATTTAACATTTAGTGTCTTGGGAAAGCCCTTCCTTCAGAGGGGAGATGATGTTGTAGGAAAACTACTGGAGCTTGAGACTAGAATGATTTTTAAGTTCCATACCTTAAAGCCTAATGGCATGAATCAAGAATTAGGTATTTAATGAATTATTTATGTTTTACACGTTCATTCATTTGTTTATTTATCTATTTATTTATTTATTTATTTATTTACATATTCACATTTATATTATAGAAATTTATAATTAGCTCATGGTCACTTTAAAAGTCTTTTCACTGTTTAATTAATTAATTAGGAGATTAACTTGTTAATTGTTAAAATGAGAATGTATATAAATGTGATGATTGTATTGAATTAATTGTGATCCTTGAAGGCGAATTGCCGAGGTACCAGATCGTTGAAATAAAGGAAAGCAAGTTACTGGTGAAGTACTGGCTGGTCGTGTGTTTTCTTATTTTTTTGAATCTGTGAGGTGTTTTGTAATTAGATACTACAGAGTACCTGACTCACACAAATTCCTTTATAAAAGCCCTGTTGCTGACCCAGAAACAATTTCCTAGGGTCCCAAAGGGGCTAAAGCTTGTATGGCTAAAAATCCTGTACCCTCTGAAAGGGATTCCAGAGCCCTAGATAGATGGGGAAAGAAGATATACACCTCAGCTACTCTGGCTATGAGAGCATTAAATTGTCAGTGTCACATGCTGAAATATCAGCAATTCCTAATGTCTCAATTAAAACAAGAAATGAGCACACATTCTGAACAGTCTGATTTCAAGGAAATGCAGGATCTGTTGCATGCATCTGAACAGGTAGGCAAACATACTTTACAATGTGGATTTGATTCATTGGAAGCTTCCTGTAGAGCAGCTGTTAACGTAAACATGCTTGGTTAAAAGAACAAACCCTACCTGATCATGTTAAAGCAAAATTATTGGATGCACCTTTACAGCAGAATGTCTTATTTGGTGTCAAAGCAGAAGAGGTTTTAAAGAAAATGGAGGATAAGGCAAAGTCTATGCAGACGGTCAAGGATTTTTTACAGGTACAACCCCCTAGTTTCAGCAGAAATTGGCCAACAAAAAACTGGTCCTTTCCAGCTTCTGACAGATCACAGAGGGGCAAATTCTGACAGATCACAGAGGGGCAAATACAGACGCCCAAGGGGCAGAGGTCAGTCACAACGCCCTTACAAACCTCGCCAATGGGGTGCCGCTACCCAGAAAAGAGGATAAGATAGGCCCCAAGCTAGCAGAAGACAAACACAATGACTTAACCCTCAAACTACCAAGCAAATCTCTCTTGGCAGCTCCCTTGGGAGGAAAATTAGCACTTTTTGCAGACAACTGGCACATCATCACAAAAGACGAAAATGGGTCCTAAACATTGTATCACAAGGATACAGATTCCACTTTCACACCTTGCCAAGGATAAAAGGAATGCCAGACCTGCCACCAAATCAATGGGCAGAGGCACAAAAACAAATTACAGCTCTCATGGACATGAGAGCCATTCAACAGGTACCTACACAGGAGCAAGGACAAGGACTTTACTCAAGACTCTTTCTAGTCCCCAGAAAGGACAAAGCATGGAGACCCATTAAGGATCTTTCACTTCTGAACACCTGTCTGCAAGTACCAAAATTCAAGATGCTAACACTACAGCAGCTTCTTCCCATGCTGGGCAAGAAGGCTTGGCTAGTAACGTTGGATCTCAAGGAGGCATACCTGCATGTCCCTATCAGACAAAATTGCAGAAGATACCTCCGCTTCATTGCAGGTTCAACCCATTGTCAATTCTCTGCACTGCCCTTTGGCTTATGTACTGCGCCCAGGGTCTTCACAAAATGCCTGGCACCAGTAATTGCATACTGCAGGCAAAGAGGAATTCAAATATACCCATACCTGGACGACTGTCTTATTCAAGCAGAAAGCAAGGACATTCTTTTAAAGCATCTGGCATTTGTCAAACACCTTCTAAGTTGCCTAGGGTACACAGTAAACGAAATGAAATCAAAACTAGTGCCTTCACAAAACATAATATTCCTGGGTGCCAGCTTGAATACAATGGCCCAGATGGCTTATCTCACGCCAGACAAGCAACAACAGCTGACTCAATACTTCAAAATAATGGCAACAAAGACCCAACTCCCTGCAAGAAAAATTCTGCAGGCCTTGGGCTTCATGGCATCTTAATACCATTAATACTAATACCATTTGCAAAACTGCATATGAGGAAATTACAATGGTACCTGAAAAGCGTATGGACTTGGCACAGCCACAGCTTGGAAACAATGATACCACTCATTCCCTGCCTTCAACAGGAGTTTCTATGGTGGGCACAGGCATGTCACCTCAGCAAGGGTCAGCCTTTCACCTTATCCACAGCCAGGCAAACTATAACAACAGATGCATCAGACTATGCCTGGGGAGCACACATGGCAGGACAGTGCATTCAGGGCAAATGGACTACAGATCAAAGGCATCTGCATATCAATCAAAAAGAAATGCTAGCTGTACAGAATGCCCTAACAGCTTTCAAGGACCTCTTACACCCAGGACAACTAATAATATAGATGGACAATACCACAGTAATGTGGTACATAAAGAAGCAAAGGGGCACACATTCCTACCCTCTATGCAGGCAAGCAATGACCTTGTGGAACACAGGACTGTCTTACCAAGTTCAACTACAAGCACAATTCCTGCCATAGGTTCATAATAGGCTATCTGCCCTAGGGCATTTATAAGCCTAGCCAGAGTGTGTTTGGCTTTCGCCACCCATTTTAAATGAATTTTGCTATGCCCTTTTTCGAGGTTAGTATACTGTGCCTCTGTCTAGTGACACAGAAGTGATACCCAGGGTAAACCTACGATCTCCCATCCACTCATCAAGATTCCTCTTGAAGAGAGTCAGTGAGGGACTCTGCCTAACCTGGACTGGGATTTTATTCCAGAGTGAAGGGAGCGTCTGGGTTATGAATCTGTCCCTCCAGCATGTCCTATTTATTTCAGTGCTGAGGTTCAAGTCTCCTGAGCGCGTAGCTCGATGGGATTTGGATTTTCTGAGGTGCAACATGTCCATTAATTCCGGATTGGACATGGCTTTATACGTCGGGCACAGATCGCCTCTGAGCAGGCGGTATGCCACTGAGTAGAGCTGGAATTTCTTTAACCGGGCAACATATGGCATTTGTTTGAGTCCTTTGATCCTCTTGGTGAGGTACTTTTGGGGTCTTTCCAGTTGCTGCAGGTGTCTGGTAAGGTACATCCCAAAAGGGGCATTGTACTCAATTATGGGCCTGATGAGGGATGAGTAAAGAGGCACGATGACCTCCCCTGATCTAGATGTGAATCCCTTCATGATTAGGTGGGCTATATAAAATGTTTTTCTAACCACTTTGGCCACGTGGTTGTCAAATGAAAGATTGCTATCAACTTGGGTCCCCAGGTCCCTAATTACTTCTTCCATACTTAATGGATTACCAGCCATTTGGTAATTTGTGGGCACTTTGTTTTTGCCAAAGGGGATGACTATACACTTTTTGGCGTTTAGCTTGAGGCCATGGCTCCAGTTGTCTGTTTCTATGAGGCCCTTTTGGAGGATGCTTGTGTCGGCTGGAGAGTCGATTATGGTGCCCAGTTTGCAGTCATCTGCAAACTTGGTCAGCCACAGTCCTTCCGTGTTGGCCTGTACCTCCGAGAAATATATACCGAACAAGAGAGGTCCCAGGACTGAGCCTTGTGGGACACCACTTGTAACTGGTTTGGAGTCTGACATGGCTCCAGCAATTCTAACCATGTGGGCTCTGTCTTTGAGCCAGTTTGCAACCCATCTAGTGACATAGAGGTTTATATTTAAGCTGGTGAGCTTATCTATAATGCCCGAGTGGGGTATTGTTTTGAAGGCTTTTGCGAGGTCCAGGTAGGCTGTGTGGACCACCTTCCCTCGTCAATGGCCTTGGTGACTGTTTCAAAGAAATCAACCAGGTTTAAGAGGCAGGATCTGCCCTTAACAAAGCCGAACTGGGTAGGATCCAGTGTCTGTAGGTCCCCAATATCTTTATTTATGAGGTCCATGATGATCCTTTCCATAGCTTTACAGACCAAGATAGTCAGGCTTATGGAGCGATAGTTTCCAGGATCTGTTGAGGCACCACCTTTGTGGAGAGGGACCACTATTGCTGTACACCACTCTTTGGGTACATATCCTGTAGTAAGGCTGAGATTGAACAGTAGTTTTATGTTTGGGTTTAGCTCTTCTTGGAGTTAATGTAGGACGCAGCCCAGGACACCGTCTGGTCCCATTGATGCTGTGTTTTTTGCTTTGGAGAGGGCAGCTCTTACCTGAGCATCTGAGATGTCAAGGGGGGCAACACACTGCTGGGATAGATATTTGCCCTTTTGGTGGGGAGGAGGGGGAGAAGTTTGCGCTGAACCTGTCAGCTAGGATGTTGGCAATGTCTGTGGGTTCGGTGTATTTTTTGTCATTTTGGACTAATTCTGAGCATATCTGGGAATTCCCACCCAGGTTCCTGACATAACTAAAGAAAGCCCTGTGATTATCCTTAGTGTCCTGTGTAGTTTTTCTCTCTAAGCTGGCCTTAGACGATTTTATGAGTGCCCATAGTTTTTTGCTAATACAGATCAGAGATGCCTTCCCTTTTTGGGATTTTGCTCTATCATGTAGTAGCTTCCTCCTTCTATTGTATAGTTTGTTTATGGCTGGGGTCCACCAGACAGGACGTCTGCCTTTGGAGGATTGGGTCTTGGTTTTATTTGGGATTGCATGATCCATGCATTCCTGAAGGTGTTCATAGAATGCGTTTATAAAGGATTCTGCGGTCTGGGCCGTATTTTCCACAGGCCCGGGGGCTTTGAAGGATTCCACCTCGGTTTTGAGGAGTGTGAAATTTGCTTTACAGAAGATGTTCATCGTGCATACAGCTGCAGTCATAACAGATGGGTTCTCCTGCTGTCAGGCAGGTCCTCTGTCGGCCGAATTCCAAAGTCTAGGTCTGGCGTCGGTTGTCGTCGCTTCTTCCCTGACGTCAGTGCGACAGGAGTATAAAAGAACCAGCTGACGCCATTTTCTTCAGTCTTTCTTGCCACGCGGTGCCCGAAGCAGAAGCAGTTCGCAAGTGCCGGTCGGCCAGCTCCTGAAATTACGAAAATTTTGCAACCGACGTCTTCTTGAAAGCTAAGTACCCCGTTGGGGAAACTTTTCTTGCCTCAGACCGATGTCAGACAAAGTTAATAATTGTATTTCATGTGGGAAGCAAATACCGCATAAGGATTTCCATTCCCTCTGTATTCCTTGTTTAGGCCCAGACCACGACGTCTCGGTCTGTCGCTTTTGTGCTACATTCAACGTACGCACCATTAAGCGTCGGGCGGAGTTCGCCCAGCATTATTTTGGCAAAAAATTTAACTACATTATGTCATCGGATTCTCCAACTCCAGTTTTGTCTAAAAAGCGCAAAGATAAGGACCGACACACGAGGTCCGCGGCCTCTACCGACACCACACCAAAGCCGACTACACGTGGTCCGGTTCTCAGCGAGGCGCCTACGCAGCCCCTGACTACCGACGACACTTCATTGGCGGTGTCTCCTGTGCCCGAGGTCCCCGGCCCACACCCCGACTACAGATACCGAAGCCACTCTTGGCGGTGAATCTCAAAATGTGGACAGGTCCACCTCCTCTCAAGGTGTCTTCAGACCTTCCTCTTCTTTTTCCATCAAGGCTTTCACTAAGTCTAAAGCAGCCATGCACTCTAAGAGACAAGCTACACAGGGCCCATCTCCAGGACCCATGCCTAAAAAACAGATGCTTAAAATGGCTGTGGATTTAATTACTCTTATCAGGGGTTCTCAACCCCCCCCCCCACCGGACAAAAGGCCCAGAGTGGAGGACGAATCCCCCTCCTCTGATCAGGGCTGCATTATTTCAGAGCACTCTGATCAGGAACATTCTTACTCCCCTTTTGAAGATTCTGATGCAGAGGAGTCCATTCCCTCTGCCCCCCCCCCCCAGAGGATTACTCATTTGGGGAAACTTTGCATACCTTAAGAGAACACTTCCACTGGGAAGGCCAAGATTATTCAGATTCCAAGAAAAGGCTAAGGGAATTTCTCTTGCTACCTCAGCACAGGCCTCTGGCTATACCTCCTGTCTTGGACATACGAGATGTGTACTCGGAGGCCTGCCTTAACCCGGATTCACTACCTCCAACCCCAGTCAAGCCTGACAGGTACTACAGGGTTCTTGACTCACAACAATTTTTATACAAAAGCCATGCTGCTGACCCAGAAACCATCTCACAGGGCCCCAAGGGAATTAAGGCCTCCACTGCTAAAAATCCATTACCTTCCGAGAGAGATTCCAGATCCTTAGAAAGGTGGGGAAAAAAGGTATATACCTCGGCTTCCTTAACCATGAGGGCATTAAACTGTCAGTTCCATATGCTAAAGTACCAACAGTATCTGTTATCACAATTGAAAAGTAAAATGTCACAACCTGAACAACCAGACTTGAAGGAGTTGCAGGATTTGATGCATAGTGCAGAACAAGTGGGTAAACATACCTTACAGTGTGGTTTTGATGCTCTAGAGGCCTCATGTGGAGCTGCTGTTACAGGATCAGTCATACGTAGGCATGCCTGGCTCAAGGAACAAACTTTGGCAGATCATGTAAAAGCTAAATTACTAGATGCCCCTCTACAGAAGGATGTATTATTTGGTGCTAATGCTGAGGAGGTATTAAGGAAAATGGAGGAAAAGGCTAAATCAATGCAAACTGTGAAAGATTTTCTACAGGTACAACCCCCACGTTTCAGTAGAAATTGGCCTTCCAAAAATTGGTCCTTTCCAGCCATGGACAGACCCCAAAGAGGTAGATACAGGCGCCCGAGGGGCAGAAGGCAATACCAAGGATCATTTAGAGGCAGACAATGGTAAGCTCCTACACAAAGAGGTGCTGAGGATAACTCGCAACCATTCAGAAAGCAAGCCCAATGACTTTCCCCTTTGCATGCCAAGCAAGACTCAAATGGCAGAACCCTTAGGCAGAAAATTGGCATTATTTTCAAACAATTGGCATATTGTCACAAAAGACAAATGGATTCTGGACATTATAAACAGAGGCTACAGATTCCATTTTCACACCCTTCCAAAAATGAGAGGCATGCCAAACCTGCCACACAATCAAAGGGCAGAGGCACAAAGACAAATTACAGATCTCATAGACATGAAAGCTATTCAAGAGGTACCTACGCACAAACAAGGTCAAGGTTTTTATTCCAGACTATTCCTGGTACCAAGGAAGGGAAAAGATTGGAGACCTATTTTGGACCTATCCATCCTAAACACATTTCTACTTGTACCAAAATTCAAGATTCTCACTCTACAGCAGCTTCTTCCCATGCTGGGCAAGGAGTCCTGGCTGGTAACATTGGACCTCAAGGAGGCATACCTGCATATCCCAATCAGACAAAATTGCAGAAGATACCTTAGATTTCTTGCAGGTTCAACCCATTATCAATTCTCTGCATTGCCCTTTGGCTTCTCTACTGCGCCCAGAGTATTCACGAAATGCCTGGCATCAGTAATTGCCTACTGCAGACTTCAAGGGATACAAATATACCCCTATTTGGACGACTGCCTGATCCAAGCGGACAGCAAGCACATTCTTCTGAAACATCTGGATTATGTAATAATGTTGTTGAATTCTCTGGGATACACAGTCAACAAAAAGAAATCAAGGTTAATAGCCTCTCGGAAAATAATTTTCCTGGGTGCCAACTTGGACACAAACACCCAGATGGCCTACCTCACGCCAGAGAAGCAGGGGCAACTAACTCAATACTTCAGAGCACTAGCAAATTGCACCAGGCTGACTGCAAGGAAAATCCTGCAGGCTCTGGGATTCATGGCATCTTGCATCTTACTAATCCCATGTGCAAAGCTGCATATGAGGAAACTTCAGTGGTACCTGAAAAACCTATGGTCTCAACACAGCCACAGTTTGGAAACAATAATACCACTAATTCCATGTCTTCAAAAGGAATTTCTGTGGTGGGCTCAAGCATGCCAAACAAACACAGGTCTCCCATTCAGCAAGCCTCAAGCAAATCAAGTCATCACAACAGACGCCTCGGACTACGCCTGGGGGGGCGCACATGACAGATCGGTGCATTCAGGGCAAGTGGTCCCAAAAAGAAAAGCACCTTCACATCAATCAAAAGGAAATGCTAGCAGTAATAAATGCTATTATAGCTTTCAAAGACCTTCTGCAACCAGGTCAACTATTGATAAGAACTGACAACACCACAGTAATGTGGTACATAAACAAACAGGGAGGAACACATTCATACCCCCTATGCAGATTGGCCATGTCACTTTGGAACATGGCCGTGGACTTACAAATCGAACTACAAACACAGCACTTGCCAGGCAAGGAAAACATGCTGGCAGACAACCTAAGCAGAAATATGACAGATCCACACGAATGTAAGTTGCATTCTCAAGTTTTTACAGAGATAATCCAAGCATGGGGAAGGCCAGACATAGATCTCTTTGCCTCCCACAAAAATCACCAATTGACAAAATTCTGCTCAAGGATTTTTCATCCAAAGGCTTGGAGAGTGGACGCTCTCTCTTTCAGTTGGACATCAGTGACAGTTTTTGCCTTCCCACCTCTTCCTCTGCTGCCCAAAGTTCTATTGAAAACCAGAGCAGACAGACCAAAGATGATTCTCATTGCTCCAGACTGGCCAAGACAACACTGGTACCCACTCCTGAGGAGCCTGACGCATTCCCCACCATGGACCCTGCCTCTCATGCCTCTTCTCCTGACTCAGCACAGCTTCAAAACTCTTCACAGTCAGTTAAAAACACTCAATCTAGCCGCATGGAAGATTCCCTAACATTACAACAGACCCTACTCTCCAAGGAGGTGCAGGATGTCATTTTGGAGGCCAGAAGGCCGTCTACTAGAAAAGCTTACTCTGCAAAATGGAAACGGTTTTGTGTCTGGAATGAGAAAAAGGGCCAGGATCCTGGAAAACTGAATTTACCTAAAATATTACAGTATCTAGCTGAGCTCCTAAGCAGTGGACTTTCATTCTCCTCCATCAAAATCCATGCCTCAGCCATTTCTGCAGAATACAACACTGATCCACCCTTATTCTCTCACCCCCTCTTAAGACAGTTCCTCAGAGGGGCTAAGAATCTAAAACCCCCAAGGAAACAACCAATACCTGCTTGGGATCTCAATTTCATTCTGGAAAAACTGACCTTGCCTCCTTTTGATCCAGCTGCCTCATCAGATTTGCAATATTTGTCCTGGAAAACAGCTTTCCTTCTGGATATTACCTCAGCTCGTAGAGTTTCAGAACTACAAGCTCTCATGGTTGTGCAGCCTTTTATCATTTTCCATCAGGACAGAGTTTCATTACGAACCAACCCGTCCTTTATGCCAAAAGTGGTATCCAGGGTAGCTTTGAATCAGGCCATACACTTACCTACCTTTTATCCTAATCCTCAAAACAAAGGGGAGAGATTACTACATTCCTTGGACATCCACAGACAACTGCGTTATTATTTGGACAGAACAAAGCCTTTCAGAAAATCAGATCAGCTCTTTGTGTCCTATGCTATAGGAGCTCAAGGAAAGCCAATTTCCAAACAGACAATCTCAAAATGGATTGCCCATTGCATACGCTTTTGCTATTCTTTTCATGGCAAAACCGTACCTACAGGCATCAGATCTCACTCCACAAGGGCCACGGCTACCTCTGCAGCTTTTCTTAGAGGAGTTCCTACCAAAGATATTTTAGAAGCAGCCACTTGGAGTTCTGTGCATATCTTCTCCAAGCACTACCACCTTCCACTATACTCCAAATCTAGAGCGGGCTTTGCCACTGCAGTCTTGCAGGGCATTCTGGCCCCTCCTAGTTCCACCTAGTGCCTACCACCCCTTTCTTAGCTTTGGGATTCTACCCATCTGTTATGACTGCAGCTGTATGCACGATGGACATAGTACAGTTTTGTACCTACCGTAAATGTAGATGTTAGAGTGCTAATACAGCTGCAGTTCAGGTTTCCCTCCCTCCTTCCCCTCTTGGAACAGGCCTATTGGCTAACATATCCTCATGCAACCAGATTGGGATATTCATTCATGATGTATTTGCTTGCACTACTGTATTTTGATTATATGGCATTGCTTTATTACACAAATTTATGTATTGCCTTCCTTTTGGGGGCACCTAACATCTGGGGCAAGAAAAACTGAAGAAAATGGCGTCGGCTGGCTCCTTTATAGCCCTGTCGCACTGACGTCAGGGAAGAAGCGACGACAACCGACGCCGGACCTAGACTTTGGAATTCGGCCAACTGAGGACCCGCCTGACGGCAGGAGAACCCATCTGTTATGACTGCAGCTTTATTAGCACTCGAACATCTACATTTATGGTAGGTACAAAACTGTACTTTTTTCACTGTGGTTTTCTGGGCAGGGGGTGGGATCGGGATGTGAATATCCAGTGAGATTAGTTTATGGTCTGATCTTACCAGTGAGGGATACTCTTCTGGTCCGGAGCATAGAGTCCCCATGTTGGTGATGATCAGATCCAGTATGTTTTCCCCTCTTGTGGGAGTGGTAACAAGTTGTTCCATAGCATTTGAGTTTTAAATTCTAGGAACCTTTGGGCTAGGGTGTTGGAGCTAGAGTAATGCTCCCAGTCTATGTTTGGGTAGTTGAAGTCGCCCAATATAATGGTGTTTGGAGAGACCTTCATATTTTCCAGTGTTCTCAGGAAGGCCGAGTGGGGGTTCCTGGGTTTGGGAGGGTGGTCTGTAGCAGGCTATAAACTGGAAGGCAGTTTTACCCACTGTTAGTTGCACATGGATAGTCTATGATGCTTCGTGCTGTGCCACCAACCTGGAGGTGTGGGTATCTTTGATGAATATTGATACTCCCCCTCCTTTTGTGGTTCGGTCCAAGTTTTGGGGCCGAAAAGCATGGTATGAGGTATAACCTGGTAGTGCTGGGGTGCTCTCGGGAGCCTTGAACCAGGTTTCTGTTACTGCACAGATGTCGATGTTCTCCATGCTAAGGAGAGTTTAGAGTGCGTGCATCTTGAGGTTTAGACTTCTGGCGTTGAGTAGCATTACTCTTCGTTTCTTATCCCTTGATACCTTTGGAGGTGGATTTGTCTTTTGAGCCTTGCCTAAAAAAGGCACTATGGGGGTGGCAAGAGCCTTTGCCAATATCCAAAATCTCAGGGGTGACAAGTGCAAGCCGTCCCTAGCGAAGCATAGTGGCTTGTCGAGCATGTCATCCCAGGCTGACGGGCATTGGGTCCCCTTTGAATGACACCAATACTTAAGCCAATTGTTGAAATTGATCATCTTGTCTTCATATTGTGGCATCATTCTTGGTGAGGGTAAGATGCTACTCAGGTCAGGGTCATACCGGCCTGGGCTACATGCTCAGAGAGCTCCTCTATGTCTCTTTTCATGTAGTCCAGGGAGGTACGTCTCAGGTCATTCACACCAGCATGGACAATAACTGAGTCATATTTGTACTTGCCTTGGAGTGACCTGAGTGCTTGTGTTATGTGGCGGATACTAGCGCCTGACAGGCAGCTCACCGTGACCTTCTCCTTGTTCAGCCTGGTGAGTGTGAAGTCAGTGTGCCTGAGGATAGAGTCACCTATTACAAGTGTATCAGGTGTGTTATTTAGCCTTAAGAGGTGTGACTGTTCAGCACACTGGCTTTGTGAGCTATGTGTTGCACGTGTTTTGCCAGGAAAGAAAAACACATTGGCAGACGACCTAAGCAGGTCCCCACGAGTGGAAACTAGATCCACAAGTATTTGCAATGATAACTCAAAAATGGGGACACCCAGACATAGATCTGTTTCCCAACCCCCAAAACTACCAACTTCAAAAATTTTGCACAAGGACTTTCCACCCACAAGCTTGGAAAGTGGACGCCCTCTCATTCAGTTGGAAAACATTAACAGTGTATACCTTTCCTCCACTGCCTCTTTTAGCAAAGGTGCTGCTGAAAGTCAGATTAGAGAGGCCACAAATGATACTCATTGCACCAGACTGGTCACACCAGCACTGGTATCCAATTCTAAGGAACACGGCCCACCATGGATTTTACCACAAATTCCTCACCTGCTCACCCAGCGAGACAATTAGATTCTACACAGCCAGCTCAAGACTTTAAACCTAGCTGCATGGCAAATTACCTAAACAACCAGCCAACACCTCTATCCAAAGCTGTTATGGATGTCATTCTTGAGGCCAGGAGGCCCAACACCAGGAAAACCTATTCAGACAAATGGAAAAGATTTTGTGCCTGGAACCAGGCTAAAGGCCAAAATCCCCTCGATCCAAACATTCCTCAGATTCTACAATATTTAACTGAGATGTTGCACAAAGGACTTTCCTTTACATCTATTAAGATCCACACCTCAGCAATTTCAGCTCATTACAACACGGATCCTCCTTTATTTTCACATCCACTCCTAAGACAGTACCTCAGAGGGGCTAAGAACATAAGACCACCCAGGAGAGCACCAACACCTACTTGGGATCTCAACTTTGTTTTGGAAAAGCTTACACTGCCGCCCTTTGAACTAGCTTTTTCAGCTGATTTAAAGTTTCTTTCATGGAAAACTGCCCTGCTGCTAGCAATAACTTCAGCTAGAAGAGTCTCAGAGCTACAGGCACTAATGGCAGTGGAGCCTTTCCTCATTTTTCATCAAGACAGAGTCTCTCTACGAACTAACCCTTCCTTTATGCCAAAGGTGGTATCTAGTGTGGCCCTAAACCAAACCATTCATTTACCCACCTTTTTTCCAAACCTCCAGAACAAAGGAGAAAGACTCTTGCACTCTTTGGACATTCACAGGCAATTGCGTTACTACTTGGATAAAACTAAGGCTTTCAGAAAATCTGACCAACTCTTTGTAGCCTATGCTGCAGGATCACATGGAAAAGCTATCTCAAAACAGACCATTTCAAAATGGATAGGACATTGCATATGTTTTGGCTACACACATCATGGGAAACCGGTACCTGCTAGCATTAGGTCCCCCTCCGCCAGGGCTACAGCTACATCAGCAGCCTTTCTCAGGGGGGTGCCAACCAAGGATATTCTGGAAGCTGCAACTTGGAGTTCAGTGCACACCTTCACCAAACACTATCACTTACCTGTATATTAGAGCTGGCTTTGCCACTGCAGTTTTGCAGGGCCTACTAGCTTCTTCTAACCCTGTTTAACTCCACCACCCATCCTTAGCTTTGGGATTCAACCCGTGTGTGATGGCTGCAGCAGGGTAGCATGATGAACATAGTACAGTTTTGTACCTACCATAAATGTAGATGTTCGAGTGTTCACCCTGCTGCAGTCCAGGTTACCCTCCCTCCATCCCCTCTGGCCTAGCTGAACCTTTCTATACCTTTCCATCTGATACAACCTTTGTGTTGTATTTGCTTGTAGCTGAAGGTATGCTTTGTAATTTCATTACATGTTTTATTGGCAACAGGTAGTGACCACCTACTGGGGGGCACCTGACATCTGGGGCAAGAAAAACTGAAGAAAATGGCGTTGGATGCCTCTTGTATACCCCTGGCGCTCTGACATCAGGGAAGAAGCAACAGCAACCGACGCCGGACCAAGACTTTGGAACTCTGGCCGACTGCGGGACCGCCTGACGGCAGGATAACCCAAGTGTGATGACTGCAGCAGGGTGAACACTCAAACATCTACATTTATGGTAGGTACAAAACTGTACTTTCTGAATGTACTGTCCTTTAGATGACACATTAAATCTTAGCCCTATCTGCTTGAGTTGAAAGTAGCTCAGGTGGATATAAGATTCCACTGCACCTATTAGAAAATGTAGGGGAAGTGCACCAATGCTTTATCCACATTTCCTCTAGTAGTGTGAATACCACCTCCAATCTCCCCTGATAAGAGGCCTCTTGCTTGGTGGGACTATCCTGGTCAACAAAAGAGAAATAAATAAAATAACTGTTCATCACACTTCCATTGTCATTTCTGTGTATTACCCATTATTTTATCATAACTTCAATATTGATATGTACGTGATGCCTTCATATTTTTCAGTATCCACTAGCCCTGCCACATCACACATCTTTATGACCACAATTTTGTATGTATTGATTCCAAATTTACTTTTCATTGTTATGTACTATACTTTATCCCTCCTTTTGAAACTACTACGGCAATTTCTTTAATTTATTCTGCAGTCTTTAGTACATTCTCTAAATTTAATTTGGATGCCAACAGCATTAAACTTAATAAGGCCTTGCTATATCTTGGCACTTCTAACCCTAAACATTTACTTAAAAACCTCTTTGTTTTAGTTAGTGCAGTTTGTTTTCCAACATGTGTAGCAAAGCATTCTACTAGAAGTCTTTAAAATCAGTCAACTTTGTACATTCTCACAATACCTGCTCCCAGATGTCCTTCAAGGATGCATCTGCAGTCATAACATATGGGTTGTCCTGCCTCAGGCAGCCCTTCGGTCGGCCGGATTCCAAAGTCTGGGTCTGGCCTCGGCTGATGTCGCACTTTCCCCGACGTCAGAGCGTCTGGGGTATAAAAGCATCAGCCGATGCCATTTTCCCCCAGTCTTTCTTGCCGCGCGGTGCCCGAAGCAGAAGCTGTTCGCAAGTGCCGGTCGGTCAGATCCAGTGATTTCAGCTACCGAAGACTTCGAAAAAAGCTAAGTACCCTGTTGGGGACTCTTTCTTGCCTCAGCCGATGTCAGACAAAGTAAATAATTGTTTAACTTGTGGGAAACAAATACCTCATAAGGATTTCCTTTCTTACTGCCTTCCTTGCTTAGGCCCAGACCACGACGTATCGGCCTGTTTAGCCTGTGCCTCCTTCAACCGACGAACTCTTAGACGTCGGTCGGAGTTTGCAGAGGAATTTTTTGGTGCCGCTTTTGCTTATAAAAATGCTGTCGGAGACTCCGACTTCGCATATGGTCAAAAAACGCAAGGAAAAGGACCGACACTCGCAGCCCGCGGTTTCGGCTGAAACCACGGCTAGGCCTACCGCGAGTGTCTCGGTTTCGGCCGAAACAGAGTCCTCGGCGATTCCTTCTTCCGAAACCATACTTCCGACCACCGAGGCCCGAAAGGCCCCGGCTGAGTCGGCTTCAGAACTACCTACCAAAGCTAGTGTTCAGGAATTGTCCGACACCATACCTTTGGACATTTCTACCCCTGCACGTGGGGCAGCTAGGCCCCCAGCTTCTATGTCCATTAAGGCCTTTTCTAGGGCTAAACCTGCCAAACTTTCAAAAGCTTTGCCTGCCAAATCTACATCCCAGAGGCCTACCTCTAGTTCACAGATCCTCAGCCTTGCTGAAGACCTTATATCCTTAATTAGGGGTTCCCAACCTCACCCATACAGGGCCTCTCAACCTCCTCCAGAAAAAAGGCCCAGGACTGACCCCTCTGAACCTCACTCTTCAGATGATTCCACAGATGGATCTGATATATCAGACCACCAGGAAGGGGCTTACTCGCCTTATGAGGATTCAGATGCAGAGGAATTTATCCCTTCGGCCTCCCCTCCTGAAGAGTTTTCGTTTGGGGAGACTTTACATTCTATGAGAGAGCACTTTCAATGGCAAGGTCAGGATTTCTCTGATTCTAGAAAAAGATTAAGGACCTTTTTGCATTTGCCTCAGCATAGGCCCTTAGCTATACCTCCTGTTCTAAATGTAATTGATGATGTGTACAATGATGTCAGTACAGCCCCTGATACTCTTCCTCCGGCCCCTGCCAAACCTAACAGATTATTACAGGGTCCCGGATTCTCATTTCCATCTGTATAAAGCCCATTCTGCAGACCCAGAAACTATTTCTCAGGGCCCTAAAGGGGTTGCAGCCGCTACTGCCAAAAATCCCCTACCCTCTGAAATAGAGTCTAGAGCTTTAGAGAGATGGGGAAAGAAGGTGTATACATCTGCAACTCTTTCTGTCAGGGCATTAAACTGTCAATTCCATATGATACAGTACCAAGAGTATTTGTTAGAGGAACTGAATAAGAAACTTTCTTCTCCTGAACCCTTAGACCGTAAATCCCTTCAGGATTTGGTGCATAACTCACAACAGGTTAGTAATCATTTCTTAAAATGTGGCTATGATGCACTGGAGGCTTCATTTAGATCAGCTATGACTGGGGCAGTTATTCGTAGGCATGCCTGGCTGAAGGAGCAATCTTTGCCAGACCATGTCAAAGCTAAACTCCTCGATGCTCCAATGGAGAAACAAAATTTATTTGTCTCCCCTGCACAGGAGATTCTAAAAAAGGTTGAAGAAAAAGCAAAATCTGTGCAAACAGTTAAAGATTTCCTGCAAGTTCAACCACCGAGATTCTGCAGAAACTGGCCTACAAAGAATTGGTCCTTTCCAGACTCAAACAGAGCCCAGAGAGGCAGGAACAGGCGCCCTAGAGGCAGAGGTCAATCGAAGGGCTCCTACAGAGGCCGTCAGTGGCAGCCTGCCAACCAGAGGAGTAGTGCAACAGCTACAACTACAACCACTACTACAGGACAGACCCAATGACTTGACTCTGATTCCGCCTACCAGGGATCAACTGGAAGCACCCTTGGGCGGAAAGCTATCTTTATTCTCAAAAAACTGGCATTGCATTACAAAGGATACATGGACATTGCAAATAATAGACAAAGGATACAGGTTTCACTTCCACACTTTGCCAAAAAGAAGCGGAATGCCAAACCTTCCACCAAATCAGAAGGCAGAGGCTTTAAGACAAATCAGCAATTTACTTCAGATGAAAGCTATAGAAAAGGTACCATGTTCAGAACAAGGCCAAGGATTTTACTTCAGAATATTCCTTGTACCAAGAAAAGAAAACCAGTGGAGGCCTATTCTCGACCTGTCCGCACTGAACACTTATCTCATTGTGCCAAAATTCAAAATGCTGACCCTACAGCAACTTCTTCCCATGTTGGGCAAGGAGTCTTGGCTGGTGACTCTAGATCTCAAGGAGGCATACCTGCACGTCCCTATCCGACCAAATTGCAGAAGACACCTCAGATTTCTTGCAGGATCAGAGCATTATCAATTCTCAGCATTGCCCTTTGGCTTATCTACTGCGCCCAGAGTATTCACGAAATGCCTGGCATCAGTAATTGCACATTGCAGACTACAGGAATTCAAATTTATCCATACCTGGACGACTGCCTAATACAAGCGGACAACAAGAAAAAATTGTTAAAGGACTTGGCTTATGCCATACACCTGCTACAGACCTTGGGATACACAGTCAACATCCAAAAGTCAAGACTAGTACCATCCCAAAGGATAACCTTTTTGGGTGCAGATCTGGACACAAACACCCAGATGGCTTTTCTCACAGAAGAAAAACAAAAACAACTTCCAGATTACTTCATGATACTGACAAGACAAACTCAGCTTACTGCAAGGAAAATCCTGCAGGCCCTGGGTTACATGACATCCTGCATAATTTTAATCCCACATGCCAGGCTGCATATGAGGAAATTACAATGGTACCTAAGGAGTGTATGGTCTCAACACAGTCACAGTTTAGAAACCATGATACCAATCATTCCATGCCTTCAAAAGGAATTCCTGTGGTGGGCTCGGGTCCAACAGAGGGTTGCCTTTCAACAAACCAAAAACAAGGCAGACCATCACCACGGACGCCTCAGACCGAGGATGGGGAGCACACATGGAGGACAAATGTATCCAAGGCCAATGGCCTCAAGGGCAGCTAAGCATGCACATAAACCAAAAGGAAATGCTGGCAGTGAGGCATGCAATCGAGGCATTCAAACCCTTCCTCCAACAAGGACATCTGTTAATAAGGACAGACAACACCACGGTCATGTGGTACATAAACAAACAGGGAGGCACACATTCTTACCCTCTATGCCGGATGGCCATGAATCTGTGGGATCTATGCCTGAATCTCAATATCCAACTACAGGCCCAATTCGTGCCAGGAAAAGAAAATGCACTGGCGGACAGCTTAAGCAGAACTACCATGGATGCACACGAATGGATGCTGCACCCAGACATCTTCAAACTCATAACAAAGACATGGGGAATGCCGAAGATAGATCTGTTCGCCTCCCCACCCAACCACCAACTGAAGACATTCTGCTCAAGGACATACCACCCACAAGCTTGGAGGGTGGACTCTGTCTTTCAGCTGGAATGCCCTAACAGTATATGCCTTCCCACCTCTCCCATTGATGTACAAGGTGCTACTGAAGATCAGGGAGGAACAGCCAAAAGTGATACTAATAGCTCCGGACTGGCCAAGACAACACTGGTACCCACTATTGAGAAGCATGTCTCAGGCAAATTCATGGCTTCTCCCCCTATGGCCTCTACTTCTAACGCAGAACAATTTCAAGACCCTGCATCCCAACTTGAAAACAATGCAGCTAACTGCCTGGAAAATTCCTTAAATTCCAATCAAGCTGTTTTATCTCAGAGGGTGAAGGACATTATCCTGGAGGCTCGCAGGCCTTCCACAAGGAAGACATACTCAGCTAAATGGAAGAGATTTCTCATTTGGAGCACATCAAAGGGCACAGAAGTCACAGTGGCAAACCTAGCACATATCCTAGAATACTTAGCAGAATTGTTTCACAATGGCCTGTCTTATTCTTCCATTAAGATTCATGCTTCAGCAATATCAGCAGAATACAATGTGGATCCACCCATCTTCTCACACCCTCTCCTCAGACAATTTCTGAGAGGGATCAAAAATGTTAAACCTCCAATAAGACCCCCTCTACCTGCCTGGGATCTCAGCAGCTTTCCTCAGAGGAGTTCCTACCAAAGATATTTTGGAAGCAGCCACTTGGAGTTCTGTGCATACCTTCTCCAAGCACTACCACCTACCATTATACTCCAAAACTAGAGCAGGCTTTGCCACTGCAGTCTTGCAGGGCATCCTGGCTCCTCCTAGTTCCACCCCTTTCTTAGCTTTGGGATTCTACCCATATGTTATGACTGCAGCTGTATGCACGATGAACATAGTACAGTTTTGTCCTACCATAAATGTAGATGTTCGAGTGCTAATACAGCTGCAGTCCAGGTTTCCCTCCCTCCTTCCCCTCTTGGGACAGGCCTATGGGCTAACACCTCCTCATACAACTTGATTGGGGTATTCATTCATGGTGTATTTGCTTGCATCTACTGTATTTTGATTATATTGCATTGTTTTATTACACAAATTTATGTATTGCCTTCCTTTTGGGGGCACCTGACATCTGGGGCAAGAAAAACTGAAGAAAATGGCGTCGGCAGGTTCCTTTATACCCCTGTTGCACTGACGTCAGGGAAGAAGCGACGACAACCGACGTCGGACCTAGACTTTGGAATTCGGCCGACCGAGGACCCGCCTGACGGCAGGAGAACCCATCTGTTTTATGACTGCAGCTGTATTAGCACTCGAACATCTACATTTATGGTAGGTACAAAACTGTACTTTATGGTATCTGTGCAGGAAGATGGAACTTCAGTTAGTACCATATGTAGGAAACATCCACATAGTAATACTCTTCTACATGCCACTAGTTGTTATCCTCCTCATATTAGAAGAAATATTCCTAAATCTCAATTTTTGAGGTTACAGAGGATTTGTTCTGTGGAACAGGATTTGTCAACTTAGAATAAGGACCTCATTATGAGGTTTAATGACAGGGGTTATGATTATACTTAGTTGGTTAACACTTCTAGGTTTGTCCATTCTATGGACCGGTCCCGGTTGTTACATTATATGATCAGGCATATACATAAATAACCTTTAAGATTAGTTGCCAATTATAGCAGTAATACCAAGATGTCCTTCTATTCTGTTGCAGTATTCTTAACCTTAGGGAGTTGCTGCCTGCAGCACCAGACATCTGGCCAGTATACCTAAGTCTTGAGAGCAGGGGTACGTGCGACGCTGCATTTAAGAGACATAAACTGACGCTGGCTATATCTGTGATGTCTGCACATACCCATTTCAGAACCTTTCTGTCGCAGTGCATTCCAGACATCCGATCACCAGCTCCAGTAATCCGGTGTTTGTTTGGCTTCGGCCATACATTTTCGATGATCGTTACTGGCTGTCCCCATTCTGATAAGAACCCTTGTGGGCTTTTTCTTGTTTTTTTTACTTTTTTCAGATACATGTCATCTAGGAAGGGAAAGTGCACTTGTGGAAGACATATTCCACACAAGGACTCGCATGATCAGTGTTTGTTTTGTTTAGGGGCAGGTCACAACTAGAAGTCCTGTGATATTTGCCAGTATTTTGTTCCCAAAACCCTTAGAAGCCATTTGTCGGCTTTAAATCTCTATTTGGAAAGTCAGCGTCTCCAACTTTTGGCATCCAGGATGGAAGGCAGAGCAGGCACCTCCAACGAGCCGCCAAAGAAGAAGGCTAAGAAAGTTAGGCCTGACATCCAAGCTGCACCTCAGGTGTCCGGTGAGATTCTTGAGGCGAGTGTCAGCCCAGGATTGCTCCAGACTTTGGGTACTTCGCTGTTACTGGGAACTGAAATGGAAGCCAGTAGAGCAGATATCCAGAGTATGTCCACTGAGTATTTACAACCATCAGCTCCTGATGGTAAGGGGATCCATGGCTTGTGGTATCCGAGGGGCCATCTACTGCTTTGCCATCCACTCCAACATTGGCACCCAGGCCTACTACTGCTTCTACCTCCTTAAAAAGAAAACAGAAGGAGAAAAATAGGGCTAAAGACCCTACTCTAGCTCAGGAGATCTTTTCCCAGTCTCTATTCAAGTCCCTTCAGGCACTCCAGACCCAGATTCCTCAGTGAGGTCAACCACTTGTTTCACAGGAAGAATCAGATGAATAGTCTTCCTCCTCAGAAGAGTCCCTGACCTATTGCTCTCAGATTGAATTCTCTAAGGATTTTGCTGCTCCTGAAGAAGAGTCCCTCACTCCTGATTCCCTTGGAGAAGATTTCTCCTTTGGGGATACTATTTCCCTGCCTAGGCAGCATTTTAAGTGAGAGGTTTCAGATGTTTCTGAAACCAGGAGGGGATACTTTGAACTCCTGCAGATGGAGGAGCCCTCAGCATCTGTAGTCCCACCTTTACTTCCAGCGTTCCAGGATGCTTTCTTAGCTACTTCCCAGAGCCCAGTCACAGCCTCCTGCTAACTCAAAACCACACAGATTTTATAAAGTGATTGGAAAGCAGCAGGATCTTTTCAAGAATCTGCCAGCAGATCCTGCTGTTATTGCAGTTTTAGCTGACAAGTCTTTAAGGCAACTACCTTCATCTTCCGTTTTTTCCACTGATAAGGACAGTAAATTTGTGGATAAGTTGGGGAAGATGTATACTTCTTCCACCTTGGCCATAAGAGCAGTTGACTATCAGACTCATTTGGCCAGGTTTGTTCTGGATTCCCTGACCAAGGCCAATACTCTACTGTCTGACATGTCTGACTTACCAGCTAAGGTTCAGCTAAATACCCTTCTGTCCACGGCATCACAGGTGACTAGACACTCGATTAAGTACGGCTTTGATACTGTTGAAGCCTCTTCCAAATCAGCTGCTTCTGGTTCTATGTTAAGGAGGTTCTCATGGTTGAGACTCCAACCTTTGCCTTTGGATGTCCAAGCTAAATTGTTAGATGCCCCTTTGGATAACTCAGCACTCTTTGGAGCAGCATCTGCAGAGCTACTTAAGTCACTGCAGGAAAAAGGAAAAGACTTACAGAATCTGAAGCATTTATTTTCACCTGTTCCCAGATTCCATAGGAACTACCCCCAAAAGCCTAGCTTTGTCAGGAGGCAGTCCTCCCATTCCTCTGTTGTTCAGTCCAGGGGACAAAAACAACCAAGGAAACAATCTGATGTTCATCGTGTTACACTGCTGCAGTCATTACACTTGGGTTATCCTGCCGTCAGGCGGTCCCGCAGTCGGCCAGAGTTCCAAAGTCTTGGTCTGGCGTCGGTTGCTGTCTCCTCCTCCCTGACGTCAGTGCGACAGGGGTATATAAGATGCAGCTGACGCCATTTTCTTCAGTCTTTCTTGCCGCGCGGTCCCCGAAGCAGAAGCAGTTCGCAAGTGCCGGTCGGTCGACCCTGAGATTTTCATTCCGAATCCAGAACCGAAGTCTTCTAAAAAAGCTAAGTACCCCGTTGGGGAAACTTTTTCTTGCCTCAGACCGATGTCAGTAAAAGATAATAATTGTATTTCTTGTGGGAAGCAAATACCTCATAAGGATTTCCACTCCTATTGTATTCCATGCCTAGACACTGACCATGACGTCACTGGTTGTCGGTTTTGTGCTAGGTTTAACAAGCGCACTATTAAACGTCGGTTTGATTTTGCCCGACATTATTTTGGTAGAAAATTCAATTACACCATGCCGTCGGAAATTCCGATGACCGCAATGCATAAAAAGCGCAAGGACAAGGACAGGCATCCGAGGCCCAAAACTGACGACAAGGCCTCTTCTAGGCCGGTTCTCTGGTTTTAAGCGAGGCATCTACGCAGCCCCTGATGACTGCTTCCACAGAACCACAGACTGCCTCCGACTCCCACGTGGAGCTGAATGGGCCTTCGGACGCACAAGGTCTTCAGCTTACCTATCCTAAACCTACAGAGGGAACCGAAGTAGCTGAGCAATCCACAGCTACAGAGGGTGTTTTCAGACCTACCCAGTTAACCATTAAACCCTCTGCTAAGTCTAAGCCCCCCCTTAAAAGCAAAGAAACGGAGACAACTCTCTCCAGGACAGGCTTCCATGCCTAAGAAACAAATGCTTAGAATGGCCGAGGACCTAATCACCCTGATCAGGGGGTCCCATCCCCCTCCAGATAAAAGACCCAGACAGGATTCAGACTATGAATCTTCTGATCAGGTGTCCATTTCCTCAGACTCTTCCTCAGACCTAGGATATTCTTTACCCCCTTATGAGGATTCTGATGCTGAGGAATCAATTCCATCAGCCTCTCCTCCTGAGGACTACCCCTTTGGGGAGACCTTACATACCATGAGGGAGCATTTCCATTGGGAAGGCCAGAATTACTCAGAATCCAATAAAAGGCTCAGAGACTTCCTTTTATTGCCTCAACGCAGACCCCTTGCTATCCTGCCAGTTTTAGACATTGTGGATGATGTGTACACTGAATCCAGTTTGAACCCTGATTCCTTACCCCCAGCCCCAGTTAAACCCGATAGATATTACAGAGTCCCTGACTCTCACTAATTTCTGTACAAAAGCCCTGTAGCTGACCCTGAAACTATTTCTCAGGGACCCAAAGGGATTAAGGCCTCATCAGCAAAAAGCCCAGTTCCCTCTGACAGAGATTCCAGAGCATTACACAGATGGGGAATGAAGGTATATACGTCTGCAACTTTAGCAATGAGAGCTTTGAATTGCCAGTTTCACATGCTAAAATATCAGCAATTTTTAATGTCTCAGTTGAAATGAAAAATGCTTCCAGATTCAGATCCTCCTAACTTAAAAGAAATGCAGGATTTATTGCATGCAGCTGAACAAGTGGGAAAATATACTTTGCAATGTGGCTTTGATTCCTTAGAGGCCTCCTGTAGAGCAGCAGTTACAGGCTCTGTCATTAGAAGGCATGCTTGGGTAAAAGAGCATACATTACCAGATAATGTTAAGGTCACACTATTGGATGCACCTTTGCAGCAGGATGTGCTGTTTGGAGTTAAGGCAGAGGAGGTATTAAAGAAGATGGAGGATAAGGCAAAATCTATGCAAACGGTGAAGGATTTCTTACAGGTTCAGCCTCCTTGTTTTAGCAGAAATTGGCCAACAAAGAATTGGTCCTTTCCAGTCACAGATAGACCTCAAAGGGGCAGATACAGACGTCCAAGAGGTAGAGGTCAGACACAAGGCCCTTACAGGCCTCGACAATGGGGCTCACCAGGCCAGAAAGAAGGGGAAGACAGGCCTCAACCTTATAAAAAACAGCCTCAATGACTTTCCACTGCAGCTGCCAAACAGCCCCCTTAGGAGGAAAACTAACACTTTTCTATCACAACTGGCATTGCATCACCAAAGACAAATGGGTTCTCAACATTGTATCTCAAGGTCACAGGTTCCATTTTCATACCTTGCCAAGGCTAAAAGGAATGCCAAATCAGCCACCAAATCAATGGGCAGAGGCTCAAGAACAAATTACAGCACTCATGGACATGAGAGCTATTCAAAAGGTACCACCACAGGAACAAGGACAAGGATTTTACTCAAGACTCTTTCTGGTCCCCAGAAAGGACAAAGCCTGGAGACCCATTCGGGACCTTTCTACACTAAACACTTACCTGGATGTTCCGAAATTCAAGATGTTGACACTACAGCAGCTTCTTCCCATGCTGGGCAAGAAAGCTTGGCTCGTGACTTTGGACATCAAAGAGGCATACCTGCATGTCCCTATCAGACAAAACTGCAGAAGATACCTCAGATTTCTAGCTGGTTCAATGCACTATCAATTCTCTGCACTGCCCTTTGGCGTATCTACTGCGCCCAGGGTCTTCGCAAAGTGCCTGGCACCAGTAATTGCATTTTGCAGGCAAAAAGGAATTCAAATTTATTCATACCTGGACGATTGCCTGATTCAAGCAGAGAGCAAGGACTTTCTACTAAAGCATCTGGTGCACGTAAAAAAGATATTAAGTTGCCTAGGGTACACAGTAAATGAAAAGAAATCAAAACTAGTGCCCTCACAACAGATAATATTCCTGGGTGCCAACTTGAACACAATGGCCCAGATGGCTTAGCTCATGCCAGACAAGCAAGGACAACTGACTCAATATTTTCAAATAATGGCAACAAAGACCCAACTCCCTGCAAAAGAAATTCTGCAGGCCTTGGGCTACATGGCATCATGCATACTACTAATTCCGTATGCCAGACTGCATATGAGGAAACTATAATGGTACCTAAAGAGCGTATGGTCTCAACACTGTCAAAGTTTGGAAACAGTTATACCACTAATTCCCTGCCTACAACAGGAGTTTCGATGGTGGGCATAAGCTTGTCACCTCAACAAGGGACAGCCTTGCACTCAACCCACAGCCAGGCAGACACTGACAACAGATGCATCGGATTACGCCTGGGGAGCGCACATGGCAGGAAAATGTATCCAGGGCGAGTGGCCCACAGAGCAAAGACATCTTCACATCAATCAAAAAGAGATGCTAGCTGTACAAATTGCTATTATAGCTTTCAAGGACCCATTGCATCCAGGACAATTACTACTAAAGACAGACACCACAGTTATGTGGTACATAAACAAGCAAGGGGACACACACTCCTACCCCCTCTGCAGACAAGCCATGACCTTGTGGAACACAGCTCTCAACTACCAAGTTCATCTGCAAGCACAATACCTGCCAGGAAAGAAAAACACACTGGCAGATGACCTAAGCAGAAACATTATGGACCCACACGAATGGGAACTAAACCCACAAATATTCAGAATGATAACACAAGAATGGTGGATCCCGAACATAGATCTGTTTGCTTCCCCAAAGAACTGCCAATTACAGAAATTCTGCACAAGGGGCTACCATCCACAAGCATGGAAAGTGGATGCCCTCTAAGTTCGCTGGAAAAAACTACAAGTATACACTTTCCCTCCTTTACCTCTCCTTCCAAAAGGTACTCATAAAAGCCAGGCAGGAAGAGCCAAAAATGATCCTGATTGCACCAGACTGGCCACGCCAGCACTGGTACCCAATCTTAAAGAACTTAGCACAAGAACCACCCTGGATTTTGCCTCAAATCCCACAGTTGCTGACAACACAACAATCAGATACTTCACAGCCAGCTAAAGATCTTAAGTCTAGCTGCATGGAAAATTCCTTAGTCAAGCAAGCAATGCCTCTCTCCAAAGCTGTTTTGGATGTCATTCTGGAGACCAGAAGGCCTAGCACTAGGAAAGCGTACTCAGATAAATGGAAGAGATTCTGTGCCTGGTACCAAGTGCACAACCTTGACCCTCTTGTCCCAAACATTCCTCAGATACTACAATACTTAACTGAGATGCTGGACAAGGGCCTCTCTTTTTCATCCATCAAGATCCACGCCTCAGCTATCTCTGCTCATTACAACATGGATCCACCAATTTTTCTCTAATCCTTTGCTCAGACAATACCTCAGAGGGGCTAAAAACATATGACCGCCCCGTAGAGCACCTACACCAACTTGGAACCTCAACTTTGTTTTGGAAAAATTAACTTTACCTCCTTTTGAGCCAGCTAACACAGCAGAATTAAAATACATCTCTTGGAAAACTGCTCTGCTACTGGCAATAACATCAGCACAAAGAGTATCAGAATTACAGGCACTAATGGCAGTGGAACCTTTCCTCATCTTCCACCAGGACAGGGTGTCTTTAAGAACTAACCCTACGTTTATGCCAAAGGTGGTATCAAGTGTGGCTCCAAACCAAACTTTTCAC
Source organism: Protopterus annectens (assembly GCF_019279795.1). NCBI lineage: Eukaryota > Metazoa > Chordata > Ceratodontiformes > Protopteridae > Protopterus > Protopterus annectens. Next base: position 644,255,228 of record NC_056733.1, read on the forward strand.
TTGCCAACTTTTTATCCAAAACCACAGAAGAAAGGGGAGAGACTACTACATTCTTTGGACATCGCAGACAGTTACGCTTCTACTTGGACAAAACCAAAGCTTTCAGAAAATCTGAGCAATTATTGGTAGCATACGCTGCAGGAGCACAGGGAAAAGCCATTTCAAAGCAGACTATCTCAAAATGGATAGGACACTGTATACGTTTCTGCTATACCCACCATGGGAAACCTGTACCTAGCCGCATTAGATCTCACTCCACCAGGGCAACAGCCACTTCAACTGCCTACCTCAGAGGAGTACCTACCAAGGATGTTTTGGAAGCAGCAACATGGAGTTCATAGGTTCATAGGTTCATAGGTTCATACTAGGCTATCTGCCCGAGGGCATTTACAAGCCTAGCCCATAGTTTTGTGGCTTACGCCACCCCTTTAGTATGGGGAACTATACCCATTATTTTGCTGTGCCTCTGTCGAGCAGTGACACTGAGGTAATCCCTGGGGTATATCTGCGATCTCCCATCCATTGGTCAAGATTTCTCTTGAACAAGGCCAGCGAGGTGCTCTGCCTCACATATACCGGGATTTTATTCCACAGCATAGGAGTCTTTGGGTGATGAATCTATCCCTCCAGCACGCCCTATTAATAGCCGTCGAGGTTTAAGTCTCCCGCCCTTGTGGCTCTGACGGATCTAGATTTTTGAGGTGCAGCATATTCATCAAATCTGGGTTTGACATGGCCTTGTATGTTAGGCAAAGGTCACCTCTGAGCAAGCGGTAGCGACTGAATAGAGCTGGAGTTCTTTCAGTCGGGCAGCATAGAACAGATGTTTGAGACCCTTTATCGCTTTGGTGAGGAACTTTGTGGCCTCCAGCTGCTGCAAGTGTCGGGTCAGATACATTCAATGGGGCATTGTACTCAATCATTGGTCTGATGAGTGATGAGTATAGGGAGACTATGACCTCCCTTGATCTAGATGAGAATCCCTTCATGATAAGGTGGGCAATGTAGAAGGTCTTCCTAACTACTTTAGCTACATGGGTGTCGAATGACAGACTACTATCAACCTGGGTCCCCAGGTCCCTGATAACTTCTTCTGTGCTCAGTGGATTGCCACCTATTTGGTAGCTAGGGTAACCTTGTTTTTCCCAAGGGTATGACTATGCATTTTTGGCATTTAACTTTAGGCCATGGCTCTGGCACCAGTTATCCGCTTCTGTGAGACCCTTCTGAAGGATATCTGTGTCAGATGTGTTTTCTACTATGGCTTCAGTTTGCAGTCATCTGCAAACTTTGTCAGCCATAACCCTCCTGTGTTTGCTTGTACTGGAAAAGTAGATGCCAAACAAGAGTGGGCCCAGGACTGAGCCCTGTGGTACGCCACTTGTGACAGGCTTTGAGTCTGACATGGCGCCAGCAACTCTGACCCTGTGGGTTCTGTCACTCAGCCAATTTGCAACCCATCTTGTGATGTATGGGTTAACATTTAAGCTGATGAGTTTTTCAATGATACCCGAGTGGGGTATTGTATCAAGGCCTTCGCCAGATCGAGGTAGGCTGTATGGACTGCCTTTCCTCATCAATGGCTTTGGTGACTGTTTCAAAAAGTCAACCAAGTTTAGAAGGCATGATCTGCCTTTGACAAAGCCAAACTGGGATGGATCCAAAGTCTGCAAATTCCTATGTCTTTATTTATGAGGTCCATTATGATCCTCTCCATGGCTTTGCAGAGAAGGCTTGTCAAGCTAATGGGCGGTAATTTCCAGGGTCGGTGGAGGCACTGCCTTTGTGAAGTGGGACCACAGTTGCAGTGCCACTCCTGGGTATGTATCCAGAGGTAAGACTATGATTAAACAGCTGTCCTAGCTGTGGGTTTAATTCCTCGTTGAGTTCGTGGAGCACACAGCCGGGACACCATCAGGTCCCATGGATGCTGTGTTTTTGCTTTGGAGAGAGCAGTTCTCACTGGGCGTTGGAGATGTTTGGGGGCTGCAATCGCTGGTATAGATATCTCTCCTTTGGGGAGGGGGAGAAGTTTGCACTGAATCTGTCAGCCAGTATGTTGGCAATGTCTGTAGGATCAGTAATCTTCACATCATTTTGAACTAGTTCTGAGCATATCTGGGAGTTTCCTCCCAGGTTTCTAACATAGCTAAAGAAGGCCTTATGATTGTCTTTTGAGTCTTTAGCTATTTTTCTCTCAAAATTTGCTTTGGATGATTTTATGAGAGCTCTTAGTTTTTACTTATAGTGATCAAGGGTGTCTTACCTTTTAAGGATTTTGCTCTATCTTGTAGTAGCTTCCTCCTTTTGTTGTAGAGTTTGTTTATGGCTGGGGTCCACCAGACTGGACGCTTGCCTTTGGTACAAAGAGTCTTTGTTTTGCTTGGGATTGCCTTATCCATGCAGTCCTGCAGATGCTGGTAGAAGGCATTTGTAAGTGATTCAGCGGCTTGAGTACTGTTTTCCGCCTGCCTCGGGGCTTAAAGGAGACCACACTAGTCTTTAGAAGTGTGAAGTCGGCTTTCAAGAAGTTCTTTACTGTGGTCTTTTTTATTTCAGGTGGGGGTGGGATGAGGACCTCCAGCGAGATTAGTTTGTGATCTGATCTCACCAGTGAGGGGTATACTTCCGGTGCTGAACATTGTGCTCCCATGTTCGTGATGATGAGATCAAGTATGTTTTCTCCTCTTGTGGGGATGGTGACTAGTTGTTCCATGGCATTTGAGTTTATGAATTCCAGGAACTTTTGGGCTAGGGTGTTTGGGCTTGAGTAGTGTTCCCAGTCTATATTAGGGTAATTGAAGTCACCTAGTATGATGGTGTTTGGTGATACATTTATCCCCTCTAGTGGTTTCAGGAAGGCCATGTGAGGTTCCTGAGTTTGTGAGGGTGGAGTTTTGTGCATACCTTCACCAAACATTACCATTTGCCTTCATACTCCATATCCAGAACTGGCTTCGCCACTGCTGTACTGCAGGGCCTTATAGCCACTCCTAATGCCTTATAGATCCAGCCTCCCTACCTCAGCTTTGGGATTCCTCCCAAGTGTGATGACTGCAGCAGTGTAACACGCTGAACATAGTACAGTTTTGTACCTACCATAAATGTAGATGTTCGAGTGTAAACACTGCTGCAGTCCAGGTTACCCTCCCTCCTTCCCCTCTTAATTTCTGAAATTTACCTAGGGCATCTACCCTTTATTACATATGGGGAGTATTTGCTGGTAATTAAAAATGGTTGCTTGCTTTTCTTTTGTATTTTTACTAACAATTTGAATTGCCTACCTATTTAGGGGCACCTGACATCTGGGGCAAGAAAAACTGAAGAAAATGGCGTCGGCTGCATCTTATACACCCCTGTCACACTGATGTCAGGGAGGAGGTGACAGCAACCGATGCCGGACCAAGACTTTGGAACTCTGGCCGACTGCAGGACCGCCTGACGGCAGGATAACCCAAGTGTAATGACTGCAGCAGTGTTTACACTCGAACATCTACATTTATGGTAGGTACAAAACTGTACTTTCTTAGATCTTCTTCCAGCTCAACTCATCCTTCCTTTCGGAGGCAGCCAGACTCAGATAGAGCTCCTTCGCTGTGACTCTCTTCCCTTACCCACCTCCAGTCTCCTCTCCCTGTGTCTAACCATATCCCTCCCCTCCTGGCAGACAAGTGGGTGCTCTCCATCATTGAGAGAGGATACTTCATGACTTGGTGGGCATCTCCACCATTTCAGGGAGTTCCACAACCCCAACCCAGCCAACTTCCACTCATTCCCACTATCCTGAGCCAACTCCTCTCTCAGGGTACTATGTAATAAGTACCCGTGGATCCGTTAGCCAAGGGATTTTATTCCAGAATGTTTTTGGTTCCAAGAAAAGATGGTCCTTGGTCATAACAGCACCTTCTTCCCCTTATTCCTCGGCAAGCCTTCATGGCCTCCCTGGATCTGAAGGATGCATACCTTCACATCCCTATTCATCCCACCTACAGGAACTTTCTTCATTTCTCAGTTGGTTCCTCACATTTTCAGATGTTCATCGTGCATACAGCTGCAATCATAACAGATGGGTTCTCCTGCCGTCAGGCGGGTCCTCGGTCGGCCGAATTCCAAAGTCTAGGTCCGGCATCGGTTGTCGTCGCTTCTTCCCTGACGTCAGTGCGACAGGGGTACAAAGGAACCAGCCGACACCATTTTCTTCAGTCTTTCTTGCCGTGCGGTGCCCGAAGTAGAAGCAGTTCGCAAGTGCCGGTCGGCCAGCTCCTGAAATTACGAAAATTTTGAAACCGAAGTCTTCTTGAAAGCTAAGTACCCCATTGGGGAAACTTTTCTTGCCTCAGACCGATGTCAGAGAAAGTTAATAATTGTATTTCATGTGGGAAGCAAATACCGCATAAGGATTTCCATTCCCTCTGTATACCTTGTTTAGGCCCAGACTATGACGTCTCGGTCTGTCGCTTTTGTGCTACATTCAACAAACGCACCATTAAGCGTTGGGCGGAGTTCACCCAGCATTATTTTGGAAAAACATTTAACTATATTATGTCGTCGGATACTCCGACTCCAGTTCTGTCTAAAAAAACGCAAAGATAAGGACCGACACATCCGCGGCCTCTACCGACACCACGCCAAAGCTGACTACACATAGTCCGGTTCTCAGCGAGGCGCCTACGCAGCCCCTGACTACCGACAACACTTAATTGGCGGTGTCTCCTGTGCCCGAGGTCGCAGGCTCCTCGGCCCACACCCCGACTACAGATACCGAAGCCACTCTTGGCATTGAACCTCAAAATGTAGACAGGTCTACCTCCACTCAAGGTGTCTTCAGACCTTCCTCTTCTTTTTCCATCAAGGCTTTGACTAAGTCTAAAGCAGCCATGCATTCTAAGAGACAAGCTACACAGGGCCCATCTCCAGGCCCCATGCCTAAAAAACAGATGCTTAAAATGGCTGAGGATTTAATTACTCTTATCAGGGGTTCTCAACCCCCACCGGACAAAAGGCCCAGAGTGGAGGAAGAATCCCCCTCCTCTGATCAGGGCTCCATTATTTCAGAGCACTCTGTTGATCAGGAACATTCTTACTCCCCTTTTGAAGACTCTGATGTGGAGGAGTCCATTCCTTCTGTATCCCCCCCAGAGGATTACTCATTTGGGGAAACTTTGCATACCTTAAGGGAACACTTCCACTGGGAAGATTATTCAGATTCCAAGAAAAGGCTTAGGGAATTTCTCTTGCTACCTCAGCACAGGCCTCTGGCTATACCTCCTGTCTTGGACATCCTAGATGATGTTTACTCGGAGGCCTGCCTTAACCCGGACTCTCTGCCTCCAGTCCCAGTCAAGCCTGACAGGTACTACAGGGTTCCTGACTCACAACAATTTCTATACAAAAGCCATGCTGCTGACCCAGAAACCATCTCACAGGGCCCCAAGGGAATTAAGGCCTCCACTGCTAAAAATCCATTACCTTCCGAGAGAGATTCCAGATCTTTAGAAAGGTGGGGAAAAAAGGTATATACCTCGGCTACCTTAACCATGAGGGCCTTAAACTGTCACTTCCATATGCTAAAATACCAACAGTTTTTGTTATCGCAATTGAAAAGTAAAATGTCACAACCTGAACAACCAGACTTGAAGGAGTTGCAGGATTTGATGCATAGTGCAGAGCAAGTGGGTAAGCATACCTTACAATGTGGTTTTGATGCTCTAGAGGCCTCATGTAGAGCTGCTGTTAGAGGATCAGTCGTACATAGTCATGCCTGGCTCAAGGAACAAACCTTTCCTGATCATGTCAAAACTAAATTACTAGATGCCCCTCTACAAAAGGATGTATTATTTGGTGATAATGCTGAGGAGGTATTAAGGAAAATGGAGGAAAAGGCTAAATCAATGCAAACTGTGAAAGATTTTCTACAGGTACAACCCCCACGTTTCAGTAGAAATTGGCCTTCAAAAAATTGGTCCTTTCCAGCCACGGACAGACCTCAAAGAGGTAGATACAGGCTCCTGAGAGGTAGAGGGCAACCTCAAGGATCATTTAGAGGCAGACAATGGCAAACACCTACACCAAGAGGGGGTGAGGATAGTTCACAGCCATTCAGAAAGCAGACCCAATGACTTTCCCCTTTGCATGCCAAGCAAGGCTCAAATGGCAGCACCTTTAGGCGGAAAACTGGCATTGTTTTCGAAAAATTGGCATATTGTCACAAAAGACAAATGGATCCTGGACATTATAGACAGAGGCTACAGATTTCACTTTCACACCCTTCCAAAAATGAGAGGCATGCCAAACCTGCCACACAATGAAAGGGCAGAGGCACAAAAACAAATTTCAGATCTCATGGACATGAAAGCTATTCAAGAGGTACCTGCACAAGAACTGGGTCAAGGTTTTTCTTCCAGACTATTCCTGGTACCAAGGAAGGGCAAAGATTGGAGACCTATTTTGGACCTATCCATCCTAAACACATATTTACTCGTACCAAAGTTCAAGATGCTCACATTACAGCAGCTTCTTCCCATGCTGGGCATGGAGTCTTGGCTGGTGACATTGGACCTCAAGGAGGCATAACTGCATGTCCCAATCAGACAAGATTGCAGAAGATACCTCAGATTTCTTGCAGGTTCATCCCATTATCAATTCTCTGCATTGCCCTTTGGCTGATCAACTGCGCCCAGAGTGTTCACGAAATGCCTGGCATCAGTAATTGCCTTCTGCAGACTTCAAGGGATACAAATATACCCATATCTGGATGACTGCCTGATCCAAGCGGACAGCAAACACACTCTTCTGAAACACCTGGCGTTTGTAATAATGTTGTTGAAATCTCTGGGATACACAGTCAACAAAAAGAAGTCAAGACTAATACCCTCTCAAACAATAATTTTCGTGGGTGCCAGCTTGGATACAAACACCCAGATGGCCTACCTCACGCCAGAGAAGCAAGGGCAATTAACTCAATACTTCAGAAAACTGGCAACCTTCACCAGGCTGACTGCAAGGAAAATCCTGCAGGCTCTGGGATTCATGGCATCTTGCATCCTACTAATCTCATGTGCAAAGCTGCATATGAGGAAACTTCAGTGGTACCTAAAAAACTTATGGTCTCAACACAGCCACAGTTTGGAAGCAATCATATCACTGATTCCATGTCTTCAAAAGGAATTTCTGTGGTGGGCTCAAGCATGCCAAAGAAACATAGGTCTCCCATTCTGCAAGCCTCAAGCAAATCAAGTCATCACAACAGATGCCTCTGACTACACCTGGGGGCGTACATGACAGATCGGTGCATTCAGGGCAAATGGTCACAAAAAGAAAAGCACCTACACATCAATCAAAAGGAAATGCTAGCAGTAATAAATGCTATTATGGCTTTCAAAGACCTACTGCATCCAGGCCAGCTATTGATAAGAACATACAACACCACAGTGATGTGGTACATAAACAAACAGGGAGGAACTCATTCATATCCCCTGTGCAGACACTGCTCTGAAATTGCAAATCCAACTTCAAGCACAATTCCTGCCAGGGAAGGAAAACACACTGGCAGACAACCTGAGCAGAAATATGACAGATCCACACGAATGGAAGTTGCATCCTCCAGTTTTTACAATGATAATTCAAGCATGGGGAAGGCCAGACATAGATCTCTTTGCCACCCACAGAAATTACCAATTGACAAAATTCTGCTCAAGGACCTTTCATCCACAGGCCTGGAAAGTGGACTCGCTCTCTTTTCAGTTGGACAACAGTGACGGTTTATGCCTTTACACCTCTTCCACTGCTGGCCAAAGTTCTATTAAAAGCCAGAGCAGACAGACCAAAGATGATTCTCATTGCTCCACACTGGCCAAGACAACACTGGTACCCACTCCAGAGGAGCCTGACGCATTCCCCACCATGGATCCTGCCTCTAATGCCTCTTCTACTGACTCAGCACAACTTCAAAACTCCTCACAGTCAGCTGAAAACACTCAATCTAGCCGCATGGAGGATTTCTTAAATTCACAGTAGACCCTACTCTCCAAGGAGGTGCAGGATGTCATTTTGGAGGCCAGAAGGCCTTCTACTAGAAAAGCCTACTCCACAAAATGGAAACGGTTTTGTGTCTGGAATCAGAAAAAGGGTCAGAATCCTGGAATACTGAATTTACCTCAAATACTACAGTACCTAGCCGAGCAGCTAAGCAGTGGACTTTCATTCTCCTCCATCAAAATCCATGCCTCAGCCATTTCTGCAGAGTACAACACTGATCCTCCTTTATTCTCTCACCCTCTCTTAAGACAGTTCCTCAGAGGGGCTAAGAATATAAAACCCCCAAGGAAGCAACCAGTACCTGCTTGGGACCTCAATTTCATTCTAGAAAAACTAACCCTGCCTCCTTTTGAGCCAGCTGCTTCAACAGATCTGCAATATTTGTCATGGAAAACAGCCTTCCTTCTAGCTATCACCTCAGCACGCAGGGTTTCGGAACTACAAGCCCTCATGGCTGTGCAGCCTTTCATCATTTTCCATCAGGACAGAGTTTCCTTACAAACCAATCCTTCAATTATGCCAAAGGTAGTATCCAGGGTAGCCTTGAATCAGGCTATCCACTTATCTACCTTTTACCCTAATCCACAAAACAAAGGGGAGAGGCTACTACATTCCTTGGATATTCACAGACAGCTCTGTTATTATTTGGACAGAACAAAGCCTTTCAGAAAATTAGAGCAACTCTTTGTGTCCTATGCTACAGGTTCTCAAGGGAAGCCTATTTCCAAACAGACAATCTCAAAATGGATAGCCCACTGCATACGCTTTTGTTACTCTTTTCATGGTAAAACTGTACCTACAGGCATCAGATCTCACTCCACAAGGGCCACAGCTACCTGTGCAGCTTTCCTCAGGGGGGTTCCTACCAAAGATATTTTGGAAGCAGCCACTTGGAGTTCTGTACATACTTTCTCCAAGCACGATCACCTACCATTATACTCCAAAACTAGAGCGGGCTTTGCCACTGCAGTCTTGCAGGGCATCCTGGCTCTACCTAGATGTCCTTCAAGGATGCAACTGCAGTCCTGACATATGGGTTGTCCTGCCTCAGGCAGCCCTTCGGTCGTCCGGATTCCAAAGTCTGGGTCCGGCGTCGGCTGATTTTGCCCTTTCCCCAACGTCAGAGCGCCTGGGGTATAAAAACGTCAGCCGACGCCATCTTCTTCAGTCTTTCTTGCCGCGTGGCGCCCGAAGCAGAAGCAGTTTGCAAGTACCGGTCGACCAGCTCCTGTGTTTTCAGCTACTGAAGTCTTCAGAAAAGCTAAGTACCCCGTTGGGGACCTTTTCTTGCCTCAGCCGATGTCAGATAAAAGCGAAAAAGTTAATAATTGTTTAACTTGTGGGAAACAAATACCTCATAAGGATTTCCACTCTTACTGCTTACCCTGCCTAGGCCCAGAACACAACGTCTCGGCCTATGCAGCTTGTGCCTCTTTCAATAAATGCACTGTTAGGCAACGGTCAGAGTTTGCACAGGATTATTTTGGGGAAGATTTCTGTTATATCATGCCGTCGGAGCTTCCGACAGCACATTTACCTAAAAAACGGAAGGATAAGGACCGACACCCGCGGTCTCGGCCGACACCACGCTTAGGCCTACCGCGAGTGTCTCAGTCTCTTCTGAGCCGGTTTCGCAACCGCTACAGACCGACGACACCACTCCACCGTTTACTTCGGTACCGGAGGCCAGCTCGGTGCCGGTTCCTGTTCTCCCCTCTGAGACCGTAGCCCAGGATATTTCTGACACCATTTCAGTGGATAAGACTACTCCAGCACATGGGGCTGCCAGGCCTCCAGTGTCTATGTCCATTAAGGCCTACACACGTGCTAAGGCTGCCAAACAGGCTAAGTCTCTTCCTCCAAGATCTGTTTCTCTGGGATCCACTTCTGGTTCTCAAATTTTAAGTTTAGCTGAGGCCCTTATTTCTTTATTTAGGGGTTCACAGCCTCATCCAGATAGAGGCTCTCAGCCGCCTTCTGACAAGAGGCCTAGGGTTGAGCAGGTAGACTCCCAGTCCTCCGATGAGGCCTCAGGTGATTCTGCACATTCAGACTACCAGGAGGAGGCCTTCCCGGCCTATGAGGATTCTGATGCGGAGGAATCTATTCCCTCTGCTTCTCCTCCTGAGGAGTTTTCCTTTGGGGAAACACTTCATTCCATGAGGGAACACTTCAAATGGCAAGGCCAAGAATACTCAGATTCTAGGAAAAGGTTAAGGGAATTTTTAAAGCTACCTCAGCATAGACCCTTAGCTATTCCTCCAGTTTTAAATGTTTTAGATGATGTGTACTTAGAATCTAGTGTTTCCCCTGACTCCCTCCCCCCTGCTCCTGTCAAGCCAGACAGGTACTACAGGGTCCCAGACACACATCAATTTCTGTACAAGGGCCATACTGCTGACCCTGAAACTATTTCTCAGGGGCCTAAAGGGGTTTCCTCCACTACTGCTAAGAACCCACTCCCTTCGGAAAGAGATTCTTGGGCTTTAGAAAGGTGGGGCAAGAAAGTATATACATCTTCCACCCTTTCTATGCGAGCATTAAATTGTCAATTTCATATGATTCAGTTTCAGGAATACATGTTGGATGACTTGCAAAAGAAACTGGCTTCCCCTGAACCATTAGATAGAGAGGGGTTACAGGAATTGGTTCATAATACTAAGCAGGTTAGCAGCCATTTCCTTCAGTGTGGATATGATGCATTGGAAGCGTAATGTAGAGCAGCAATGACAGGTGCAGTCATACGCAGACATGCTTGGTTAAAGGAACAAACATTGCCAGACCATGTGAAAATTAAGCTTTTGGACGCACCACTAGAGAAACATAAGCTGTTTGGTGCTACTGCACAAGAGGTTTTAAAGAAAATAGAGGAAAAGGCAAAATCAGTGCAAACAGTCAAAGATTTCCTCCAGGTACAGCCTCCAAGATTCAGCAGGAATTGGCCTTCTAAGCATTGGTCCTCTCCTGACACAGACAAATTTCAAACAGGCAAAAACAGACGTGGCAGAGGTAGAGGGCAAACTCGAGGCTCCTACAGAGGACGTCAATGGCAGCCTCCGAACCAGAGAGGTGGGGCAGGACCTTCCACTGCTCTGCCAGGACAATCTCAATGACTTAACTTTGACTCCGCCATCCAGGGCTTAATTAGAAGCACCTTTGGGCGGAAAATTATCTTTATTCTCACAAAATTGGCACAATATTACAAAGGACAAATGGATACTGGAGATAATAGACAAAGGATACAGATTCCATTTTCATACACTGCCAACAAGACATGGCAGGCCAAACCTGCGACCAAATCAAAGGGCAGAGGCACTCAAACAAATAACAAACCTACTTCAAGTAAGAGCAATAGAAAAGGTTCCTTCTGCAGAACAAGGACAAGGATTTTATTCAAGACTGTTCCTTGTTCCAAGAAGAAAACCAATGGAGACCCATTCTGGACTTGTCCGCACTGAATACTTACCTTATTGTGCCAAAATTCAAAATGCTGACTTTACAGCAACTCCTTCCCATGCTGGGCAAGGGGTCTTGGCTGGTAACTCTGGACCTCAAGGAGGCATACCTGCATGTCCCAATCAGACAAAGTTGCAGAAGATACCTCAGATTTCTTGCAGGCTCAGAGCATTATCAATTCTCAGCATTGCCCTTTGGCTTATCTACTGTGCCCAGAGTGTTCACGAAATGCCTGGCATCAGTAATTGCACATTGCAGACTTCAGGGGATACAAATATACCCTTACCTGGACGACTGCCTTATACAAGCGGACAGCCAACAAGCCTTGTTAAAAAACTTGGACTATGTCATTCACCTACTGCAGGCCTTAGGATACACAGTCAATATTCAGAAATCAAATCTCGTACCATCTCAACAAATACCTTTCCTGTGTGCCACACTGGACACAAACACCCAGATGGCGTTTCTGACAAAAGAAAAACAAAAACAATTACCAGAATACTTCAGAAGATTGGCAACACACACCCAGATGACTGCAAGGAAAATCCTGCAGGCCCTGGGTTTCATGGCATCTTGCATTCTTCTGATTCCACATGCAAGGCTGCATATGAGGAAACTACAATGGTATCTAAAAAGTCTATGGTCTCAGCACAGCCACAGCCTGGAAACATTGATCCCACTCATTCCATGCCTTCAAAAGGAATTTCTGTGGTGGGCTCAAGCAAGCCAGATAAACAAAGGTCTGCCTTTCAGCAAGCCTCATACAAGTCAAACCATAACAACAGATGCCTCAGACCATGGATGGGGGCGCACATGGAGGGCAGATGCATTCAAGGACAATGGACACAAAAAGAAAAGCACCTGCATATCAACCAAAAAGAAATGCTGGCAGTGATACATGCAATCAAGACCTTCAAAAAGTTCATGCATCAGGGCCATCTACTAATAAAGACAGACAATACCACAGTTATGTGGTACATAAACAAGCAAGGAGGTACCCATTCCTACCCTCTTTGCAGACTGGCAATGAATCTCTGGGATATTTCCCTACAATTGAAAATAGAGCTACAATCCCAGTTTGTACCAGGGAAGGACAATGTTCTGGCAGACAGCCTAAGCAGAAACATCATGGATCCACACGAATGGATGTTGCATCCAGACATTTTCTTACAAATAGCTCAAGCATGGGGAAGGCCGGATATAGATCTTTTTGCCTCCCACTTCAATCACCATCTGAAAAAGTTTTGCACAAGGACATACCATCCTCAAGCATGGAAGGTGGACACTCTCTCCTTCAGTTGGAACTCTCTAACACTATATGCCTTCCCACCTCTTCCTTTGATGACCAAGGTGTTACTAAAGATCAAGACAGAGCAACCGAAAGTCATACTGATAGCTCCAGACTGGCCAAGACAACACTGGTACCCACTGCTACGGAACTTGACACACACCAATCCGTGGCTCCTTCCTCAATGGCCACTTCTTCTGACACAGCACAATTACAGGACACTACACCCCAGCTTGAAAACATTGAAGCTGACAGCTTGGAAGATTCCATGACTATTACTCAGGATACACTTTCCAAAAGGGTAAAAGATATCATCCTGGAGGCCCGCAGACCTTCCACTAGAAAAACATACTCAGCAAAATGGAAGAGATTTCTTATCTAGAACAGCAAAAAGGGTCAAGACCCATCAGTGATGAGCATTCCACAGATCCTGGAATACTTGGCTGAAATGCTCCACAATGGCCTTTCATATTCTTCCATAAAAATACATGCTTCAGCAATATCTACCAAATATAACACTGATCCGCCAGTATTTTCTCACCCATTGCTAAGACAGTTTTGTAAGAGGTATAAAGAACATCAACCCTCCAAGGAAACCACCAGTGCCTGCATGGGACCTCAACTTCATGCTGGAAAAATTAACTCTTCCTCCCTTTGAACCAGCAGCATCTTCAGAGTTGCAATTTCTGTCTTGGAAGACAGCCTTCCTTCTGGCAGTAACCTCAGCAAGAAGAGTCTCTGAGCTACAGGCCCTTATGGCAATACAACCATTTCTCATTTTTCACCAGGACAGAGTTTCTTTGAGAACCAATCCGTCATTCATGCCAAAGGTGGTATCCAGGGTGTCCCTGAATCAAGCTATTCACCTGCCTACCTTCTTTCCCAATCCTCAAAATAAAGGAGAGAGACTTCTGCACACCTTGGACATACACAGACAGTTGCGCTACTACTTGGACAGAACAAAGTCTTTCAGAAAATCTGACCAGCTTTTTGTAGCTTTCGCTGCTGGATTGCAGGGAAAAGCAATTTCCAAACAGACAATTTCTAAATGGATTGGAAATTGCATTCGATTCTGCTACTCTTTTCATGGAAAAACTGTGCCAGCTGACATCAAGCCACATTCCACCAGAGCTACAGCCACCTCCACAGCCTTTTTAAGAGGAGTGGCAACAAAGGACATTTTAGAAGCTGCTACATGGAGCTCCGTGCATACATTTTCCAAACATTACAACCTGCCTTTATACTCCAGGTCCAGAGCAGGATTTGCCTCTGCAGTCCTGCAGGGCATTTTAGCTACACCATCTTTGTCTTAGTGCCTACCACCCCCAGGTTGGCTATGGTATTCAACCCATATGTCAGGACTGCGGTTGCATCCTTGAAGGACATAGTACAGTTTTGTACCTACCATAAATGTAGATGTCCGATAGGTATGCAACTGCAGTCAGATTTTCCCTCCCACCTACCCCTCTGTGGTATACTTTTGGGTTTCTACCCCTCATTTTAGCTACCTGGGGTAATCTTTTATGGTGTATTTGTTTTTATGCTGTTGTACTGGTCTGGAATTTTTTCTCTATTTTTCAAAATTTAGCCTTCCTTAGAGGGCACCTGGCATCTGGGGCAAGAAACACTTAAGAAGATGGCGTCGGATTATGTTTTTATACCCCAGGCGCTCTGACGTCGGGGAAAGGGCGACATCAGCCGACGCCGGACCCAGACTTTGGAATCCGGCCGACCGAAGGGCTGCCTGAGGCAGGACAACCCATATGTCAGGACTGCAGTTGCATACCTATCGGACATCTACATTTATGGTAGGTACAAAACTGTACTTTCCACTTAGTGCCTACCACCCCTTTATTAGCTTTGGGATTCTATCCATTTGTTGTGACTGCAGCTGTATGCACGATGAAAATAGTACAGTTTTGTACCTACCATAAATGTAGACGTTCGAGTGCTAATACAGCTGCAGTCCAGATTTCCCTCCCTCCTTCCCCTCTTGGGACAGGCCTTATGGCTAACACCTCCTCATACAACCTCATTGGGGTATTCTTTTATGGTGTATTTGCTTGCAACTACTGTTTTTTGATTATATTGCATTTGCTTTATTACATAAATTTATGTTTTGCCTTCCTTCTGGGGGCACCTGACATCTGGGGCAAGAAAAACTGAAGAAAATGGCATTGGCTGGTTCTTTTATACCCCTGTCGCACTGATGTCAGGGAAGAAGTGACGACAACCGACGCCGGACCTAGACTTTGGAATTCGTCCGACCGAGGACCCGCCTGACTGCAGGAGAACCCATCTGTTATGACTGCAGCTGTATTAGCACTCGAACATCTACATTTATGGTAGGTACAAAACTGTACTATCTCTTTGCCTCCTCCCAGAACTGACAGATGCCCCTCTTTTGCATAAGGCTTCCCCTTCCACAAGCTTGGAAGGTGGATGCCTTCTCCTTTACATGGGAGGGAATGTTCCTTTATGCCTTCCCCCATTTCCTTTAATTCACAAAGTCCTCCTGAAAATACAGAAGGACAAACCAAAAATCCTGTTGGTGACTCCCCTCCGGCCAAGACAGCATTCGTTTCCCCTACTTTTCCTTCTACCCCAGGGCAATCACCACAGGTTACCTAACCGTTTCGACCTACTCACAAAAGTCAAGGGGTCTCATTCATCCCCACCTTCTCAATCTCAGTTTGACATTGTAGGTGATAGTTCTGATCCCCTTTAGGCACCTATACTCAGAGGACATACTCAATGTTCTGCAGGAGGCCAGAAAACCAAGTACTAGGAAAAGCTATTTAACTGGAAAAGATTCTCTCATTGGTGCCTTGAGTAAACAGGACCCATATCAAGCTTCTGTTCCAGTGGTCCTTTCCTATCTGTGTGAGTTACTGCATTCAGGGTTGACTTACTCTTCAGTAAAAGTGCATCTCTCTGCCATTTCTGCTTGCCTTCCCTTGACTCTACCTCTGGCTTCTAGGTTAGATGTCAAACTGTTTTTGAAAGGGATCCTTCATATTAGACATCCTTGTAAGCCCATGCCCACACCTTAGGATCTTAACTTTGTGCTGGAAAATTTTACACTAGTTCATTTTGAGCCAGCCCATTCTTCCGATCTTAAATTCTGTACTTGGAAAACAGTCTTGTTAATGGCTCTCATTTCTGCTAAGAGGCTCTCTGAGATCTAAGCCCTTATGGCTTCAACTCCCTACCTTGATGTCCTTCAAGGATGCATCTGCAGTCCTTACATATGGGTTGTCCTGCCTCAGGCAGCCCCTCGGTCGGCCGGATTCCAAAGTCTGGGTCCGGCGTCGGCTAATGTCGCCTCCATCCCGACGTCAGAGCGCCTGGGATATAAAAACGTTAGCAGACGCCATCTTCCTCAGTCTTTCTTGCCGCGCAGTGTCCGAAGCAGAAGCAGTTCGCAAGTGCCGGTCGGCCAGCTCCTGAGATTTCAGCTAACCGAAGACTTCAAAAAGCTAAGTACCCCATTGGGGACTCTTTCTTGCCTCAGCCGATGTCAGATCAAATGGTTAAAGTTAATAATTGTTTATCTTGTGGGAAACAAATACCTCATAAGGATTTCCACTCTTACTGCCTACCCTGCCTAGGCCCAGACCACGACGTCTCGGCCTGTGCAGCCTGTGCTTCTTTCAATAGACGCACTCTTAGGCGTC
The DNA here is from genome assembly GCF_019279795.1 of Protopterus annectens. Lineage (NCBI taxonomy): Eukaryota > Metazoa > Chordata > Ceratodontiformes > Protopteridae > Protopterus > Protopterus annectens. Next base: position 644,271,686 of record NC_056733.1, read on the forward strand.
GGGCAGAGTTCGCAGAGGAATTTTTTGGGGAAAAATACTGTTACACTATGCCGTCGGAGCTTCCGACTCCTCATTTACCCATAAAACGGAAGGACAAGGACCGGCACACGCGGTCCGTGGTTTCGGCCGAAACCGCGCCCAGGCCTACCGCGAGTGTCTCTGTCTCTGCCGAAACCGCATCCTCGGTGCTTCCGACCGACGAAACCGCACAACCGACAATCTCGGCCCCGGAGGCCACCTCTGAGTCGCTTATAGAATTTCCTACTGAAACCGGTGCTCTGGAAATATCCGACACCATTTCTCTAGATAAGACTACTCCAGCACGTGGGGCAGACAGGCCTCCTGTATCCATGTCCATTAAGGCATTTACACGTGCTAAAGCTGCTAAACAACCAAAATCTCTCCCTCCCAAGACTATTCCTCAGGGATCCACTACCGGTTCACAGATTTTGAGTTTAGCTGAGGACCTTATTTCCCTAATTAGGGGCGCTCAGCCACATCCGGACAGGGGCTCTCAACCACCTCAAGACAAAAGGCCCAGGTTTGAGCAGACAGATCCCCAGTCTTCTGATGAGGCCTCAGATGACTCTGCCCTATCAGACTACCAGGAGGAGGCCTTTACGGCCTACGAGGATTCTGATGCAGAGGAATCTATACCCTCGGCCTCCCCTCCTGAAGAGTTGTCCTTTGGGGAGACCCTCCACTCCATGAGAGAGCATTTCAAATGGCAGGGCCAGGAATTCTCTGACTCCAGGAAAAGATTAAGAACTTTTTTGCATTTACCTCAACATAGACCTTTGGCTGTTCCTCCGGTTTTAAATGTCATTGATGATGTGTTCTCTGAGTCTAGTATTTTCCGACTCCCTTCTTCCGGCTCTTGTCAAACTGGATAGGTACTACAGGGTCCCGGACTCGCATCATTTCCTTTACAAGGGCCACTCTGCTGACCCAGAAACTATTTCCCAGGGCCCTAAAGGGGTTGCAACCACCACTACTAAAAACCCACTCCCTTCTGAAAGGGAGTCCAGGGCTTTAGAGAGATGGGGTAAAAAAGTGTATACTTCTTCCACTCTTTCTATGAGGGCATTAAATTGTCAATTCCATATGATACAGTACCAAGAGTATTTGTTAGATGAATTGCATAAAAAGCTTTCTTCACCTGAACACCTAGATCACAAGGCACTTCAGGATCTGGTACATAACTCCCTGCAGGTTAGCAACCATTTCTTGCAGTGTGGTTATGATTCATTGGAAGCTTCATGTAGGTCAGCAATGACAGGTGCTGTTATACGTAGACATGCTTGGCTGAAGGAACAAACTCTGCCAGACCATGTTAAAGCAAAGCTACTGGATGCTCCGCTAGAAAAACAAAAGTTATTTGGCTCCATGGCTCAAGAGGTCTTAAAGAAATTTGAGGAAAAGGCTAAATCAGTACAAACAGTCAAAGATTTCCTACAGGTCCAGCCACCAAGATTCAGCAGAAATTGGCCTTCTAAGAATTGGTCCTTTCCGGACACAGACAGGTTTCAAAGAGGCAGAAACAGGCGTGCTAGAGGTAGAGGGCAGGCTCGAGGCTCCTACAGAGGACATCAATGGCAGCCTCCAAACCAGAGAGGTGCTGCAGGACCTACAACTACTACACAAGGACCATCTCAATGACTTGACTATGACCCCACCAACCAGGGCTCAATTGGAAGCACCTTTGGGCAGAAAGCTATCTTTATTCTCAAAAAATTGGCACAGTATTACAAAGGACAAATGGATACTGCAAATAATAGACAAAGGATACATATTCCATTTTCATACATTACCCAACAGACAAGGCATGCCAAACCTGCCACCAAACCAAAGGGCAGAGGTTTTCAAACAAATTTCCAAGCTACTTCAAATGAGGGCAATAGAAAGGGTTCCGCTCTCAGAACAAGGCCAAGGATTTTATTCCAGACCATTCCTTGTTCCAAGAAAAGAAAAGTAATGGAGACCAATACTGGACTTGTCTGCACTGAATACTTACCTCATCGTGCCAAAATTCAAGATGCTGACTTTACAGCAACTCCTTCCCATGCTGGGCAAGGGGTCCTGGCTGGTAAGTCTAGACCTCAAGGAGGCATACCTGCATGTCCCTGTCAGACAAAGTTGCAGAAGACACCTCAGATTTCTTGCAGGTTCAGAGCATTATCAATTCTCAGCATTGCCATTTGGCTTATCTACTTGCGCCCAGAGTATTCACGAATTGCCTGGCATCAGTAGTTGCACATTGCAGACTTCAGGGGATTCAAATTTACCCATACCTGGACGACTGCCTCATACAAGCGGACAGCCAGCAAATACTGGTAGAACACTTAAACTATGTCATCCGACTACTACAGGCCTTGGGATACACAGTCAACATTCAGAAATCAAGACTTGTTCCATCCCAACGAATAATTTTCCTGGGTGCAAAACTGGATACAAACACCCAGATGGCTTTTCTCACAGAAGAAAAACAAGCACAACTACCAGATTATTTCAGAAATCTGACAACACAAACCCAGCTAACTGCAAGGAAGATCCTGCAGGCCCTGGGATTCATGGCTTCTTGCATTCTTCTGATTCCACAAGCAAGGCTGCATATGAGGAAACTACAATGGTACCTAAGGAGTCTATGGTCTCAGCACAGTCACAGTCTAGAATCTTTGATCCCCCTCATTCCTTGCCTTCAAAAGGAATTCCTGTGGTGGGCAAAAGCAAGCCAGTCCAACATGGGCCTCCCTTTCAGCAAGCCGCATATCAGCCAAACCATCACAACGGATGCCTCAGCCCATGGATGGGGAGCTCACATGGAAGGCAGATGCATTCAAGGGCAGTGGACACAAAAAAGAATTGCATCTGCACATCAACCAAAAGGAAATGCTGGCAGTGATACATTCCATCGAGGCCTTCAAGCTCTTCCTGCACCAAGGTCACCTGTTAATAAAGACAGACAATACCACAGTTATGTGGTACATAAACAAGCATGGGGGTACCCATTCATGCCCTCTTTGCAGGCTGGCGATGAATCTGTGGGATCTTTCCCTGAAACTCAATATAGAACTACAATCCCAGTTCGTACCAGGAAAATACAATGTTCTGGCGGACAGCCTGAGCAGAAACATCATGGATCCACACGAATGGATGTTGCACCCGGATATATTTCTCCAGATAACACATGCATGGGGAACGCCGGACATAGATCTTTTTGCCTCCCAACACAACCATCAACTGAGGAAATTCTGCACAAGGACATACCATCCTCAAGCATGGAAAGTGGACGCTCTCTCAACTGGAATACTCTAACAGTATATGCATTCCCACCTCTTCCATTAATGACCAAGGTCTTACTGAAGATCAGGATAGAGCAACCAAAAGTAATCCTGATAGCCCCGGACTGGCCAAGACAACACTGGTACCCACTGTTAAGGAGCATGTCACGCACGAAACCTTGGCCTCTACTACAATGGCCACTTCTTCTGACACAGCACAATTACAAGACTCTGCACTCCAGTCTAAAAACCTTGCAGCTGACAGCCTGGAGAATACCTTGACTCCTCGCCAGGATAAACTATCCAAGAGGGTTCAGGATATCATCATGGAAGCCTGACGGCCTTCCACAAGAAAAGCATATTCAGCAAAATGGAAAAGATTTCGTACCTGGAATACCGCAAAGGGTCAAGATCCAACAATCATGAGCATTCCACATATTCTAGAATACTTGGCTGAAGTGCTCCATAATGGCCTTTCTTATTCTTCCATAAAGATCCATGCTTCAGCAATTTCAGCAGAATACAACACTGACCCACCTGTATTCTCTCATCCTCTGCTAAGACAGTTTCTAAGAGGGATAAAAAACATCAACCCTCCAAGGAAACTACCAGTGCCTACATGGGACCTTAACTTCATGTTGGAAAAATTAACTCTTCCTCCCTTTGAACCAGCAGCATCTTCAGAACTACAATTCCTGTTTTGGAAGACTGCCTTCCTCCTGGCCATAACCTCAGCGAGAAGAGTATCTGATTTACAGGCCCTCATGGCAGTTCAGCCATTTCTCATTTTTCATCAGGACAGAGTCTCTTTGAGAACCAATCCTTCATTCATGCCGAAGGTGGTATCCAGGGTTTCACTGAACCAAGCTATTCACCTGCCTACCTTCTTTCCAAATCCACAAAATAAAGGAGAAAAACTTCTGCATACTTTGGACATTCACAGACAGTTGCAATATTACTTGGACAGAACTAAGACTTACAGAAAAACTGACCAACTCTTTGTAGCATATGCTGCTGGTGTACAAGGAAAAGCAATTTCCAAACAGACAATTTCAAAATGGATAGGAAATTGCATTCGGTTCTGTTACTCCTTTCATGGAAAAGCTGTGCCAGCTAACATTAGGCCTTATTCCACCAGAGCAACAGCCACCTCCACAGCCTTCTTAAGAGGGGTGGCTACAAAGGACATTTTAGAAGCTGCTACATGGAGCTCCGTACATACATTTTCCAAGCATTACAATTTGCCCTTATATTCCAGATCCAGAGCAGGTTTTGCTACTGCAGTCCTGCAGGGCATGTTAGCTACACCATCCTTTTCTTAGGTCCTACCTCCCCCAGCTTGGCTATGGTATTCTACCCATATGTAAGGACTGCGGATGCATCCTTGAAGGACATAGTACAGTTTTGTACCTACCATAAATGTAGATGTCCGATAGGTATGCATCTGCAGTCAGGATGTCCCTCCCTCCTTCCCCTCTGTGGTTTATTTTGGATACCTATCCCTCTTTTTAGCTAGCTGGGGTTATCTTTTATGGTGTATTTGTTTTTTATTGCTGTACATGTTTGGAATTTTTCATTTCTCCAAATTTAGCCTTACTTAGAGGGCAACTGGCATCTGGGGCAAGAAAAACTGAGGAAGATGGCGTCGGCTAACATTTTTATATCCCAGGCTCTCTGACGTCGGGATGGAGGCGACATCAGCCGACGCCGGACCCAGACTTTGGAATCCGGCCGACCGAAGGGCTGCCTGAGGCAGGACAACCCATATGTAAGGACTGCAGATGCATACCTATCGGACATCTACATTTATGGTAGGTACAAAACTGTACTATGTTAAGTTGTCAATCTCGCCTTCATTCTTGCTTGATGGGTTCGGAGCCGATCCTCGGCTCTGACTCGGCACTTGCTAAGCTCGAGAGTCACTTTTACCAGCTCGAGGCAGCCCCATATCCCATGATGCAAGGCGGTAAGTACCCAGATCTCGTTTGCCGCTTCGCTTATGAGGTCCTCCTTTTACCAGCTCCTAGTAAGTGATTTGCTACTTTGCTATTTTAGCCCCTTTTAACTTTAAAACCCTTTATTGTTAGTTTTAATTTAGTTTTAAACATTTTCTGACAGAAATTTGTCTGTCTCTTCTTATTTTTTTAGTCAGACTTTCTCCCATCCCATCCCCCCCTGTTAGGGTGTGTGTGTGTGTTTTTTTAGTTATACCTTTTGGTATATTTAATTTAATTCTTTGACTGGTGTGTGTGTCTGTGTTTGCACCATGTCAAAAGAAAGGGTCTCAGGCTTTAAGAAGTGTGACTCGTGCTGTCAGAAAATGTCTCTGACAGACGGTCACACTTCTTGCCTGTACTGCCTGGGGCCTCTTCACCTGCAGGACTCCTGTGCTATTTGTCATTCTTTCAGCCAGAGAGTCCTGCAGGAAAGAAGGAATAAGTTAATTTTGAGGGGCCTTCTTAAGCCGGAGGGCTCTCCGGCTAAGTCGGCTCCATCCAAGACTGCTAAGTCTTCCAAGGCCCAGGCTTCTGTGTCCAAGCCTGCGGCCTCGGCTCCGACTCGTTCTGAGTCGAGATCGGCTCCGGCTGGAGCCGATTCTGACTTAACTAAGCCTTCGGCACCGATGGCTATCGGTGCCGATTCTGCATTGACCACTTCGGTGTCGGCTCCGATCGGTTCCGACCACCATGTGGCTCAGGCATCGGTGTCGGCTCCGATCGGCTCCGACACCGTTACTTTTGTGGCTGTATCGGCTCCGGCTGGAGCCGATGCATCGAGGCTACCTGTCTGCTCCGACAGGTTCAATAGTTTCATCGGTTCCGATGGCTCCTTCGAGGAAGAGGTCTAGGTCTCCTTCCTTGGAGCCGATACTTTCGGCTCCGGCTTCACCTCTCCTCTCGGAACGGAGCCATCGGAGCCGATCTTCAAGGTCATCCAGGCTTTCTGACCATGATTTAGAGAGAGTGGTCAGTAGATTACTTAAGTCACAGGCACTGGCCCAAATGTTACATAGCCCGTCTCAACAGACGGCTATTGGTCCACACCCCGTTACAGTTCCTCCTTCAACTCTACCCCAGAGCTTGGAGTTGGAGTCTTCGGGAATGGTTACTGCTACGGCTGAAGGACAGATACCCCCTTCTGTTCCTTCGGCCTCTACTCTTATCTCCTCTTTGAGACCTTCCTTAGAGGGATTCGGTGGCCGGGCTTCCATGGTCTCCTCCGAGGGGGTGAGTGGCATCGGACCCTTGTCCGAACCCGCTCTTCCCCTTGGAGCCTCGGCATTGGTGAGCTCTGCTCCAACATCTGCCTCGAGACTTCCCTTCGTGGTCCCTGGAGTTCCTAGCTCTTCGGAACGGGTTCTCTCGGACCTTCCTGGGAGGGGAGCATTCGAGGTGATGAAGAGTGTGCTGGCCATTGGTATCAGCCAGCAGTCTGTTCCCTTAGCTCCTCCCTCTGTAGTGCCTGTTGACATCTCTGCCACTTCTCTTGCTACAGGACCCAGAGATCCTCCGCCTCAGGTTTCCCCATTGGGAATATCCCCTCTTCCGAGGATTCTCCTGATGTTTCGGGAGATCCTCCTAGAAAGAGGACTTGTAAGAGGAAACATATAGACTCCCCGAGTCTATCACTTCAGATACTGACTTAGATGAGTCAGAGGGATCCCCAAGATCCCCTCTGAGGATGTCTCCTTCTCAGACATCCTAGAACTCCTTAAACAGAGGGAAACTGGCCCACCAATAATCCCTCTGAGGATGAGTCAGTATACCTAGAGGCGTTTGGATCTCGGCCCTCCACCTCCTGGGTGTCTCCGCCTTCGACCCCTTATGCAAGTTATTGCCCGAAGTGGGCTGCTCCTGACTCTGTAGAGCCAGTCCCTAGGAGGCCTTCAAAATTTATTACTGCCCGTGTGATAAGCAGTTCCTCACTAAGGGTGTCCCCGCTGATGCCATGGTGGTGGCTGCTGCCACCAAGAAGGAACTTGCAGATCCTTCCGCACGCCCATCCTCCTAATAAGGACTCTAGGACCATGGATAGGTACGTAAGCGGATGTTTTCCTCAGCGACCTTTGCGATGCTCGCTGAATTACCTATGTCACTTCACCAGACTCCAAAGGGATATCCTTAAGGAGCTAGGTGATGTTGTACAGGATCCTACAGCTGCAGGAGCTCAGGAAAAATTGCTTCGCAGCTAGGAACCCTTAATTCCATTGCAAACGGCTCCTTGCGGCTTATATCATCTTCTGCTGATGGTGCGCGTAGGGCCAGAGGTACAGGTGTGGCCCTTAGACGCCAAGCCTGGATGCGGTTATGTGACTTTGCAGATCCCTTTAAGGCGTCCTTCACAAATTCTCCCTTTGATGGGTCAGCTTTGTTTGGCCCTCAAGTGAAGGAAACTTTGACCAGGTGTGAGCAGGACGGCAAGACTCTTTCTGCCGTGGAGTCCGTTTTCCACCCCTTCTAGACCTTACCCCAAAGGACAGAAAGGTGGCAAAATGTGGTTGCGCAAATCCCAAGGAGTCACGCCGGATTCACGTGGTCAGTTTACCCCTAGAGGCAGAGGGGGTAACAACAACAGACGCCGCTCTAGAGGCAGAGGGGTCCAAAACCAGGGAAACAGAGAGCCTCTCTCTGACAAGCCCTTTCAGCATCCCTGAGATGTTGCCCGGCTGTCCATCCTTGGAGGCAGTCGGGAAGACTATCGCTGTACCCAGAAGCCTGGCGTTCCCTCACTCAAGACAGATGGGTACAGTCGATCATATCCGAGGGTTACAAAATTCCTTTCGAGGAAAGTCCTTTCTATCACTCAAATTCCCTTCCAGATGTACCACCCGGTCTAAGGGAAATTGCAGAGTTAGAAGTCTTAAAACTTCTGCAAAAGAGCCATTCAGCCAGTTACGACAGATCATTCAGAGCCCGGAATCTACTCAAGGTTCTTTTGGTCCCCAAAAGACGGGAGACTGGAGACCAATATTGGATCTCAGCAGACTCAACAAGTCTGTGAGGAAGACAAGATTCCGAATGGTCACTCTTCAGTCAATTCTGCCCTTCTTACAGAAGGACAACTGGATGTGCTCAATAGATCTTCAGGATGCGTACTATCACATCAAAATCCACAGACGCCCAGGAGATTTCTCCGCTTCGGCTGGGGTCCAGTCATTTCCAGTTCAGAGCCCTGCCCTTTGGTCTAACTACAGCCCCCAGAGTGTTCACCAAATGCATGGCAGTGGTCACGGCTCACCTGAGACGTCAAGGATTCCAGGTGTTTCCGTATCTCGACGACTGGCTCCTTTCAGCCACCACCAGGCATCAGCTTATCCTAGCCAGGGATTACACAATAAAGCTTTGTACTCTTTTGGGCATCTCGATAAACTTCGAAAAGTCATCCTTATCGCCCTGCCAGTCTATTACTTTCATAGGCGCAAACTTAAACACTGTTCGGATGTCAGCTACCCTTACAGATCAAAGAGTGTCAGACATTCAAAGTCAAGTCAGGATCATTCTAGCCAACAAGAAAGTACAGGCCAGAATGGTTCTAAAGGTATTAGGCCTCATGGCTGCGGCCATTACTCTTCTTCCTCTGGCTCGCTTCTACATGCGCCTTCTTCAGTGGATGCTGTTCACACAGTGGTCGTACCAACAACTTCCAATGCGTCACCAGATTCTGGTGACACAGACTTGCAAAGATCGTCTTGCTTGGTGGATCACATCTCCCCAGGTTCACCAAGGCAGACACTTTGTACCCCCATCCCCAGTAGCCACTGTCACCACGGATGCCTCCCTGATCGGGTGGGGGGGGTCATTATCAGGGCAGGATGGTTCATGGGACGTGGCAGCCGTTCGAATACCACCTGCACATAAATGTCCTGGAGATGAGAGCAGTGCTTTTAACGTTGCAAGCCCTCAACGACTTTCTTCCCGTAGGGACAATTGCAGTCCACACAGACAACATGTCTGTAGTTTGGTATATCAACAAACAGGGCGGAACCAAGTCCTACCCCTTGTGTCGAGAAGCGCTCAGACTTTGGCAATGGGCAATCTCCTCTCATCGGTTTCTGGTAGCAACGCATATCCCTGGGAAAACCAACATTGTAGCGGACAGATTGAGCAGAGCTATTCTCATGCCTCACGAGTGGTCTCTCAAGCAATCTATAGCGGAAGAGATTTTTCTGGAATGGGGTCGCCCATGTTGCAATCTTTTTGCTACTCCCCAAAACAGCAAATGCCCAGACTTCTTCTCTCTCTTCCCTCTTCCAGGCCATCCCCCCAGAGACGCTCTGACCCAGGATTGGCCCCAGGGACTTCTTTATGCCTTCCCTCCATTTCCTCTGATCCCTCAAGTTATACAGAAGGCAACCGTTTTGAGAGTCAAATTGATTCTCATTGCCCCTTACTGGCCTCGACAAGTTTGGTTCCCGTTCCTCCATCGTCACCTTTTGGTGCAGCCGTGGCATCTGGACCCAGTGCCAGATCTTCTGACTCACCAATCCGGTCAGCTGCACCGGTATATCCCTTCTCTCAACCTCACAGCATGGTTGCTCCACTTCCTTCCTTAGCCAGGCTTCCTTTGATCTCTAACCCAGTTAGAGACATCATAGTAGCTTCTTTAAAATCCTCTACCAGGAGGATTTATGCAAGCAAATGGAAACGTTTCTCTTATTGGGCTAAGGCCAAGAGTATTGATCCTTTCACTGCCCCTGTTCAGGCAGTCCTGGACTTCTTAGCAGAGATTTTTCATGCAGGCTCCTCTTCTTCCACAGTCAGAGTTCAATTGGCTGCTATCTCGAACTTTCATGTCGGGATCGCAGATCACAATATTATGTCCCATAGGCTCTGCAGGGCCTTTTGAAAGGAATTTTCCTACTAAAGCCTCCAATCAGGAATCCTCCTCCTCAGTGGGATCTAAATTTAGTGCTGACATCCTTGATTCTTCCCCCTTCGAGCCAGCTGTTTCTTGTTCCCTGAAATTTCTTTCTTGGAAAACTTTATTCCTAGTGGCTATTACATCGCCAGGAGGGTGTCTGAACTTCATGCTCTATCGGTTCGACCCCCCTATTTGGTTTTTCACAAAGACAGAGTATCATTGAGAACTAATCCGACCTTTCTGCCTAAGGTCGCCTCAAAGACCAATTTGAATCAATCCATTGATCTCCCTGTATTTTTCCCAAACTATTCAGACAGAGCCGAACAAAAACTACATTATCTTGATGTCCACCGTCAACTCAGATATTATTTGGACAGAACAAAAACATTTAGGAAATCTGATCAACTTTTTGTTTCCTATGCGGATAATAAGAAAGGCCTTCCTGTTTCTAAAGTGACCTTGTCTAGATGCCTTTCTTCGGTCATCTCTGAAATTTATCTGCTCAGGGGAAAACAGCTGTGCTCAAAACCTAAAGCACATTCAACTAGGAGCTTAGCTACTTCTACAGCCTTTCAAGCTAGACTTCCTTTGGACACTATTTGTGCAGCGGCCACTTGGGCCACTCCTCATACTTTTGTTTCCCACTACAAATTGGACTTGGCCTCCAGTGACAGAGCCAGTTTTGGCTCTACAGTCCTCAAGAGTCTGTTCCATTGAGCCACCCAGGATAGAGGTGCTAGGGACGTGGTCCCATCAAGCAAGAATGAAGGCGAGATTGACAACTTAACATTAAGAAGTTATGTACCTACCATAACGTTCCATGTTAGTTGTCTTCTCGCCTTCTTTCTTGACCCTCCCTCCTTCCCCAGGCCTGGACAGACCTTTCTATAAGAAATTATTATGCTGAAGACCATTCAGACCTGGTCCTTCTTCCATCCTGTAAGTTTTCTTTCTTCCTTTTGGAAGTGTTTTTATGCTTGGTGCTATTGCCCTTTGTCATCAAACGAGATCTGGGTACTTACCGCCTTGCATCATGGGATATGGGGCTGCCTCGAGCTGGTAAAAGTGACTCTCGAGCTTAGCAAGTGCCGAGTCGGAGCCGAGGATCGGCTCCGAACCCATCAAGCAAGAAAGAAGGCGAGAGAAGACAACTAACATGGAACGTTATGGTAGGTACATAACTTCTTATTTTCCTAAGCACTAACCCTTCCTTCATGCCAAAAGTGGTTAATGAAATATCCTTAAACCAGACCATAAATTTGCCTGTCTTCTACCCTCAGCCACAGAACTCCTCAGAAAGGGACCTTGCATTCCTTGGATGTTCATAGGCAACTGAGGTTCTACTTAGACAAGACCAGATCCTTCAGATGGTCTGATCAAGTATTTGTCTCCTTTCATCCTAGGGCCCTAGGCAAGGCCATGTCAAAACAGACAGTTGCCTCTTGGATTTCTAAGGCTATTGCCTTTTGCTATTCCTTTCATGGAAAACAATTCTGTTCATCTGGCAAAGCCCATTCCACCAAAGTCGCTTCCTCTTCAGCAGCCTTTTTCAAGGGCATTGATTACTCTCCTCTTTTGGAGGCAGCAACTTGGTCCTCGGTACATACCTTCACCAAGCATTACAAATTGGAGTCCATCTCCAGGGCTAGAATAGGGTTTTCTAAGTCTATTCTGCATGGTCCTCGTAGACTCTGCTCCCCTATCTGCTACCCACATTACTGCCTAGAGAGCTTTGGTACTCTGCCTAAGTTTAAGAATACTGCAACATGAGAATAGAAGGACATAGAATAGTTGTGTAAGAACTTACCATAGCCATAGATGTCCTTCTGTTCTCCTGTTGCAGTATTCAATCCCACCCAACTACTCTCCTTCTCTTTTGATGATTTTATAAACTGGGTCTTTTCCCTGACTACTGACTTTGTGTCTGGGAGGGGTTTTTATATTACCCTTTCTCCTCCTGTTCCTGGGGGCTCTGTCTGTGTGGCAGCCTTTTCTGAATTTGGTATGTGCAGACGTCACAGATATAGCCGGCATCAGTTTATGGCTCTTGGTGGTGCTGCGGTAGCGTTGTTGCCTCACAGTAAGACGCTGACTGGTTCGACTCTGAGTGTCTTCTGCGTGGAGACGTGTGAATGGGCATACCTTCGTTGAAGGTTGTGCGTCAGGGCTGGCAACTCTGCATGTAAAAATCAACTGCCAGTCGTTAGCGGACCGGAGTTCCGCTGTGGTGACCCCCTAACCGGGAAAGACACAACAACATGCAGGGTCGCACGTACCCCTGCTCTCAAAACTTTGGTATACTGGCTGGATATCTGGTGCTGCAGGCAGCAACTCATTAAGGTTAAGAATACTGCAACATGGAAGAGAAGGACATCTATGGTTATGATAAGTTCTTACACAACTATTGTTTTTTTAGTGAGTTGCTACAAAAACATTGGGGTATTTTATTAACAGATGAACGTTTAAATCCATTACCATCAGGATGTTTATTTTCATACAGAATGGGTAAAAACCTGGGTAGCTGGTTTAATCAGTATAAGAAATTGACCTAATTGAGTTTGAATACATATCAAACCACTGTTGAGGGTCATACCTTAGCAGGATGCTAACCTTGTGCTAATTGTAATTTTTACAGATATGTATGTAAAACTAAAGGTTATACTTCTACAAATACTTCTGTTGTTTTTAATATTCATGTTCTTGGTAACTGTAACACCGACTGGGTCATTTATTTAGTGACCTGCAGCTGTTCAGCATTTTATCTTGAACAAACTTCCCGTCCCTTTAAGATTAGAATTTCTGAACATCTAAATGACATAAAATGCAGACGTAGTTCAAATACTTTATTCAAACATTCTACTTTACATCAATCAGCCAAATTCAATTTTGTAATTATTGATAGAATAACTTTGGATAGAAGGGATAAAAGTGGACGGCATAATTTATTAAATAAAAAAGAAAAAGTGTGGATTATCAAGCTGGGGGGGGGTTCTCTCCTGGACTTAATGGATAATTATAGTTAACTAATCATTGTAGTTCTATTGCTTTTTAAAGTGGAATATTTGGTTATTTTGGGCAACACTGATGAAGGCCTGATGCTGAAACCGGTCTGTTTTTGGTTGGTTTAAGTAAATGCTTATCCTAGTGCTGGCTTCTGTTGGATTTCTACATTTTTGTGTATTACCCTTTTTTTCTGATAACATTAATATTAATCTTTACGTGATTCCTTCATATTTTTCAGTATCCACCAACCCTGCTGTACAAATGTCTTCTAGTACTCCTTCATAGTTTGTTTGTCTACTCTCTTTTTCTAGAGCTTTCCAAATTTTTTTTTTTTTTTTACATTTTACACTTGTTGACTGGGCTAGTGTAACTGGATATATGAACATTTTCAGTAGAGGCCCGGGGAGATAAGCTCCAAGGAAACAAACAAAATCACATATACAAAAATTAATGTATACAATGAACATTGCAGGTACAGTATAGAGAATAATCAGAAGTCATTCGTTCATAACAGTGCAAAATATACAGATACAATTAGTACAATACAACATGTAGTTTCAGTACATCATAAAGAAAAGAAAAAGATGGCAGCTGAATTACACAATTTATTAGTATAAAAGCAGCCATAAAGAAAAAGTAGGAGCTGAAATTATACAATATATTAGTAAAAGTAGTCTCTTTAATGAGATTCTGAAAATGTAAGTAATAGTATAGAAGGACAATGTAAGTTGTTATTAAGAAAAGGAACTTGATTACTGGGAAGAGGAGGGTAGGTTGAGCCAAGTAAGAAGAGCTAGTTGATTAGTCAGGTTTAGTACAGGGGCACAACCAGTGTGTTCTGCGGAAAAGTTTCAATTTGGTTTTAAAGAGTGATATAGGAAGAGAGGAAAGTTCGTTAGGAAGAAGGTTCCAGGATTTTCCAACAGTGTTAGAGAAAATAGAGTCCCCAGCCCTGTTGTCTGATTTACAAATATTTACAAGAAGTTTATGTGATGATCAAACTGTCTTTAGATTGTTGTAGGGGGTAATGAGGGTAGATAGTATAGGGGTATTGGTAGGCTGGTAAAGGGTTTTATGGGCAATGGTCAGTTGGTGGAATTTAAGCTGATTTTGTAATTCAAGCCATCCTAGCTGCTTTAGATTAAAACACTGGTGGGTTCTGAAAGGGTTACCTGTAGCAACTCTGGCTATGTTATTGTAGGAGTTTTCCATTTTATTAAGGTTGTTTTTAGCGAGATTAGTATATATGGGTGAGGCATAGAGGAGAGTAGAAATTAGATGGGTGTGAGCAATAGTTATTCTAGCTGCAGGAGAGAGGAAGGGTTGGATCCTGTAGAGAGAGCCTAGTTTTCTATTAACAGATTTTAGAGTATTGTTAATGTGGGTGTCGAAGTTAAGGTTGTTATCTATGGTGATACCTAGTAGTTTGGAGTTGGATCTGGGGATATGAGAGTACCATTATTGGATGTTACTGTGAAGTTTATTGGGAGGGGGAACTTACAAATAGGAGTAAAAAGGAGGAGTTTCTTTTTTTGGGGTTCAGAAGGAGACAGCGCTGTTTAAACAATTGTTCAACTGTATTAAACACATTTTGAGTAAGGGAGTGATGTTCAGATATAGATGTGGCTGAGTATGTAAGTGTGGAATCATCTGCATATTGTATGCATGTAGCATGGGGGATTGCTAGGTGAAGGTCATTGATAAATATAGAAAACAGGAGAGGTCCTAATATGGACCCTTGAGGAACACCAATGTTAACGGGCAGATGGATAGATAGAATGTTATGCCAAAGGTACAGCCTGTTGTCTGTTATCCAAGTAGGACTGGAGCCATTTTATAGCTAGTGCATCTAGTGACAGGGATTTGAAGATATTTATAAGTATCTGGTGATTTACCATATCGAATGCCTTAGATCTATAAACAGTGCAGAGGAAAGCATATTGAGGTTATGTTTTTTTGTTAATGCAGTCGGTAAAGGAAAGGAGGGCTGTAGTGTGCTGTGTGAAGGTCTGAAACCATGTTGAGAGTTTGAAAGTAAGTTATTTTGGATTAGGTGGTCTAGCAATTGTCTGTGGATGCATTTTTACATGATCTTTGCTAAGGGAGAAAGTAGGGCTATGGGAAGGTAATTGGAGAGTTCAGTAGAGTTCCCACCCTTATGAAGGGGGATAATATAAAATGCTTTCCAGATTTTAGGGATGTGTCCTTCACTGATGGTTCTATTAATGAGAATGGAAATGGGATAGGCGATGGATTTGGCTGCCTTTTGTAGATATTCACCGGGTAGTTGGTCTGCTGAAGGAGTGCACGGTTTCAGTTTTTGGATAAGGGTAAGAATATATGTTGTTGGGATTGGTTGGAAGAGAAATGGAGGGGATGGGTTAGAGTTGGATATAATTAAGTTCTGAGTAGATAACTGACTGGCAAGAGTTTGAATGGCCTCAGTGAAAACGGTATTAAAGGCATTAGCAGTCTGCTTGGGGTTCTCCTGGTCTGTGCTTTGTGGGTTTGGTGTGATGGATTGACCTGGGTGTAATAATTGATTAATACTCGCCCAGAACTTTTGTGGTTTATTATGGTGAGTCTGCTGGAATTGTAGGTAGTAGTTTCTTTTGTCAGACAGTACAGCTTTTTTAGTTTCATTTCTCAGCTGTCTGAAGTTTTGTTGGTCTTCTGGGTTTTTAGTTAGAGATTTATTCCAGTATTTATTTCTGAGATGGATTTTTTGCCTGGTTTCTTATGAAAGCCATGGGGCAGATTTAGTTCTCATTCGAATAGAGTGGGTTGGTGCATGGTGGTCTAGTATGTTAGAATTAAAGTAATGAACAGCTTCCTCCAGTGTAAGGTATTTTAAGAGAGACCAGTTGCATGCTCTTAGTTCTCTCTGGAAGAGATTGGGGTTGAAGTTTTTCTTGATTCTAATTGTCTTGGATATGGTTGGATTAGGTAGATTGGATTTAAGCCTGATGATGTAGGTTAGTGAGTGGTCACTTACATCATCAGGGAGGGTTCCAGCTTCATATGTCTGGGGATGATTATTTATGAGAATCCAATCTAAGGTACTTTCTTTCTTATTTGGCTTGTTTATCCTGGTAGGGGGGGGGGGGTAATGGTTTGAGAAAAAACAAAAAGGTTAATATGGCTGGTAGGGTGGCTGCTGCTACAACACTTCCAGTCAATGTTAAAATCACCTAGGATTATGGTTTCTTGGGGTAAGTTTTGGGATAACAAACAAAGGATATTGTCTATGGTGGCAATGTTATTACCAGGAGGAAGATAGATACAGATAATATAGATGGATTTGAATGTGTTAAGTTGAAGCTTGGTAATAAGAATTTCAGCGGTGGAGTCTTGAGGTGGTTTATAGTCGTAGGTAGTAATCTGTAACCCAGATTTAAATAGGATACCTACACCACCACCCTTTTTGGTTGCACGGTCAAGTCACAAAATATTATAACTGGATGGAATGACTTCATTGTCTTTAGTTACAGGTTTTAACCAAGTTTCTGTTAAACAAAGAATGTCAGATGAGTAGACTTCCAAGAGAGCATGGAGTTGTGCAACTTTGTTATTAATGCTATGTATGTTGAGGTGAGCTAATACGAGTGAGTTAGGTGATTTGATAAGGGAATGGATGGGTAGGGGTTGGGGTTGAGGAGTTGAGTGGTAGTAGCAGTTGTTGGGCCTGGGTTTGGGTGAATGTCTCCATCATTTAAAGAGAAGAGTAGTGTTTGAAGTCTAGGATTTGGGAATTTACTATATAGAGGTAGAGATTTTTTGGATTGGGAGAGTCATATCTAATGTGGGCTATCCTATGGTATTTTGCTAGTAGATAGCTGGGTGTAGATGTTATGTTAACATGGTTAGTGAAAATAGGTAGAGAAGGAGAGGTAGGCAGCTTATTGAGGTAGAGAAGGTGTGGATATAATGGGTGTTCATAGGCGGTAAGCTAAAGTTAGAGGTGGTAGAAGTGTAAGTATGAGTAACCTCTGTAAGAGGGCTGGGGTGGGTAGCTTATACATCTGGAAGAGTAAGTTGTTAGGTTACTGTTATAGGCTCAGAGGTATACTAGGTGTGGAAAGGAATAGGTGGAGAGTGTTGTGGGAGAGATGGGGAGTGGTAAGTGAAAGCAGGAAATTGGAGTTAAGTGGCCAATGGTGAAGGGTTTGTGATTGGTGGAAGAGGGAAGGGGTGAGGTTAGATGGTATAAGAGTAGGACCCCTGGGGTGGGTGAGATTTGGGGGTAGGGTAGGGGAGCAGAGTGAGCCCACAGGGTGAACGGAGCGGGTAGAGACAAGTGAAGGAGAAGCTTCTATCAGCAATGCTAGTAACTGAAGGAAAGTTAGGCAAGTCAGGAGTGGGAATGATCAGAGATAAAACAGAAGTCTATGAGAAAAAAAACAGGTGGGTGTAGACAGTTGAAGTAAAGGGTAAGTGAGAAAATAAGAGCAGGTCTAGGACTTGAGATGTACTGTAATTACAGAAGAAATACAGAGAGATAAGCAGGAGATAAAGGATGGGATAAGGGTGCCACCTAGTGGGCAGATCTACTATTGCAGGTAAGTATGTAAGGGAGCTAGCTGGTTTAGAACTAGGGAAGGAGTGATAGCTAGTAAATGGGGTTATTATAAAGTAGAAGAGGTTTGTTGGATACAGGATAGATAGGAGGGGGGGGGTAAAGGCTGCTGGCTGTTCAGGCTCGTAGCATACTTTAGAACCTCTGAAACAATAGTAGACAGTAGTCAGCTTTACAAGCAGGACTTAGACAAGCACATACTTTCTTGCTTCCTTGAGAGAAGGTGCAAGGAAAATAAGGCTGTTGGATGTGACCGCAGGTATTTCGATAGGGTCCTTTGTCACCAGGTAGGTAGGTTCGTAGAGACTATATCAGGAACAGCGCAATGGGGAGCAGGGTACTTTACGGAGAAAGAGAGACAAACATGAAGGAGAGAAAAAAAGAGTTCGCACATAGGTAGTTATGACAATTAAACAAACAAAAAAGCTTTACATGAAGACGCAATAAAGTAACTTATATTCATGCCCTTATTTTTAAAAGAAGCTATTGGAATCACTTTTAAGCTAGTAGTACTGTGACATTATAAAGTAGTCTGAGCTATCATTTAGAGGAATTTTGAATCAGGTTTACTGAAATTGGGAGCAAGCAAAAACAAAAACATAGCTTCTAATATCCAAATATAAATTATACCAGCAAAAATAAAAAATAACTGAAAAGCTACCTTGGAGAGAAATTACTGTACTACCCTATGCAGGGACAGTGAGTTTGCAGTGTGGAATACAGCATTGAAAAAAAAAATAATAATACTATCACTTACTAGAGATGCTACACCTGGAGGGCTTTCAGCTGCAATTAGAGCAAATATGGCATCCAAGGTTTTTAAAACCTTTGGTGTGTTGTACCTGAGCAATCACTTGGGGGGGGGGGGGGACCTTCAATTGGAATTTAAAGTAGCAGGGGAGAATCAAAGGGACTCTGCTAAACCTAGCTAATTATCAAGGACAGCCAAGGAAATAAGGTAAACATGCAGGCACCCTTGTTCAAGCACTGGAAGGTTTCTCCAAGAAAAAACTATGTGTAGGAATACACCACAGGTGGAAGTTGTATGCTGCTTACTAGTCTGCAATGGCAGATTTTTTACTCTTTTATATTTGTATTCCCCTTTGCTCATTGTTTGCTGCACACAATATAGCTAAAGATAAAAGCAGCTGGAGACTTTGCACCTCTTTTTGGTGTTTAGTGAAGAGCAAGTATTGAGCTGAGGAGGAGGGACTGAAGGCTATGACTATTGAGAGGGGATAAATACCTTCACATTTAACAAATTATCAACAGTGAACCAGAATGAAAGGGGTGGGGGTGGGCTAAGAGGAATAATGTTTGCAGCTATTGCCCCTGGGGTATGCACTCTAGCTGACTGTACCACATTTTAACAAGGCATAATAGTAGTTACAAAAGCTGGCACTTACACTACACAAGTGGCAACAACAAGGTTCCTGGAGTTAAACCAGGGGCTGCAGTCTATTTTTGGATGATTGCTGGTTAGAGTTTTCTTTGCCTTTAGCTGAAGTGAGAGGAGTTGTGAGAAGTTTCCATGATATTCCTATAGTTAACTTGCAGCCTTTCTTATTATCCCTGTTTTGACGACTGCATCTCTTCATGATTCCACTATAAACTCCATCAGGCTGGTCATTCACTTATAAGTTCTTCATATTCATCACTGCTGCATTAGCCTTAACTACATAGATTATATCCTGCCAAGGATGTAATGGCCAGCCATCTTCCACAACTTCAGGGCACCTTCCACATGCCCAAACTGTCAAGCAGCTCGAGCTGAGCTGACTAAAATACAATTTTGGTCATGAAGCCCTTCAGAGCTTTACTGCTGCCTAAGAGTACACTGCTCTGAGGCTTTTGAGGATTGACAGTTGGCTTTTGTGTTTCTTTAATGGGAAATTAACTTCCCTTTGGGGAAAAAACTTGCATTTTTCCAAAGTTTTGTTAATGCTTTATTACTTTCCTCTTCAGGAGAGTTATTTTAAAGCTAGGAGTATTGTTGTATAACGTACGGTCTCATGACTAACATTCTTTTAAATGGAGCACTGATTTCTTTCCATCAGTTTAAAAATACTGTAAACTAACTGAAAACATATCTTCAGTGGATAAATTTATTTTTTTCCATTGTGGGGATGCCATAGTGTTTGTCATGTTTTTCATGTAAAGAAATAAGTTTTTGTGGATTGGTACTTTTACCAGCATTTGCTGCTTGTCTTCCCTGGGAAAGAGGCATCATTTTGGCTTGGAAATGGAACAGACTACTGGTCCCATGGTCAGTCCTCCTTCCAGCCATAAAAAGAAAAAATTAAGCAACAGCCTTTGCCACCACAGCAGGCTAGAAATTTGCCTCAGCTGCAGGTGGGTGACTTTGCTATGGCATTTGTACCTCAGACACTTTTCTTTTATCCTGCATCCCTTTGATGCAACGCTTACTGCCACAGGGGTTAGCCACATCCTCTAAGGCTGTTGGAGTTCCCTCAGTGGTCAAGGGAGAGCCACTCTTGTTGGTCCTGAAAAGAGGGAACAAGGGAGGTTTCCCTGTTAACAAAATGCTTTGCCCTTCCCTGGGGAACCTGCTGCTGCCATTAGTAACACTTTTTTTCCTGTCAAAAAGAAACCGAAAACCAAGCATGCATCTACCCCTCCTCAAATTTCTTTGGATAGGAGTAGTTTACCGGGACTGGCTTGGGATTTAATTCAGGCTGTTGATTTTTTTTTTTTATAACGTAGTTTCTAGTAAAAGAAGGATTCCTGTTTTCTTGAAGAGATTCAAGATTTTGAATCTGAACAGGAAGATGCAGGGATGGATTCGAGTTTTTTTCCTCAGATTTCTAATTCAGACTCAGAGGAAAGCTCAGTTTCTGATTTCCTCTGTGGGGTTTGTCTTTCTCTGAGACTTTTGCTAGAATGCTCTGTTTTCAGTGGGAGAACACTGAAGTTTTTCAGTCCCTCAGAAAACTCTATGAGGAGTTAAGAGAAGGATTTTTCAGAATCTATACCCATTCCTGAATCTACACCCATTCCTGCTGTCATGTCTGTTTTAGAGGATGTGTGTTTTACTGCCTGAGATTTTCCTGATATTCAGCCAGCTGTCCCTAAAAAGGCAGATAAAATGTATAAAGGTCCTCAGGCTTTTAAGTGTTTATACACTGTTCCCAAACTTGGTGCAGCAGCTATAGCCTTAGTTGAGTCTTCTGCTGCTAAGCACTTGGTTAATTCCAGTCCTATTGTTTCTAAAAAGGATGAGGAAAATATTGATAGGTACAGCGAAAAAGTGTATTGTTCTGCAACTCTGATTTTCAGAATCTTGAATTGTCAGGCTCATATGTTAGTTTGTTCTGACAAATTGTGAAAGTATATGAGGAATGCTTCATCTACAGTTTCTTTTTGTGAAGAAAAGTCTTATTTAAATTAAGTGCACAGGTCACTACTCATTGTTTGCAGTGTGTGTATGACTGTTTTGATGCTTCCTTCAGGAGTATGGCCACTAGTACTGCTCATTACATCCGAGTGACGCCTCCAGGTGCATTTGTAGTTAACATGTACTGACGCTTCTAGGCATCAAATATTGCTTGTTTATATATGCATCAATAATTCCAAACCATGCTATGTACACGGTTTTAAAATATTTAATCTTAAAGCTTACACAATGGCAAACTCAACTGCATTATTACTTGATCTCTGTCTAGTGCAGATAAGTAGATATTATCTGTTGCTTTTATTGTATTAATTTATATTGATATATTTTTCACATTTTTCTAATTCTCAACAACCAAGTAACACAAACACAACTACTTAGCCTCATATGAAAGCTCTCAGCTAGATTAATAAAATACTGCTAATACTGCTAACAGTATGTGTGTACTTTGAGTGGTTGCTGAGGTATTGTAACTTGTTTACAAAATATTACAAATGTAATAGTTACTGTGTTTACTGTGACTTATAAAATTTGTTTCAAGACCTAGAACCTAAAGAATACTACCACTGTAAAAATATTTTATGCTGAAGAGTTTGTCCTTTACACTTCATTCATAACCCCTATGATTCCAGAGAGATGAACATTTGTTTGAAATGTGAGGACATACTTTGATTCTGTCAAAAGGCTTAGACTCTACCCATTGGAAGTTACAGCGCAAATTTCCTGAGTTCCATTGGAGTGAATGAGTTAAAGGAGGTTTGCTTGGCTGTATTCTCAGAACCTCCCATATAATGCAAAAATTATATTTTAAATTGTGTCTTGGATAGAGATTTATTATTTGGCCCTTCTGCTGCAGGGGTGTTCAAAAATGTGATGAAAGGGGAAAGCGATCCAGAGAATCTCTAAGATTGTTCAGGTCTCCTTTTCCAAACTGTACAAGGGATTTTCTTTCTCCTCATCCAGTTTTGGCAAAATCAGAATAAACAGACTCAACAGAGTTCAGGTAAACAGACATTTAAGAAGAAGGGGTTCCAAAAAGAACTCTCAAACCTTCCAAAACAAAGGACAGTCCAACAAGTCTGAATGACATTTCATGAGACATTGTGACCCCTGTCCCACTCAGACCCCTTTTCCCTTCCAGAAAGTCTAAATCTCAGTTTTTCTCTTTGGCAATATGTTGTTTCAGACAATATTGTTTCAGACAATTAGGTTCTGAATATCATCAAGGTTACAGATGACGGTGGCAAGAAACTTTTCCTTTCCAGGGGGTCATTCCTCATCCTGCAGATCAGACTCGTTTCCACCTGTTCTTTGTCTGTTTGATTATTTTTTTATTTAGACATTTGTTGACCAGGTATGTATGATGGTGAAAACCCATTTTCAATGGAGGCCAAGGGGGGGAAAGGGGAAAAGCCCCATACAGAAACTATTACAAAGACAAATTCAAAAGTGGTTGCAAACAGAGAGAATAACAGCATTTACAGGAGATTTTTAAATACATAGGATACAGCTAAGAAGTTTGTTGCTGTACCAGGGAGTGGTGAAACCAATTCCTCCTTTCCAGGCGGGAAACGGATTTTATTCAAAGTTATTCCTAGTGCCAAATAAAGGAAATGCTTGGAGACCAGTTCTGGATCTTTCTCTCTTAAACCTATTTGCAATAGTGCCCAAATTCAAAATGTTGTCACTTCACAACCTATTACCTCTTCAGTCTCTTTCAAGTTTCCTATCTTAAAAAATGCCTATCACATCCTTATTCATCCCGACTTCATATTATCAGTTCTCTACCTTGCCCTTTGGACTGTCCACTCCACTGAGTGTTCACAAAGTGTCTAGTTCTAATTGTAGGTCATTGCAGTCTACAGGGTATCCACATTTTTCCATATTTAGACAATTTGCTTATCTTTGTAGAGTCTTTTTCAAGGTGTCAGGATTCTTCCTTAGGTGAGAGATCTGTTGCACAAACTGGTATTCCAAGAGAACATTAAAAAGTCTTTCTTGACTCCCTGACACAGGATCAGTTCAAAGAGCTTTTCTTCAATAATAAAAGTAGGTCTTTATTTAGATCTATTTCTAAGGTTTTCCAGTTAGACTTCAGTCACTGTAAGGGAGTAGCTTAGGATGTTTGGTCTCAGTGTCTATGATCCACATGATATCCCTGGCAAGACTCCACATGAGAAAGATACAGTGGTATCTGAAATCTGTTTGGTTCCAGTATCAACACCCTCTGTCTTTTCAGATCCAGTGCTGGGGTTTGTCAAAAGAAAAATCTTTTGGTGGAGACAACAGATATCCTTAAATCCAGATATCTGTTTCTCTCTCCCTGCTCCAAAACAATGTCACCAGCAGTTCCTGGAGGGTTAAAAGTGCAGATCAATCTTTGGTCCCTGGGACCTATTCAAGTGGTTACAGACAATACTACAGTCATGTGGTACATCAACAAGCAAGGGGGAACCAGGTCGTACCCCCCTTTGCAGACTTGCCAAGTTAGCTTGGGATATAGCTTTACAGGCATCCTTCATTCTATCAGAGCAAAAGTGTGTGGCAGACAAGTTGAGCAGGGCCAGGGTAGACCCTCATGGATGGAAACTATATATCGGGGATCTTCCAAGATTTGACCTATCTGTGGGAAAATTCTCAAATAGACCTCTTTGCCTCCCCTCTGAACAATTAACTGGCAAAATTCTATTACAGAACTCCATGCAAGAAGTCCCAGAAGACAAATACCTTTTCTCTCTTTTTGGACAGGAATATCCATGTATGCCTTTCCACTAATAGCTAGGGAACTTCTGAAGATTCAGAAGGAATCCCCCAAGATCATTGTGATGACTCATGTGGCTCAGGCAGCCGTGGTTCTCCCTTTTTTTGGAAATGGCCAGGGACAGTTACAATAAACTTCCTTACAGACTGGATCTACTCATACAAGACCAGTGGTGTTTGATACACTGTGACATCAGTCATCTTCAGTCGACTGCCTGCCTGGATGATAGGGTCTTAATTCCTTTTAGGCCCCTGTTTACTGAGGATGTGCAGCAGGTACTAATAGAGGCAAAAAACCCAGCTACTAGAAAATCATATATTAGCAAATGGAAAAGGTTTTCTAGTTTGTACCAACAACATAACCAGCATCATTCAGGGCTAGTTGTTCTCTGGTTTTACAATATTTGTGTGAATTATTAACCTATGGTCTTTCTTATTTCTATGTCAGGGTTCATTTATAGGCCATTTCAGCATGTCTGCCCCTGGATCCCGCTTTTTCAGTACAGTCTTGTGTCAAAATGTTCTTTGAAAGGGGTTTTACATTAGTGGCCTCATAGAAAACAGGTAGCCCCCTCCTTGAGATCTCAGTTTGTGTTGGAGAAGCTAACACTTGTTTCACTTGAGCCAGCTAATCTGGCAGACTTGATGTTTTCAATATGGAAAACAGTTTTACTGATTGCTCTGACCTCTGCTAAAAGGGTATCTGAGTTGCAAGCTCTTATGGCAAGTCAGTACTGTCTCAGATTCTATAGGGACAGGGTTTCCTTGAGAACTAATCATTCTTTTATGCCTAATGTGGTATCCAAGTTTACTTTACACCACACCATCAATCTCTCCGTTTTCTTTACTGAACCTAAAAATGAGTGAGGTACTCCATACCCTGGATGTTCACAGACAACTGGGGTACTATCTTGACAGAACTAAATCTTTCAGGTCTTCAAGTCAATTGTTTATTTTTGTTAAGTAAGACGGGACAACTTGTGTCAAACCAGACCATTTCCAAATGGTTGTCTAACCTATTACCTTTTGTTATACTCTCCATAAAAAATACCCACAGCATCTATTACAGGCAGGTTAAAGGTGTACTCTACCAGGGCTTGGCTTCCTGTATGGTAGTTTGAAAAGGGTTAGACTCTAGAAGTTGCTACTTGGTCATCTGTACATACTTTTACAATGCACTATAAGCTTGATTCCCTCTCTAGATGAAGATCAAGCTTTGCTATGAACATTCTCCAAGGGTCCTGGGCCCTTCCATTCTACCTCCCAAATATAGCTAGCTGTGGTAGTCTACCCATATAGCTAAGGCTACTGCAGTAGAGATCATTATGAAGAACGTAGTACAATTGTGTAAGTTGAATTTACCATAACAGTGGATGTTTGCAGGATCACTGCTGAAGTAGCTGCTCCCTCCCTCTATCCCCCTTGTTTTTGGTGTGTTGTTTGTGCCAGGGTGTGGACATCTATTTTTTTGTTTTTCCTAGCATTGTTTTTTCAGGGCTCAGCATCTCTATCTGCTCTCAGGAGAGCTCTGAAGGGCTTTGTGCCCGTATTCTTCTTGTAGTCAGTTCATCTCAAACTGCTTGATAGTTTGGGCATGTGGTAGGATAATAACCCATGTAGCTAAGTCTGCTGTAGCAGTTATTGTTCGAACATCTACTGTTATGCTAAGTTCAACTTATGCAACTGTCGTTTCTCTCTCCTGCTGTGCTTTGTCTGTACTCTGATATTAATCCCTGATATGGAAGGCAGTCCTTAACCTGCAGTTGAAATAAATGCTTAGCTACTTCCCACTCTAACTTTACCTCCCGATGTATTTATTCTAACTATCTGTTCTTTGGCTCATTTCCTGCAGTTGCTTCTTGCCATCTTCTGTGTAATCTGTGTTCCCCTTATGTTATATCCCTATTGGAAGAATCTCCTTGCTCCAATCCCACACTTCTTTAGTCTGTATAAACCTTTCTGCTAAATTGTAGATGTAATATTCTGTATAGTTAATGCTATCTATACCACCATAATTTTCTGCTTTGATCCATGTCTCTCAGGTTGTGATTTTTCACACACCTAAATTATGTGGCTTTAAAATATCATTTAAATCTGGTAGTTAATTCCCTTTACTCCATAGGGAGAGTCAGTTTCCCCATTGGAGCAAAGGAGTCCCTGTTGATGCCATGGTTGTGGTGGCAGCGACTAAAAATGAGCTAGCAGAACAGAGGTCCTCTGTCCACCTCCCTAACAGAGAATCTAGGGCATTGGACAGATTTGGAAAGTGCATATTTGCTTCAGCAACCTTTGAGATCCCTGAATTATTTGGTGCACTTCACAAGGCTGCAGAGTTATTTGACTAAGGAGCTCTCCAAATCCCCAGAGTCCATGTCTGCAGAAGACTGTAAAAGATCTTCCTTGCAGCTCGCCACTCTATTATCTGTTTAGAGTGTGTCCATGAGGTTGATTTCTCATGTTGCAGAGGGTACCTCATGCG
Organism: Protopterus annectens; assembly: GCF_019279795.1. NCBI lineage: Eukaryota > Metazoa > Chordata > Ceratodontiformes > Protopteridae > Protopterus > Protopterus annectens. Next base: position 644,298,058 of record NC_056733.1, read on the forward strand.
TGGCCTGGTTCAGACATTGCCGTACAGCGATGCACCTGGATGCGGTTATGTGATTTTGCGGAGCCTTTCAGGTCTTCTTTCTTTGATGCTTCTTTTGATGGAACATTCTTGTTTGAACTTTCTGTGAAAGAAAGACTTTCCAGCAGTGACCAGGAAGGAAAAACACTGTCTAGCATTGAAATTTGTTATTCTACCCCTCAACAATCATTTTCACAGAATCAAATAGAAGGCAAGAAAATGTGGTTCCGTAAATCCCAGGAATCTCCAGGATTCACATGGGGACAACTCTCACAGAGGCAGAGGAGGGAGTTCAAATGGAAGGCACTGTCCTCGCAGTAGAGGAAGCCAGCAAAACCATTCCTTTCCTGATGGACCCTTTCAGCACTCTGGAGGCAGTCTGAGGACACTTGTCCTTGCACCCAGATGCCTGGGCTGCTATAACAAAAAATACTTAGGTGCTAAAAATAATAATCACAGGTTATTTCATATCATTTTCCCAGAAGCCTACATCCAGAAGAAAAAAGCTTCCTGACATTCCACCCAGTCAGAAAGAAGCTGCAGCTGAAGAGATTCAGAAGCTGCTGGATAAGAGAGTCATCCAGGAGGTCCCACCAGACCAAAGAGTATTCAGAACTTAGTTGCAGTTCTTTTTAGTGTTAAAACAGACAAGGGACCTGAGACCAATTTTGGATCTAAGCAATCTGAACCAGTATATGAGGAAATCAAAGTTCCAAATGGTCATGATTCAGTACATTCTACTTCTTTTACACATGGACAATTGTATGTGTTCAGTCGATCTTCAGGATGGATACTATCACATCAAAACAGACGCTCCTTTAGATACACCTACACTTTCAGTTGGGAGACACTATCAGTTGAGAGCCCTGCCCTTTGGACTCACCACAGCTCCCAGGGTATTTACCAAGTGTATGGCAGTGATAGCAGTTCACCTGAGACTGCAAAGATTCAGTGTTTCCATACTTAGTCGACTGGCTCCTCACTGTCCCAAATAGGCATCTTCTAGAACAGTCCAGGGACCATTTGATCCAACTTTGTCAAACACTGTCCATCACAGTCAACATTTTCAAATCCAAACTGCAACCAGTACAAAGCCTGGAGTTCATTGGTGCTCAGTTATGCACAATAACTCAGATTGTTTCTCTGCCTCCTCCTCATATAGATACAGTCAAGTCAAGTGCCAGGTTCACAAGTTCTTACTCACCCTACTCCTCCAGCCAGACTTGTCCTTCAAGCTCTAGGTTCCATGACAGCGTCTATAGTCTTAGTCCATTGGCACGTGTGTGTTCTACAGTGATCTATTCTTTGACATTTTCTATCCTTCCCAGTCAAAGTTACTCAGGTGTGCAGAAATTGTCATTGGTGGATTCAGTCAGATGACATTAACATAGGTTGTCCCTTCGTTCTGTCTCCCCCCAGTGGCCAGAGTGACCACAGGCACCCCCCCCCCCAACTGGTGTGGGAGGCATTTCATGGGAAGGACAGTCCAAGGCATATCCTCTCCTCAAGAAACCAGTTCGCACATCAGTGTCCTAGAGATGAGAACAGTCCTATTGGCACTGCAGGCATTTCAAGATGCTTACTGTCCGGGAACTATTGCGATTTAAACCAACAAACATGTCTGTAGTCTGGTACATCAATAAACAAGGGGGAACCCAATCTTATCCTCTGTGTTGAGAAGCTATGACAGTGTGGCAGTGAGCAATCTCCTCCAGCTGCTTTCTAGTGACAATGCATATGATGGGGAAATCCAGTATATTAGCAGACAAAATCAGCTGCTCCATTTTGATGCCTCATGAATGGTCTCTCAATTAGTGGCAGAAGAGGTTTTCCATTGTTTGGGCCAACCTTACTGTAGTCTCTTTGCAACTTCCTGAATAACAAGTGCAGCAGATAGTTTACACTGATCCCCCGTTAGGGGAAGTCGCTGAGAGATATTCTAGTCCATGTTTAGCCCCCTGGTCTCCTTTACACTTCTCCCCCACTTCCTCAGATCCTAAAACTCCTACAGAGAGCTCGGTTATCCTCATTGCTCCCTTTTGGTTTCATCAGGTGTGGTTTCCCTTCCCTTGGTCTCATCTTCTTCATCCTTCTTGAATACTGGACCCATTCCAATTCTTCTGTCACATCCCTCAGGGATTAAGCATCCCAATATCCCAGGCATCAAACTAACCACATGGTTTCTCACATTCTGTTAATATATAGACAGCCCAGGCTTTCCTCCCCACTTTGTCCTATACATTTGTCCTCCCAGAAAGATTCCACTAAGAGGATTTACAAGAGTAAATGGAATAGCTTCTCAATTTGGGCACTGAATAACGACATTGATCCTTTTACTGCCCCTGTTTCTTCAGTACTGGAGCTTTTAGCTTCTCTTTTTAGGGAATGTGCTAGTTTTTCCATAATCAAAGTACAGTTGGCAGCCATATCAGATTTTCACTCGTGGCAATGCTTCATGTTTGGCTGTTTCCAAGTTGTGAATGTAGACAGCAATAAACAACAAAGTATCCAAATGTAGGTTTGCAGTAGTAAGCGAAATCAGGAAGCTAATGTTCACCAAAAAAACTATTTATTGAAGCGCTTTTCGTCTGCACCATGTGCAGACTTCTTCAGAATACAAAGACCTTTAAAAACTTTCTTTAAAAACATTTAAACTGGTGTGGTGAAGCAATCATAGCACACAATTAAGATAATTATTTAAAGCTGTTGCATAAATTATTAAGATGAACCATTAAATAAGCACAAAATAAGCTTTAGTGCAAAAACCCTCCATAAATACTTCTGGCAGCTACTGTAAAATACAGAAGACAAATCATAACAAAAACTTAAACTTAAAAGCAAACACAAAAAGATGAACGGAATTCACAACCAAAACTACATTGTAAAATGTAAACATATATGTCAAATAAAATAAATTCACACTAAAAAGTATGTATATAAATTAAAACAAATGTAAATATAACTCTTTAATGTTAAACCGAAATTATTAGTTGACCATAATATCTTACCATCACCTTTTCAAATTTTTCAATTTGAGAACACTGCTTATTGAGCATGACTCATTAAGTTTCCAAGTTGTGCAAGGTTTTCCTAAAGGGCACCTTCTTACTCAGACCTCAAGTGAAAGATACATTACCTCCTTGGAATTTAATAGTCGTACTTCAAGTGTTGACTCAACAACCTTTTGAACCTTCATCAAAAGTAGATGTAAAATTTCTGTCTCTGAAAACAGCATTTTTAATTGCTATTACATCTGCAAGAAGCATTTCTGAACTCCAGGTCTCTCATCCAAATCCCCTTACATTGTTTTTCACAAAGATAGAGTTACCTTACAAACAAATCCTTCCTTCCTGCCAAAAGTAGCTTGTGAATCAGACATAAGTCAAACTATTCATTTACCAGTTTTTTCTTCCCTAATTTTTTGAATAAGGGAGGATTCATGCTACAGCTCTAAAATGTACATAGACAACTACATTTCTACTTGTACAGGACAAAAAAATTCAGGAAAATGGGCCAGTTGTTTCTCTCTTTTTCACCAAGCAGGACGGGATCTCCAGTTTTTAGTTACTTTGGCCAAATGGATAACTAATTACATTTCCTTTGTATATTCCCACCCTGTCGAAACCATCTAAGGCTCGTTCAGCTAGATCCATGGCCACCTCTTCTTCCTTCTGGTCTAGACCTTCATTTATGATATTTTTGCAGCAGCCACTTAGTCTAATCCTCATACTTTTGTTACTTCTTACAAATTAGACATAATTTCTAGAAGCAGAGGCGCTTTTGGTTCAGCAGTTCTCTGGATTGTCCTTCCATGAGGGTCACCCGAGATTAACGTAGCTGGGAGTCTGTCCCATACATTGAGGAAGAATGAAAAGGACAACATTAGATATTAAAGTTATGTACTCACCCTAACTATGCATCTGTGTTGTCCATTTTCATTCTTTCTCAACTCCTCTCCCTCCTTCTCCCTTCCTGTCATTCTCTGGAGTGACTTCATGGACTTTTGGAACCTGTAGTACCAGGTTTGAGTCCTGGTTCTGTTACTTTTCTCTTTTCCCTTTTTGTATTCTAAGATACTTTAAGCAACAAACTTGATCTGAGGTGGTGTGGGTGGACTAAGGCATTGTGGGTAGAGGGAGGAGCTTGAGAGTTGGATCTGTAAGTCTGTGGAATGTGGCCATGTTGGCTCCAAGGTCAGAACTGTAATCCATACATTGGAGAAGAATGAAAATAGACAACACAGATGCAGAGTTGGGGTGAGTACATAACTTTAATATATGCTAATGTTCTTCATGTTTCACTGTTGTAGTCCTGACTTGTGGGATTCCCTGCTGTGGAAGCCCTTGGCCGGCCTGACTGTCAGAGTGAAAGTCTCCATGTTCTTCGTGTTTCACTGTTCCAGTCATTACATTTGGGTAATCTGCTGGCAGGTTGCCCTCAGTCGGCCTGATTAACAAAGTCTTGGGTCCTGCGTTGGTTGCTGTCCCTTCTTCCATGACATCAGGTCGTCAGGGGTATAAAACATGCAGCCGACTCCATTACATCAGTCTTTCTTGCCGTGCGGTGCCCGAAGCAGAAGAAGTTCGCAAGTGCCAGTCAGCCGATACCTGAAATTTTCATTTTCGAGTTTCAGAACCGAAGTTTTCAACTAAAAGCTAAGTACCCCAGTGGGGAAACTTTTTCTTGCGCCTTACCGATGTCAGTAAAAGTTAATAATTGCATTATTTGTGGGAAGCAAATACCTCATAAGGATATTCATTTGTACTGTATTCCTTGCCTAGGCCCTGACCACAACGTGCCTTGCCTTTTGTGCTAAATTTAATCAACGCACGATTAAACGTCGGTATATTTTTGCTTCTAAATATTTTGGCGCAAGATTTAATTATCCAGAAATGTCGTCGGTTAGCAATCCGACTACCGGAATACCTAAAAAACGCAAAGAAAAAGACAGAGACCGTCGAGGTCCAAAACTGATGACGCTTCTCCTAAGCCAGTTGCCGGTTCGCCGGTACTCAGTGAGGCGCTTTCGCAGCCCCTGATACCCGCTACTTCTGATTCACAGGCCTCTAACGAGACCCATTCAGAGTCCGGTATGCCACGAGATACTTCAATTATGAAACCCGCAGATGTCTCTACCGTAGATGGGTCCGAAGCCGCTTGCAGGGTGTTTTCAGGCCTACAGATTTGTATATTAGACCGATGCCATCTTCAAAACTAAGGCCAAAATCTAAATCTATGTCTAAAAAACCGACACCTGGGCCACATGTGCAGGCCCCTATGCCTACAAAACAAATGATCAAAATGGCTGAAGATTTAATTACTCTGATCAGGGGTAGCCAGCCCCCTCCTTCTAAGAGGCCTAGGCAAGACATTGATTATGAATCTTCTGAACAGGATTCCATTTCTTCTGACTCTTCTAATGAACAGGATTTGTCTATTCCTACTTATGAGGACTCTGATGCAGAGGATTCCATTCCTTCTGCCTCTCCCCCGGAGGATTTTTCTTTTGGGGAAACTTTACATGCCTTAAGGGATCATTTCCACTGGGAAAGTCAGGCTTTCTCTGAATCTAAAGTCTCTTGGGGATTTTCTTCAACTTCCTCAGCATAGGCCTTTGTCTATACCTCCTGTTCTAGGCATTGTTGATGATGTTATTTCAGAATCTAGTATGACTCCTGATTCTCTGCCTCCGGCTCCTTGTAAGCCAGACAGATACTACAGGGTTCCTGACTCCCACAAATTCCTTTTCAAAAACCCTATTGCTGATCCTGAAACCATAGGCATTAAGACCTGTACTGCCAAAAATCCCACCCCTTCTGATAGAGATTCCAGGGCACTGGATAGATGGGGTAAGAAGGTTTACACGTCTGTAACCTTGGCAATCAGGGCTTTAAACTGTCAATTTCATATGCTTAAATATCAACAGCATATCATGGGACTACTTAAACAGAAACTTATGTTAATCTCTGACTGTTTGGAAAATAAAGAATTGCAGGATTTATTGCATTCAGCTGAACAAGTTGGAAAACATACTTTGCAATGTGGTTTTGATTCCTTGGAGGCCTCTTGCAGGGCTGCTGTAACTGGGTCTGTCTTAAGAAGGCATGCTTGGCTCAAGGAGCAAACTCTGCCTGACCATGTTAAAGCAAAATTGTTTGATGCTCCTTTACAACAGGACCGTCTCTTTGGTAATAAGGCTGAAGAAGTGCTAAAAAAGATGGAAGATAAAGCTAAATCTATGCAAACAAACTGTGAAAGATTTCTTACAAGTGCAACCTCCAAGATTTAGTAGGCACTGGCCTACTAAGAAATGGTCCTTTCCAGTCCCCCTCGAGAGCTGCTCAGGTCAAATCAAGACATTCCAAAGGCTCCAGGTTTCAGTCACAAGGAACTTTTAGAACAAAACAATGGGGTGCCTCCACCTCCAAAACTGGAAGCAACAAGGCACCTCCCTATGGTAAACAGTCTCAATGACTTCCCTCTACAGTCACCAAGCACTTACCTCTTAGCTGCCCCTTTGGGGGGAAAACTAGCACTTCATACACGAAACTGGCAACTTATTACCCAGGACAAATGGGTTTTAAATATAGTATCCCAGGGATACAGATTTCACGTCCACACGTTGCCAATCCCAAACTGATGGCCAGATCTGCCCCCAAATCAGTGGGCAGAGGCCCAGAAACAAGTTATGTTCCTCATGAACATGGGGGCTATTCATTCAGTACCAGAAGAGGAAAAGGGACAAGGTTTCTACTCCAGACTTTTCCTGGTACCCAGAAAAGGCAAATCATGGCATCCAATTCTGGACTTATCCACTCTAAACACATTTCTGTTCATTCCAAAATTCAAGATGCTGACTCTTCAACAGTTACTACCTATGCTAGGCAAAGATGCCTGGTTGGTAACTCTAGACTTAAAAGAGGCTTACCTGCATATCCCAATCAGGGAATCATGCAGAAGATACCTCCACTTCAAAGCAGGATACTCGCATTATCAGTTCTCTGCACTGCCCTTTGGCTTATCTACTGCGCCCAGGGTCTTCACAAAGTGTCTGGCACCAGTAATTACATTTTGCAGGCAAAGAAATATTCAAATATATCCATACCTGGACGATTGTCTAATTCAGGCAGAAAACAAGGACATTCTTCTAAACCATCTGGCGTTTGTAAAAAGGGTTCTAACTTGTCTATGGTACACCATAAACGAAAAGAAATCACAACTGGTACCCTCTCAAAAAATTGCTTTCCTGGGTGCAAGCTTGAATACAACTGCCCAGATGACTTACCTTATGCCACAAAAGCAAATTCAATTGATGACTTACTTCAAACAGGTGGCCACAAAAACCCTATCTGCAAGACAAATTCTGCAAGCCTTTGGGTTCATGGCCTCCTGCATTCTTCTAATTCCATATGCAAGACTGCATATGAGGAAACTTCAGTGGTACTTAAAAGGTTTATGGAGTCAACATTGTCACAGCCTGGAAACAATGATTCTTATTATACCTTGCCTGCAACTAGAGTTCCTATGGTGGGCAGAGGCCTGCCACCAAAACAGGGGACTGCCATTCACTTCATCCCCTGCCTCCCAAACCCTAACAACAGATGCATCAGACTATGCTTGGGTGGCTCATCTGGCAGGGAACTGCATTCAGGGCAAATGGAGCCCAAATCAAATGCACCTACATATCAATCAGAAAGAGATGCTCTCTGTACAGAATGCACTGACAGCCTTCAAGGACTACCTTCATCCAGAACAACTAATGATAAAGACAGACAACACCACAAGCAGGGGGGTACACATTCCTACCCCCTTTGCAGACTAGCCATGGCATTGTGGAACACGGCCTTGACCTATCAGATACAACTACAAGTTCAATTCCTGCCAGGAAAGCTACTCTGGCAGACAAACTAAGCAGAAATCTTATGGACCCACACAAATGGAAACTGAAACCACAAGTTTTCAACATGTTGACATGCAAATGTGGGGAACCCAGACGCATCTTTTTGCCTCACCCCAGAACTATCAGTTGGACAAATTCTGCAAAAGAATTCATCACAAAAAAGCTTGGAAAGTGGATGCTCTATCATTCAGCTGGAAAAAACTATCAGTCTATGCTTTTCCCCTTCTGCCTCTGCTCTCCAAAGGTCTACTAAAAGTCAAACAGAACAATCCAAAAATGATTCTGATTGCTCCAGACTGGCCTCGCAGCACTGGTACCCACTCCTGCGCAATGTGTCGCACTTTCCTCCATGGCACCTGCCTCAGACACCTTACCTACTGTCTCAGCAGAACTACCAAATTCTGCACACTCAGCTAAAAACTTTGAATCTTACAGCGTGGCTAATCAACTAATTTCACCCTTGGCATCCCTCAGCAAACCAGTGATGGATGTCATTTTAGAGGCTAGAAGGCCTAGTACTAGAAAATCTTATGCTGACAAATGGAAAAGATTCTGTGCCTGGAACCAATCACAAGGAATAAGCACAGCAATGCCCAATATTCCTCAGATTATGCAATACTTAACTGAGATGCTTCACAAGGGCCTATCTTTTTCTTCCATAAAAATCCATGCCTCTGCCATTTCAGCTCATTACAGCACAGAACCTCCCCTCTTCCCTCATTCTCTGCTAAAGCAGTATCTCAGAGGAGCAAAAAATGTAAGACCTCCCAGGAGAGCACCAGCTCCTGCATGGGACCTCAATTTTGTTTTGGAAAAACTCACTCTCCCTCCTTTTGAGCCAGCTGCTACTGCAGACCTAAAATTTCTCTCCTGGAAAACAGCTTTCCTTTTAGCAGTCACTTCAGCTAGAAGGATTTCAGAATTACAGGCTCTTATGGCAGTGGAGCCTTTCATTATTTTTCATGTGGACAGGGTGCTCTCAGGACCAATCCATCTTTCATGCCTAAGGTCGTATCCATTGTGGCTCTTTATCAGACCATTCATCTGCCAACTTTCTTCCCCAATCCACAGAACAAAGGTGAGCAGATTCTGCATTCATTGGATGTACACAGACAGCTTAGATTCTACTTAAACAGGACAAAATCTCTAAGAAAATCTGAGCAACTATTGGTAGCATATGCTGCAGGGGCAGAGGGAAAGGCTATTTCAAAGCAGACTATTTCCAAATGGATAAGCCATTGTATTAGTTTCTGCTATATGCACCATGGTAAACCTATCCCCAAGGGGATCAGGTCTCATTCCACCAGGGTTGCATCTACTTCTGCAGCCTTTCTCAGAGGGGTTCTTACCAGAGACATTCTAGAAGCTGCTACCTGGAGCTCAGTTCATACGTTCACCAAACATTACCATTTACCTCTCTTCTCTAAATCCAGAGCTGGCTTTGCCATTGCTGTCCCACATGGCCTTATAGCTGCTCCTAATGCTGTACAAATCCGTCCTCCCAACCATAGCTTTGGGATTCTACCCAAATGTAATGACTGCAACAGTGAAACACGAAGAATGTAGTACAGTTATGTACACTTATCATAAATGTAGATGTTGGAGTGTATTCACTGTTGCAGTCCCGGTTACCCACCCTCCAGCCTCCTGTTTTTCTCTTACCTCTCGTTTCTTTTACTATGCTCAAAAGCCTTTTTGGGTGTATTTGCTTTTGTTTGGAGGTATATTTTTTGTGTTTTAAATTATATACTTATATATACATATATATTTTTTTCTCCCTATTAGGGGGCACCTGACATCTGGGGCAAGAAAAACTGATGTAATGGCGTCAGCTGAATGTTTTATACCCCTGATGACCTGACGTCCTAGAAGAAGGGACATCAACTGACGCAAGACCCAAGACTTGGTTAATCAGGCCGACTGAGGGCAACCCGCCAGCAGATTACCCAAATGTAATGACTGCAACAGTGAATACACTCGAACATCTACATTTATGGTAAGTGTACACAGCTGTACTTTCCTGCTAAGGCTGGCGGACGTCCTACCCCAATGTCAGTACACTTGGGTATAAAGGGAGCCAGCCAACACCATTACACAAGTCTTTTCCTGCCATCAGAGCCCGAAGCAGTGTTTCTGTGTGTTGGTTGGGAGAAGTCTTCTAAAGCTAAGTACCCTGTTGGGGGCTCTTTCTTGCTTTAACTCATGTCAGGTAAGACTAACAATTGTCTCCACTGTGGTAAGCAAATCCCACACCAAGACTTTTATACTTTGTGTGTCACCTGTCTCAGTCTGGATCACATCCCTAGTTGTTGTTTTTGCATCCATTTCAGTTCTACAACAAAAAGGCATAGGGCTGAATTCTTGGCTAAGGCATCTTAGTCTGCAGTGCTCTGTCCATCTTTCAGTGACCTCCAGTGTTCTACCTGATGAGCTCCCTAAGCTTAAGAAATACAAATAAAAAAGACCCAGGCTTAGGGCCTCAGATGACAACCATTCATCACTGGCCAGTCCCCCAAGGCTAGTTATCGCTGAGGAAGGGGAGGCGCTTTCACTGCCCCCTTCTGCGACTGAGGTGGTGGCGCAGGTCTCTGCTCAGACTCTTATGGAGGCCGGCATGCTTTTGGGTCTCTCAACTTCTACACAGGCCTTGACTTTCAGTTATTTGGTTGTCTTGGAAATGCTCAGCAGACCTCTGCTTCCAATGAGTGATCTTGTACCAGCAATGTTCATTTGAGGAGTAACCTGCATCTGTTCTGCCTTACAAAGAGACTGTAGTAGGATGGCGGATGTACCTTGGCCCAAGGCCAAAGCTGTTTCTAAGAAAGGTTCTACCTCAGGCCCTATGTGTACTGGCTCTCACTCAGGAGGGTTATCAGCAAGGTCTGGTCAGATTAGCTGAGGACCTCATCTCCCCTTAGTCACAGCTAGGCAGCCCCCTTTGGAGTCTTCCCCAAGGAAAAGGAAGAGGGTTCTAGCCCTGAAGATTTCTCTGAATCTCCTGATTCGGATGAGGATTCTGACCAGGAGGAGTCTGTCTTTGAGGAGGGACCCTACCTTACTTCCTTTGAAGATTCAGAGGAGAATCTACCATTAACTTCACCTCCTGAAGACATCACTTTTGTGGAAACACTCAATGCCATGAGGGAACATTTCCAGTGGAAAGCACAGGAATACCCACAATCTAAGAGGAGGGTTAGGGTGTTCCTTGACCTCCCTGAGCATAAACCTTTGCCTATTCCTCTTGTATTGGAGGTGGTAGAGGATGTTTTTATGGACTCTTCCCTGAACCCAGACTCTCTACCCCAAGCCCCTGGAAAACCAGGCTGGTTTTACAGGGTGCTGGACTCGCATAAATACCTCTTCAAAAAAACCCTCTGCTGACCCAGAGGTTGTCAGCCCAGGTCCCAAGGGAGCAAACATCAGCTCTTTTAAGAATCCTTTACCTACTGATAAGTAAAGCGCAGGACCCTTGATAGGTTTAGTAAAAAAAAAAAAAAAAAAAAAAAAAAAACCTCGGCTACGCTAGCCATGGGAGCTTTTAACTGTCAGTTTCATATGATAAAATACCAACAAGTATTTTAGATAAAATGAAACAAAAGATTTTCTCCCTGTAGGACAAGAACATTTCTAAAGAATTTGCCAGTCCAGCTCCCAGGTAGCTAGACACACTTTACACTTTGGCTATGATGTTATGCAGGCCTCTAGCCGAGCTGCTGTATCTGGCTCTGTCATTAGAAGACATGCTTGGCTCAGGGTACAAACCCTAACAGACCATGTCAAATCCAAACTTCTAGATGCACCCCTGGATAAGGACTTTCTTTTTGGGCCAAAAGTTGAGGCTGTGCTAAAAAATATGTAAGATAAATCAAAATGTATGCATGCTGTCAAGGACTTCTTCCAAGTACAGCCTCTTAGATTTAGTAGGAATTTTCCCACTAAACAGTGGTCCTTTCCCTCTCAATCAAAAAGCGGCCAGAAGAAGCCTCAGAGGGAAAAGCTCCAAATGCAGCAGCAATCACAAAGGCCTAGGCAGTGGTCCTCAGGAACCACCAGGCAGGGGAGTTCTAGGCCACAGGTCCCTGGAAGACAGCAGCAGTGACTCTTTCTTTCCTGTACCCTATCCCCACCCTCTCCAGAAAAGATAGGAGGAAGGCTATCCCTGTTCAAAGAAATATGGTCCCTCATTACTTCAGACAAGTGGGTTATGAAAGGTTATCTCAGATGGTTACAAGCTCACTTTCAAAGAGCCATTAAGATACTCAGGTTTCCCAGATATTCCATAAAATCAAAACGTTGGAGGTCCTTTCTCAGATTCACAACCTCTGCTCACAGGGCTCAGTGGAACCGGTACCAGATCATCAAATAGGGAAAGGGTTGTACTCCAGGCTACTGGGCTCTTGGTGCCCTATCCTAAAATTGTCCACCCTCAGTCATTGCCTGTTGGTAATGTTGATTCTTCAGAAACTTCCTTATAGGTCACATTAAACATAAAAGATGCTTACTTGCACATTCCCGTGGAAAGTACAGTTTTAACTTTTGGACGGCTCAGTGGTGCAACGGTAGCATTGTTGCCTCACAGCAAGAGGTTCTCTGGTTCAATTCTCAGCTGTGGTGCCTTCTGTGCAGAGTCTCCATGTCCTCCTTGCATTTGTGTGGGTTCCTTCCGGGTGCTTTGGTTTCCTCCCACATTATAAAGATATGTGTCTAGAGCATTTCTCCCAGGGCCTCCGCTGAAAATTGGCTTTGTTCCAAGTTGGACTTTCCTGGTTAACAAATGTTAAATAAATAAATAAAATAGTGTTTAGCTCCTGTGTTCGCTTTCTGCAGAACGAGGGATCCAAATTTACCCCGTTCTGGACGACTGCTTCATTCAAGCCACGAGTCCGTCAAAGCTCCTCAAGGATCTGGCCTTCACTCAGACCCTCCTCACCTCATTGAGGTTCACCATAAATCTTTGCAAATCCAACACGGACCCGTCCACCAGGTTAGTTTTCCTGGGGGCTCTTCTGGATTCCTCCCTTCAAAAGGCCTTCCTCCCTCCAGAAAAGGTCTCCTCCTTGACTTAGTACTTCCAAAACATTATGCAGAGAATACTTCTCAGCCAGGGAATTCCTCAGAGCATTAAGCTACATGGCATCTTGTATTCTCATGATCCCTCTGGTCAGGCTACACATGAGGAAGCTCCAGTGGTACCTCAAGAGTCTGTGGTGCCAGCACTCACAGTCCCTGGAGACAGAAATTCCACTGATCCCTTACCTCAAGGAGGAATTTGCAGGGAGACAGGCATGTGCCCAGAACTAGGGTCTACCCTTCAGGTTCATCATTCAGGACCAAACTTTAAAAACAGATGCTTCAGAGAATGCCTTGGGGGCTCATTTTTAACCCCTTCAGTCCTAGGGCAGATGGCAAGATTAGTTCAGACACAAGCACATACTTTGCAAACAACTGATGGCAGTGCAAAAGGGCCTAGTGGCTTTCAAAGATCAGTGGAAACCAGTAGACCTGCTTATCAAAACAGACACCACCACAGTTATCTAGTACATAAACAAACAAGGGGGCACCCACTCTTACCCTCTTTGTCGAATAGTGATGCAGGTCTCTGAGACGGCTCACTCTCTGGAGTTGCACCTCATGGTCAATATTTCCCAGTCACAAAAACATTCTAGCAGATATCTCAGCAGGAAATTGATGGAGCCACATGAGTGGCAACTGTATCAGGAAACATTGCTCAGCTTAGTCCAGAAATGGTGGTTCCCACAGATCGACCCCTTTGCTACCAAAGAAATTGCTCAACTGAAAAGATTCTGTTCCAGGAGTAAACTACCCAAAGCCTAGAGGACAGATACTTTCTTCTTTCTTTGGAGCCACCTGTTTTTTTATGTGTTCTCTTCCCCTGCCTGTTCTTCCATGGGTTCTCCTATAAATCAGGGAAGAAGGACCAAGAGTAATCTTGATAGCCCCAGACTTTCCCAGGCAGCAATGGTATCCTCTGCTACTGAGTTTAACCAAGAAAAAAGTGGCAGTTACTTCAGAGAGTGGACCTCCTGACTCAGGACAAGGGGAGGTTTATGCATTCCAACCTACAGACTCTCAAACTGTCAGCCAGGATAATTCCACAAAATACTGATCTGAGCTCAATCTGAGCTCTCACCCTAAGCAGACAAGTTCAAGATATTCTCAAAGAGGCTAGAAGACCTAGTACTAAGAAATTATACTCAGCCATGTGGAAAATATACTCCATTTGGTGCTAGCAAGGCCTATCCATTTCTTCCATCAAGATTCACGCCTCTGCCATTTCAGCCCACATCCCTTCTCTTCCTCCTATTTTTCCCACCCTCTGTTGAAACAATTCTTTAGGGGAGTGGTCCACATCAGACCTCCCAGGAGACAACCCATACCTCCATGGGACCTGAGTTTTGTTCTAGAAAAACTGACGCTACTCCCCCTTTGAACAGGCAGCCTCTGCTGATATGAAATTCCTAACCTGGAAGACCGCCCTTTTACTGGCTATCACCTCAGCTAGAAGGGACTCTGAGCTGCAAGCTCTTATGGCAGTGGAACAGTTTCTCATATTCCACCTAGAGAGAATCACTCAGGACTAATTCATCCTTTATGCCTAAGGTGCTGATGGACACATCCTTGAATCAAACTATACACTTCCCACCTTCTTCCCTAAGCCTCAGACCAGGGGGAAACAAATCCTTCATGCCTTGGATGTGCAGAGACAGCTTTACTACTATCTTGTCAGAACTAAATCTTTCAGGAAATGAGACCAACCCTTTGTATCCTTTGCCATTGGCACTGAAGGGAAACCAGTCTCCGAACAGACTATCTCCAAGTAGATCTCCCACTGTATTTCCTTTTGTTAAAGACATCATGGTTTGAAGCCCCTTGAAACTGTAAGGACACACTCTACTAGGGCCACTGCTACCTCTGCTGCTTTCCTGAAAGGGGTCCCTACCAAAGGCATTTTGGAAGCTGCTACCTGGTCATCTGTGCATACCTTTACCAAACACTACTACATTTCAGCCTTCTCCAAGTCTAGAGCAGAATTTGCCACTGCCATCTTGCAGGACATCATCTATTCTCCATAATCTACCTTCCACCCTCATCTCAGCTTTGGGAATCATCTCACAAGTCAGGACTCCCAACAGTGAAACATGAAGAACATAGTACATTTGTGTACACTTACCATAAATGTAGATGTTCGAGTGTATTCACTGTTGCAGTCTTCTTTCCCTCCCTCCTTCCCCCTTTTTACCGAGAGTAGTAGTCTGATTCTATTTTCTGCACTATCCAGAGGACCCCTTGGGTGTTTAACCTACAGGCCCTTTTTTTCTACCTTTGTCCTCTGCTTATGCTTCATTCTAGGGACTCCTACTTTCTAAGAGCAAGAAAAAACTAATGTAATGTCATTGGCTGTCTCTCTTTATTCCCAAGAGTACTGATGTCAAGTAGGGCATTTACCAGCCTTGGGAGGAGGGAGATTTTGACTCTGGTAGTTGGGCTGGCCAAGGGCTTCCATAGAAAATCCCACAAGTCAGGACTGCAACAGTGAATACACTCAAACATCTAAATTTACATCTAAAGTTGTGGTAAGTGTACACAGCTGTACTTTCTGGGTCTGTCAAATAAAGTATGTCTGCTGGAAGGCTACTTTCTCTTGATTGTCTGACTAGTTGTATCCCTGGATTTGTGAGTTTCTTTTTTCTTGCAGAAGGCTCCAAATATGTGGCAATTAATACAGAGGAAAGATGACATCCCTGCCTGTTTTCTATGGATTTGCCATCAGGTACCCCTCCCTCCTTAAATCTCTCATCTTGTTTATCATATTTTCTCCATGTTTACTATTATTTTAGTGGGAAATCCAGAAGCTGATGTGCACAACATATAAAATTCACAGCAGACCCTGCTGAATGCTTTCTCTGCATCCAAGCTCACTGGCAGTAGTGGAACTTGATATGATTCACTGTGCATCATCATTGTTTTATTAATATTGTCAGATTTCTTTCTCCCTTCCACAAAACCACACCGATCCATATCTATCAATTTTGGTAGCATTTTTGCTATTCTTTTAGCTAATCTAGATATAAACACTATAATTGTGTTTTAAAAATAGAACTTGGTTTAAACAGTACAGGGCTAAATTGGACTTTTTTTTTCTTTCAGAAATACAATTACCAGTTCTTTCCTCCAAGACACTGGCACTTCTCCCCTTTCAGTACATTGTTAAACAATGCCTTCCAAGTCTTTTATAAATTTCTTCCCTCCTATCTATTCCTGGGGATTTCCATGTGGATTGACTGTACATTTCAGTTGCTGATTTTGCAGTCTATCCTGTCAACAATTGAAACTTTCTTCCACTACCACTTTTTCACTTGCACCTTATCCTGACTTTCCATGCATCAGTGTTGTATAAATATTCTTAACATTTCCAAAATTTTTTTATCATCTCCATGGCATCTGTCATTATTTTTTTGACATAAGATCCCAGAGTTTTACTACAGCTGTTTCTGCTTTCCATTGCCTTAATCATAGTGCTAAGAAGTTCTGCACTCTATGATTATTTTCAAAAAATACTTTCTAAACTGATCTAAATGTTATCTGAATGTTCATTTATTTTTCCTTAGTTTGAAGATATTGTCCCTCCTTTTCTGAAATATTTCCATTTGGATTCTGCAATGATTTATTTATATATATGTATTTTTGCCAGCCCTTCAAAATATTTCCTGTTTTTGTTTCCCATGTGTCCTGCTCCCCCATTTCTTTATTTTTGAAATCCATTTTCAGCTTGTCCAAAGAGCTTAGCTACCTGTTCAGTAGCAGTTTTCTGTTTGCCCTAGCAGTTCTCGGATTTTAAGTGTTACTCAAGCCTTAAATTCTTCTCTTTTCAGCAAGTACATAAGAAAGAGCCATTGTATCTCCCTTTACTTTATTATTCTGCATCTGTATCCTAATCTTCACAGGGCCATTGTCAGATACACTTATTGGAAGATCATCAATACTTTCAATCATACAAAAATGGCCCTATGATAGAGATTCTATCTAACCTGGCCTAGTTGCTGTATGTTGGGAGTAATACAAAAATTCTGTTTAAGGCCCTGCTACTGAAATATTCTCTGTACCAAATACTTTCATATATTTATTTAAACAATCTACTCTTCCTAGTTATAACTTCAGTTGCAATTCCCTTGATACAGTTCTACTGTTACAAATCAAATTCCCATTGCCACCCATTGCTAAAAATACCTTTTTGGAAACATATTCCCCCCAAACCCTTTTCAATTCTAACATCTTTGTCTTAAGTAGAACATAAATATATGCCAAAGCGAATCTCCTCCTTTGCCAATGAGCCCTCACTGCCACAAATCTACCATTACTATATTTTTTTCTTCTATTATAACTATTGGAGCCCCCCTCCTTCCTAGTGTAATTATGTCTCTTTGTCCCTGTTATTCTGGTGAATATCCACCATGAAACCCTTGTCTCATCAATGTCTCATGTTCATTCTTAGACAAATGCTTCTCTTGTAGTATTGCTGTTTGCACCCTAGGCTTCTTAATGTAGATCATTATCCTTTGCCATTTATTTGCCCCAGTACAGCTGTCTTTCATTCCAAGTTAATATTGACAAATTATCCATTCTAACCAGTAAACATTACATTCACTAGTATGAATTTTTTTTTCTTTTGCACATAATGTTCTACTTGGCAGCTTATTTAAGCAGATTGCCATTGGCAGGTACGATTTATGTATAGTAACAATGTATCATCCCTTTTAGAATGTGTTATCTTGTTTCCCCTCAAGTATTGCTATTTGTAACGCTCACACAAATCACACAGAATTGTATATTAGTTAAAAGGAAAAGAAAGCAACAAGTCTTTCAGCTAGGAGCAAATCCTCCATTTCTGTGACTGCATCCTACATCTTTTCTCAGGAAAACTCTCTTGGAGTTTAGCTCAGCAGGACAGAGGAGACCCATGTAAATGGATGTCAGATGTAGATGTCTTTTTGGATTTAGTCCACGGGGGATGTGTGCTTGAAAACGATTTTATTTTTTGACAACTCTGAAGCAACTTTTTTACTACAGGCTACAGGGCATCAACTCAAGAAGCCTGATCAACAGACTGCTTAGCCATTAGCTGCTTAGGTAGGTCTGTGATTTTTTTTTTTTGTTTTGTTTGTTTGTTTTTTTTACACGTTTTCTGCAATTTTTCTTCTCCCTAGGGTAATTCATAAGATGAAGGATGAGAAGTCAGACATGCTACTCGTAGCTACCTTTTTGCCAAGGAGGTTTAGTTGTCTCTGCTGTTGAGTATGAAAAAGGGCAGAGTCTGTACTAATGCCTTAGCATTTTAACCTCTTTACTTTAAGCTGAGGACTCATTCATACATCCCAATCAGAGGACTCCAAGGCTGATGGCTTAAATTATTTAGCTGTCAATCCAGTGTCTGTTCTGTCTGGATTCAACCTGTGGGTCTTCAGATGTGACACTCGCCAATTCTAAAGCCTTTAGCCCATATTGGCTCCACCTTCTTTACCCACAACTCCCTCACCAAAGATACTGACCTTGAGGAAAGAGAGGGTTCCCAAAGTCCCTGCATATTGATGCCACTTTTGGCGATTTATTAGAGCTGCTTCACCAGAGCGGGGGCTAGACCACTGAAACCCCCTCTCTGGAGAGTCCTTTTTTCTGGAGGCCTTTGGCATAAGCTCATCCATGTCCTGGGTGGCTCCCCCTATGGATGCCCTCGTAGATGTGGTATCTTGGAGGATGTGGAAGGAACCTGACACAGTAGCTTGGCAAAGTTCTTGCCCCCCCCCCCCCCCCAACACAAGCCTTTTTGGAGCAAGGGCGGCCTTCAGTGTCATTGTGATGGTAGTGACTACCAAAAAGGAGATTTCTGAAGAGAGCTCTTCGATACCCCCCCCCCCCCCGAACAGGGAGTCTAGGGCACTGGATTGATTAGAGGAGCGCTCCTGTGCCTCATCCACATTTGCTTTGAGGACACTTAACTACTTATCAGACTTAAGGTTTCAATGAGGTCTTGTCTTAAGTGTCATGCAACTTCAAGACACAGCAGTCTCCGGATACCCATAGAAGAAGCTGGAGATTTTTTTGTCCACCTTGTCTTCCATTGCCAACATTTCTGTGAGGCTTATTTCTAATGGGGATGAATGAACATCCAGAGCAGCAGGTTCCGGTATTGCTTTGATGTGCCATGCTTGGATGTGGCTGTGCAACTTTGCTGACTGCTTTAAAACATCCTTCATCATTGCCCCTTTTGATGGGTCCTGTTTGTTTGGATCCAAGGTTAATGGCATATTGATGAGGAAAAAAAAAAGAAGGGAAGACACTTTCTACCTTCAAAGTTTGCTTTTCCACCCCCCAGCAATCCTTCTCTAGGAATCGGGGGGGGGAGGGGGGGTAAGTGACTCTTCTTTGGAAAGTCACAGTTCTCTTCATAGGATGACCCTCTGGAAGACTCCTCCCTAGGGTAAGGAGAGGGAATTGTAATGGCCACTGCCCAAGGGCAGAGGTGGTCTGCTGAATCGGGGCTTTCACTGAAATTTTTCTGGCGAACCCCTTTCAGCAATCCTGAAGGTTTACCTGACTAATCGCCTCTGGAGGCAGTCAGGGGTTGTCTAGCTGTCTGCCTGAAAGCTTGGTGTCTGGGTGTTGAGTCATATCCAGGGGTTATTCCATTCCTTTTATCAATGCTCTAAAATGTCTCCCAGATGTTCCACCCTATCAGTGACACTTCACAGAGGTAGAGATTCAAAAGATGCTCGCAAATCAAGTCATCCAAGAGCTCCCACCAGACCAGATAAGATCTGAGGTCTATTCAAGATTCTTTTAGTACCAAAGAAAAGAAAGGACCTTGTACCAATCTTGGACCTAAGCAAGCTAAACCAGGTTGTCAAAAGACCACATTCTGGATAGGCTTGGTGCAGTCCGTATTACTTCTTCTAAGGGAGGATTATTGGATGTGCTCAATAGACCTCAAGGATGCCTACCATCATGTCAAGATATGTCTGCGTTCTTGCCAGTTTCTTCACTTCCAGCTGAGAGATGGTCACTGTCATTTCAGGACCTTGCCATTTGGTCTCACCACAGCCCCTGAGTATTCAACAAGTGCATGGCAGTGATTGCAGCCTAGCTCAGGCTGTAGGGATTTCAGGTCTTTCCATACCTGGATGATTGGTTCCTTACCGCTCCCACAAAGGCATCACTGATCTTGGCCAGCCAGGGATTCCTTGCTCCAGCTATGTGACAACTTAGGCATTGCAGTCAACATCCCCAAGTCGAGCCTTCAGTCTGTACATGTTTTAGCATTCAGAGAATGTCATCTGAACATGGTCCATCAAATTGCCAGGCTTCCAAGCCCTAGAGCTTTAAATCTTTGAGCTCAGGCCACAGCAGTACTTGCACTCTGAAACCTCTGGCTCATGCACTTCTAAGACTTCTGGGTCATGTGGCAGCATCAATAGGACTGGTACCCTTAGGTGGATATCATGTGAGGACCCTGCAGTGGACTATGGGCATTCAGTGGTCCTTCCTAACCCCCCTTAATATTTTCCTGTAAGAGAAAATCCTACAAGAGCATGTCATGAGCAGATTCAGTGGTGGTTACAACATCCATTAGTGGAACAAGGGAAACTGTAATTCGTTATCCTTGGGCCATGGTCACCACAGACTCCATCTCTTGGAGTGGGGGAGGGGCATTTCGAAGGTAGGACAGTTCAAGTGTCTTGATCTTCCACAGAGACTCACATTCACATCAAAGTTCTGGAGATGAGAGTGGTCTTTCTAGTGTTGTGGGGTTTTCAGGATGTCCTCTCTAGAGGTTTGATTGTGGTACAGACAAACAACATGTCAGTCATTTGGTTTCTCAACATACTGGGAGAACATGTTCTTTGTCCTCTTTGTCCTGAGGCCATGAGAGTTTGGCAGTGGGCAATCTCATCTCAGCCTTTTCTGGTGGCAATGCATATCCCAGGGAAGTCCAGCATTTTGGCCAACAGCCTCAGCAAGGAGGAGCATCCTATTACCTCACTAGTGGTCCCTAAATCTGACAGTAGCAACTCAGATTTTTTGGTGCTGGGTACTCTGTGTTGTGAACTGTTTGCGTCCCCATCCAACACCAAGTTATCACACCATTGTTCCCCTTTCAGGATAAGCACCCATGAACACTCTGCTTGGCCCCCTGGGCCTCCTTTAAGCTTTTCCCCCAGTTCCCTTGATAGTGGAATTTCTTTGAAATGCAGCCCATTGCAGAGCTTCATTGATCCTTATAGCCCCCTTTTGGTCTCACCAGGTGGGGCTTCCCTTCCTTGGGCCTCTTCTGGAGCATCCTTCATAGGTGTTGGATCCCACTTCAGATCTCATCTCTCATCCATCTGGGCTGGGTCCCCTTAATCTCCAGTCACTCAAATTTTCCACATGGTTCCACCAGTTTCCTTGATAGCCAGGAATCCCAAGCTTTGGCAAGCAGTGGTTCATGTATTGTCCTCTTCTCAGAAAGAATCCACTAGAAAAGTGTGTACCAGTAAATGGTAGAGATTTTATTTTGTGGGAGGAGGCTAGAGAACTTCACCTCTTCTTGGCCCCATTGGAGTCAGTTTTGGATTTCCTAGCTGAGTTCGGCTCAGGCCCTAGCTTCACTGCTATCAAGTTACAGTTAGTGGCCATCTCAGATTTTCATATCGGTAGAGATCGTATGTCCTTGCCTTCTCTGTCAAGATTTCAAAAGCTTTTCTTAAAGGTACTTTTCTTTCCTGCCATGGGATCTTCCTTTTGTTTCTCAGGTTCTGACTGGCCCCCTTTTTGAAGCTTCGGCCACCTTTGATTTAAATCTATTGCCTTAGAAAATGTTGTTTTTGGGGGAGATTACCTCTGCCAATAGGGTTTCAGAATTGCAAGCACTTGATTCTTCCCCTCCTCACTTAATTTTTCATAAGGATAGGGTTTCTGTTTGTATGAACCCTTTCTTTTTAACCCAAGGTAGCTTCTGAGAATAACCTTAGCATCCTCATTTATCTTCCTGTGTTTTTTCTCTATTCCAACAAAGGAGAATACCTTTTGTATTGTTTGGATGTGCATAGGCAGCTAAGGTTTTATTTTGACTGTTCCAAGTCTTTCAGGAAATCTATCCAGTTGTTTCTCTTCTTTTTCAAAATCCAGGCTGGGCTCACCTGTGTCTAAAGTCACTTTATCAAGGTGGCTGTCAAATTGCATTTTGTTTACATATTCTCTTAAAGGCAAGACTCTTCCACAAAAGGCTAAAGGTCATTCAAGTAGGACTGTAGCTACATCTACGACTTTTCTTTCTACAATACCTCTGGATATCTGTTCTGCTGCTTGGTTGGGCCATCATACTTTTATGTTTGGACATTCGGTCCAGGTCCAGGGTTTTTATTTTGGTTCTACTGTGTTGTGGAATATCCTTCCTTAGTTCCTCGTGAGGAATTGTTGTGGCTGGGGACTGCATCCCACAGGTTGAATCCAGATGGAGCAGACAACATTGGATATGAAACTTATGTACGCACCATAATGATAGTACCTTGCTGTGCATCTCTGTCTGATTCAAACTTTCCATCCTTGATGTTTGCACAGCACGTGTTCTTTCATTCTGCTCACCTAGAGTCTTGCATTTCCCCTGGGTGTTTTCTTTGTATTTGTGGAGGAAATGAGGACTAGTTGGATATGTTGTATCATTAAATTTTGTCTCGTGGGGCAAACTCAATCTGGGGAAGTGGATGGAGGAGTGGGGAGTTATGAGCAAGAGGGTGGAGCCAAGAACGGTGTCTGATCTGAATCTAATCTGAAGATCCTGATGGCAACAGAGAACATGGATTTGTCATTAA
Organism: Protopterus annectens; assembly: GCF_019279795.1. Taxonomy (NCBI): domain Eukaryota; kingdom Metazoa; phylum Chordata; order Ceratodontiformes; family Protopteridae; genus Protopterus; species Protopterus annectens. Next base: position 644,320,843 of record NC_056733.1, read on the forward strand.
GGTGAGTACATAATGTTTATGTTTAAGTGGTTGTTTCCTGAGGACATACTTGACATTACAACGACATGCATTTGGAGCCTTTCTCCCCGGGCCTCCGCTGAAAATTGGCTTCGTTCCAAGTCGGACTTTCCCTGTTAACAAATGTTAAATAAATAAATAAATAAATATTACACCACCAAATACAAGGAAATCTTACCTGGCTAAATGGAACAGATTCTTCTGTGGTGCTGGTGGAGTGGCTAGGACCATACACAGACCTTGTTGACCGTGATCTTTCAACTGTCTGTCAGGTTTTTACAAGTCAGGGTTGTAGTACATGTCTTAAGTGTTTCAGCATTCTGCATTGGGATCCTCCTCCTATTCCTTGTTGCCAGTAAAGCAATTCCTAAAGGGGGGTCCTGCATGTGAGGCTCCCTCAAGAATGAAATTACTTCACCACGGGTCCTCAACTGTGTCCTTAAACTGATAATCTGAAGTAGTTGACTTCATTCATTCTGCACATATGGGTATACGGATCCGAGCCGGCAAAACTTTTCAAGCATCAGCTCCGAGCTCCAAGCTCCTCCCTTACCTATAATACATCACTTCCTCCTATCTAGCCCCAGATCTCATTTGCCGCTCTAAGAGTCAGCATCGTGGTTTCTGAGCTCTAAGCAAGGTGGTAAGGTTTTTTGGTCTTTTTGTGATAGTTGAGTGTGAATACCTTTCCCTTTTTTTCCTCCCTTCACGTTTGATCGTCGTGTTAGTTGCAAAAAAAAAAAAAAAAGTTATAAGTGTTTTTGTTTGTGATACTGGTTTCCTGCCTAGGCCCAATCCCTGTTTGTGTGTGTGTGAGTGGGCCGTTAGGGCTTTTACTGTCTCTACTATGGCTGAACAGCTTAAGGTTATTTTTAAGAAGTGCACAGAGTGTGGTCACAAGCTCTCACCAGCCGATGGCCGCACTCTGTGTGTTCTATGTTTAGGGGTCGCCCATCTGTCTGCATCCTGCGACATTTCTTCAGGCTTTAACCCTAGGGCTTTGAAGGATCGCTGGGCTAAGCTTGTGGCTAAGTGTCTGCTACCAACTTCTGCCCTAGTGTCTGCCTCTGTTTCCTCCCCAGCCAGTGACACTGTGCAAGCAGGGACTCAACCTCCCACCAGGCTTGCTTCATCGGAGTTGTCCCAGAGAGGTAAGGACAGAAGGGATAAGGAGAAGTGCCACAAGGAGAGGGACAGGCCTAGAAAAAGATCACCGGACAGGGAGTCTTTCTCCAGCCCCTTTCAGAGGCACCCAGGTCTCGTTCTCCTCGGCTCTGCTCTCCCCGTTTCTTGCTGGAGCCAATGGAGCCGAGGCACTCCCCTCAGATCCGGCCCAGACCCGAGTCGGTCACTTCCTCCAGGTCGACTCCCCAGCCAGTGACACTTGTGCAGGCAGGGACTCAACCTCTCACCAGGTCTGCTTCATCGGAGTCGTCCCAAAGAGGTAGGGACAGAAGGGATAAGAAGTGCCACAAGGAGAGGGACAGGCCCAGAAAAAGATCACTGGACAGGGAGTCTTTCTCCAGCCCCTCTTCAAAGGTACCCAGGTCTCGTTCTCCTTGGCTCCGCTCTCCCCGTTTCTCACTGGAGCCAATGGAGCCATCGGAGCCGAGGCACTCCTCTCAGATCCGGCCCAGACCCGAGTCGGTCGCTTCCTCCAGGTCAACTCGGAGTGTCTCCGACCTGGATATGGACAGGCTGGGAAGAACGGTCCAGGACACGTGGTCTCCTCCAGAGACCAAGCTACACATCAGTGTCCCGGAGATGAGGCAGTGCTTTTAGCCTTCCACCCTGTCCTACCTCCAGGGACGGTAGCCATTCAATCAGACATGTTTGTAGTCTGGTATATAAACAAACAGGGAGGGACCCGATCCTACCCCCTTTGACGCGAGGCCATGAGGGTTTGGGAGTAGGCCGTATCCACCAGCCGGTTTCTCATAGCAATGCACATCCCGGGATGCTCCAACATTCTAGCTGACAATCTCAGCAGGGCAATCCTTCTACCTTACGAGTGGACACTGAAACAATCAGTGGCTGAGAAGATCTTCCGTGTTTGGGGTCAACCTTGCTGCGATCTCTTCGCATCTCCTTCCAACACGAAGTGCAGCAACTTCTTCGCTCTGATCCCCCCTCCGAGGGATGTCCCCAGGGATGCTCTAGTCCATGTTTGGCCTCCTGGACTACTGTATGCTTATCCCTCGTTACCTGTTATTCTGAAGTTCCTTCAGAGAGCTTGCCGGCTGCAGTGTAAAGTCATTCTCTTAGCTCCCTTCTGGCCGCATCAAGTATGGTTTCCCTTCTTATGGTCTCACCGGTTGGCTCCTCCATGGACTCTAGATCCATGCCCGGATCTGATTTCTCACCCGTCGGGCTTGCCCCTGCCCAACCTGGACAGTCTCAAGCTGACGGCGTGGCTGCTCCAGTTCCCATGATCATCAGGACTCCCGGACTTTCCTCCCCTGTTAAGAATATTCCGGTAGCTTCTCTTAAAGCCTCTGCTAGGAAACTCTACAATAGCAAGTGGAGATGTTTTTGCATTTGGGCCTCTCAGCACAATCTGAACCTCTTTACAGTCCCCGTTCCGGTCATACTGGATTTTCTGGCCAATCTTTTTCAGTCAGGCACAAGTGCTTCTACCAGCCATCTCTAATTTTCATGTGGGTGAAAATAAGGTTGCTCTGGCTTCTGCCAAATTGTGTAAAGCTTTCCTGAAGGGCACTTTTTTATTGCGACCACCAGTTAAAGAAACGGTGCCCCCCTGGGATCTGACTTTAGTCCTTCAGGCTTTAACCTCTCCCCCATTCGAGTCAGCCGGTTCAGTTCCGATGAAGTTTTTGTCGTGGAAGACAGCCTTTGTGGTCGCCTTCACATCAGCCAAGAGAGTTTCAGAGTTGCAGGCCTTATCCTCCTTGCCCCCCTATTTGGTTTTCCACAAGGATAGGGTTTCACTGCGTATGAGCCCTTCCTTTCTTCTCAAGGTGTCCTCAGCAGCCAATATTAATCAGTCTATAAATTTGCCAGCCTTTTTCCCAAATTTCCAAAATAGAGGTGAATGTAAGCTTCATTTATTGGATGTCCATAGACAGCTTTGTTTTTACCTCCATAGGTCTAAATCCTTCCGGAAGTTGGATCAATTGTTTTTCTCTTTTTCAAAACCATTTTTGGGCAAAGCAGTTTCGAAAGTGTCCTTAGCAAGGTGGATCACTCTTTGTATTGCATAGGTTTATAAGGATAAAGGTTTATCTCCTCCTGGTGTATTGAAGGCTCATTCCACTAGAGCAATGGCCACTTCTGCAGCTTTCTGGTCAAGAGTTCCATTAGATGATATCTGTGTGGCAGTGACTTGGACCAATTCACACACATTCATCTTTTATTATAAATTGGATCTTATTTCTAGAGGGACAGCATCCTTTGGCTCTGCGGTGCTCAGAAATATCCTTCCATAAGGGCCTTCCAGGAATACTAGTAGCTGGGGACTCTGTCCCATATGTGCAGAATGAATGAAGTCAACTACTTCAGATAAAGAAGTTATGTTCTTACCATAACGTTCCATCTGAGTAGTAGACTTCATTCTTCTGCACCTTCCCTCCCTCCATCCCCCTCACTCTTCAGGTTTTTCCTGTTTAGGATTGTGGTTATGTTGCCACTTAGTGTCAGCAAACTCGATCTGGGGCTAGATAGGAGGAAGTGATGTAACATAGGTAAGGGAGGAGCTTGGAGCTCAGAGCTGATGCTTGAAAAGTTTTGCCGGCTCTGATCCGAATACCCATATGTGCAGAAGAATGAAGTCTACTACTCAGATGGAACGTTATGGTAAGAACATAACTTCTTTTTTGCCTTCAGTGAGTCAGATATCCTTGAAAGTTCCTGACCTGAAAAAGATAACTTCTTAGTGACTTTTACTTTGACCAAAAGGTTATGCAGGCCCTCGTGCAGAGAATATTTTCTAGTCTTCCACATTCATTGTGTGCACTAACCCTTCTTTTCATATCCAAAGTGGTAGCAGAACTTTCCTTGAATCAGGCCATTTACTTCCCAGTGTTATTTCCTATCCCCTAGAGCAGAAGGTTTAGGATTCTATACACCCTAAATGTGCATAGACAATGGCAATTTTACCTGTAAAAGACAAAGGACAGTAGAAAATCAGGACAGTTGTTTATATACTTTTGCCAAGAGTAGGGAGGAAAGACCTGTGGCAAACAAAACAAATCTGAAAATGGATGGCCTATTGTGACTGATTTCTCTTATTCCTTCATGCCCTGAGCATACCAGGGAAGGTAAAAAGCCCCTTTATTCAACAGCTTTACTACTACCTTCCTTGGGGAGGGGTGGGGGCCAGCACCTGATCCACTTTAGAAGCAGCAACCTGATCCTCAGACCACATCTTCTCTATGCTTTTCAACTTGGACATTACCTGTGAAACCAGGGCAGGATTTGTTATAGCCATCCTGCAAGCATTACTTCATCCAACACATCCTCATGGACAGCCTTAAAATTGGTCCATGAGATTTGGGAATCTTCCTAAGTGTAAAGAGTATTGCAGCAGTGAGCCATATGTTTAATATAGTACAGTTAGGAACTTGATGTAATAGTGTAATAGACGTTTGAGTAGATTCAGTGTTGCATTCCAGCTTCCCTCCAACCCTGTCCTTCCTGTCCTGTGAACATCCAAGGGCCAGATCCTTCTTCCATTCTTACTGCTCTGTTGCCACCACAAGGGTCCTCACTTTAGAACTTGGAGAGAGAGCTTTTGGTGTCTTCTTTTTGGGCTGCCCTAGATGGAAGTAATGATTCTCCCCTTGTAGGAATTGTATAGGAGTCACAGGTTCTTGTGGTCTACCATGGAAAGAATGAACCCAAGATAGCTTGAGCGTATGTCCCTCTTATATCTCAGATGTACTAATCTCATTTGGAGGTTGCCCACCTGGCCTAGAGATGGAAGGGTACAGAGTCCTAGAAGTTGGACTGGTCATCTGGTCTTCTGTGGCAGAAGTCCCATACTATAAAGGTTACGACAGTAAACAAACGTGAACATCTGTGAGTATGGTAAGTTTCTAACACATCTGTACTTTCTTTTCTGTCCCATCCCCCCTCAAATTAGATTTTTTTAAAGGTAAATTACAGCCTGTGAATACTGATAGTGCATTACAGTTACTACAACTAATGTTTCAGAAAGTAAGCATTAACTCGTGTCTCCTTTTTGTCTTACTTTCTGTTACCAGTATTTAAAACACACACCCACATACCCACCCACCTATGGATAGGAGTTGTTTTTAAACTTTGAAATTATCTTATTGGGATCAAGTACATTAGTCAGCCTTGTTTTTCTGACAGAGATTGAAGCTGTTTTTTTTTTTTTAATAAACACCTTCATTAAATTTGTACATTTTACATAGTATATATTTCTTTAACAATTATCATTCAGTCTAACATTTATATAAATTACTCAAATCCTGCCTTCCCTTAAATTTTACTCATACTCCTGAGCATTATTTTGCATGTAATATGTTTTTTTTTAACAATTATCATTCTGTTACATAAATTGCTCAAATCCTGCCTTCCCTTAAATTTCACTCCTCCTGAACATTATTCTGCTTGTATTGTTCTCACTAATTCCACTTATTTCAATGTAATTTGCTCCTTCCCTTTCCTAAAAAATATCTAAAAGTGAGATGTTCTCTCCTTTGCAATCTTCAAAACTTTGAATACAGTTGGTTTAGATTTTGATTTCCATTTTCTAGTAATTGTTTTGTCAGTCAACAGATTTAAACTTCTCAAGGCCTTACTCTGTAGACACTTGAGATCCTGTATTCAAGCTAAAAATTTCTTAAGTTACAATTATTTGCTGTTATTTAGGGAATTTTTAAAATCTGCCAAATCATTACATTGCTGGAAAACATGTTTCCAGTTACGTTTATCTTTTCCATCAGACTTTCAGCAGTAGCTGTCTACCTGAAGAAAAACTTGCTGTAATTTCTTTTGGGTGTAATGCAAACATTTCCGTGCACAAATCCTAACCTTCCTGGGAGCGGTATAGATGTCCTCCTACTGTTGCTTTTATATAGTCTTGCCATTCTCTCTTCCCAATCTTTAATAATGTCTTCTGATGGATTCCTGTAGTTGTCCTGCATTATTTTGCATTCCCTGCTAACTACCCGTTTTGTAACAGCAGCTTCTGTTCTAGACTCAACTAAAAACTCTACCAGAGCTGGTCTTTTACTTAGCATTCCTGTATCACTTTCTCTTTGTCTGTACTCTACCGTTAATCTAAAATGAGAAAGAATGTTTCTAACCTGCAGTCTAGACTTTCCTTTGGCCTCATCCCACTCTATTACTTTTCTGACCATAGTTATTTTCTCACAATGCATTGGTTTCTTTGCTGATTTTCTCTTGATAGATTCCAGCTCCCTGTTGCCTATTTTCTGTGCCCCTACTTGAAGTCTTCCTTGCTGATAAAATCTCCTTTCTCCATTCCATTGGCTTAGTTCTTAGAATACTTTCTTCTACATTATAAATATTATATTCTGTGTGGCTGTTGTAATTCTACTTAAGGGTCTGCATCCAAAATCTCCATCTCACCTTATTTACTGAACTCTTCTCCATGCCTTTCCACTTTGGATGGTAACCTTCTGTTTGTGTTATATATATGAGCCTTAACTGTGTAGCTCTAAAGTATTCTTTCAAATCGGGTAGCCATAAATCACCTTGCTCTATGGAGAGAAACAACTTATCCCACTTAATTCTTGCCTTCATATCTTCCCAGGTAAATTCATTCAGCTCTTTATGTCCATAGCTTCTCTTGTTGATAAAAAAGTATATAAAACTAAATGGACTAGAAATCTCTTCTTACTATTCATATTCATAATTAAGAATGTCCATATTATCATTTTTTTATATTTTTTCTTTTTCATCTCCTCCCACATAATCCTTAGCTGTCATAATAAAATCATTTTTAATCCATACATTTAAATACTTCACCTTGTCATGTCCCAATAAATATATGGTTATTACTGAACCAATTAATATGTAGAAACTGTCATAATATTCCACAACACTGACGTCCTTCTCTAGATTTATGAAGTACATAATAGTCATCTAAGAATAACGTTAACTCTTCTCGCTGACCATACCAATTATAACCCTGAAATTCTGAGTTTATTTTCTATGGCAATAATTAAGTATAAAGCAAATAAAAAGGCGAAGGGCATCATGCCTGGTTCCTTTGTTCAAACACAGCTTGTCAGACAAGAACCCTTCCACCTTAATTCTTGTCTCTGACCCTTCTTACACCCCCTAATTAATTATAATGTTCTGTCAGGGCCTGTAAATGCTACCATTGGTATACTCAGAGTCCCAGCTGACTCCATCAAATAATTTATCTAAACACCAGCCAACAATAGCAATGTTTTCTTTCACTTTTTCCCTGCTAGATCATCATTATTCTATTAATATTTGGATGTTTGCCTCCCCTTCAAAAAGTCACACTGATTAATCTATATTAATGTTGGCAATACCTTTGCCATTGTCTTAGCTCACATAGACACAAACACTTTATAATCTCAGTTTAAAATTGAAATTGGTCTGTATGAAGCAGAGTCTGAGGGGTCTTTTCCCTCTTTGGGTAATACTGACAGAACTTTCTCCTGAAGTGGTACTGTTCCTTCTTTTAAAATATTTTTAAATAAAAGCTTTTCAGATTTTTTATCACTTTTTCCCTCCAAACTTCCACATGAATACTGTTTCCGGAGACTTCCCTGTTGATTGATTATACATCACCATTTTATCTCATCCTTTCTGGACTTAGCTAATAGTTCTTGAGCCTCCTCTTCCTCTAACCCTGGCATTGTCCTCTATAAATATTTGTGTGTGCACCTTTTCTTGCTTTCCCCTATTCCTCTGCTTTATACAAGTGCTTAATAGAGTTTCCAAAGTATCTCTAATATTTCTGCAGGATGCCTGGTTAGTTTTCTTAGGTTCATAGATGTGTACTATGCTAATGGCCCTGGACCTCTACAAGCCTTGCCCACAGGGTTACCCTAGCATCGTGCCACCCGGCATTAGTTCCCAGTGCCTCTGTTGAGTAGAGCCACTGGAGTGATCCCTGGGTTGAATTTTCTATTTCCCGTCCACTCTTCAAGATTTCTCTTGAAAAGGACCAGTGAGGTGCTCTGTTTGACATGTATGGGAAGTCTGTTCCATAGCCTGGGCAGTCTCTGGGTTATGAACCTGTCCCTCCAGCATGTTCTGTTGATTGTGGTAATGAGGTTGAGGTCTCTGGAGCATGTGGTGCAGAGGAATTGGGATTTCTTTAGATGTAGCATTTTTAACAGAGCTGGGTCAGACATGGCTTTGTAAGTCAAGCAGAGATCGCCTCTAAGTAGGGAATATGAGACAGAGAATAGTCGGAGTTTTTTGAGTCTGTCCATATAGGACAACTGTTTAAGGCCTAGGATCCTCTTTGTGAGATAATTTTGTGGCCTCTCCAGTTGTTGCAGGTGTCTAGTGAGGTACATGCCAAATGGGGCATTGTACTCTGATTGACCTAATGAGGGAAGAATAGGAGGAGACAATGACTTCTTTCTTCCTGGATGCAAATCCCTTAGTAATGAGATGTGCCACATAGGACTTTCTAACCTCAGTGGTAATGTGCTGGTCAAAAGAGAGGTTGCTGTCAACCTGTGTTCCCAGATCTCTTATAACGCCTTCTGTGTTCAGTAGACTACCATCGATGTGGTAATTCACGGGAACCGAGTTTTTCCCAAAGGGGATGACGACACATTTTGTGGCATTAAGCTTAAGGCCATGGTTCTAACAGCAGTCATTGGTCTCAGTGAGGCCTTTCTGCAGGATGTCAACATCACTTGGGGAGTTAATAATAACTCCCAACTTGCAGTAGTCTGCGAACTTTGTCAGCCAGAGTCCCTTCATGTTGGCCTGGATGTCAGAGAAGTAGCTATCAAGCAGGAGAGGACCCAGGACTTAACCCTGTGGGACTCCACTCGTGACTGGTCAGCAGGCTGACGGAGTCAGCTAGTTTCACACTGTGGGTTCTATCTGTGAGTCAGTTTGCAACCCACCTAGTGATATAGGGGTTGATGCCTAGTTTAGTGAGTTTTTCTATGATTCCTGAGAAGGGGAATGGTATCAAAGGCTTTGGCCAGATCAAGGTAGGCTGTATGACCCACCTTGCCTTCATCCACAGCTCTGGTGACTGAGTCAAAGAAGTCAACCAGGTTGAGCAGGCATGATCTACCCGTCACAAAATCAAACTTTGTGGGATCCATAGTTTGGAGATTCCCTGTATCCTTGTTTATTAGGTCCATGATGATGCATTCCATAGCTTTGTTAGACTAGTGCTAGACTAATAAGCTAGTAAAAGTGCAGGAGAGGAGATAACTAGCAGATCTAAGGGAAAAATTGAAGAGCAGACTTTTTGGCACTGCTCAGAAGCTTACAAACAATCCTGGATACAGCAAATCTGTATCTGGACTAGACTAGTTACAGGAAAGGCAGGAAACAAGCTTAGAACATTTTTTTTTGTTGTTACAGAAAAACAGCTAAAACAGCACTAAAACAATTCAAATGCAGTGCAAGCTAAAGCACGAGTTTTAGCAATATTAAAGCAAATACAATTTAAATAAATGCAATTTATTCAAACGGTATTCTGAACTGAATTCAGTTATTGCTTTATTCAACTCCGAATGGTTGAAAAGTGCCAAAAAATATAGTTTTTTTTTTTAAGTAAAGTGGAAAGGGAGAAAGGAGGAACAGAAGATAATTCAGGGTTAAGAATCATAAGTGGGTTGGCCTTCTCAAATTTTCTCTCTGTATTAGGTAGAATGAGTTAATGACACTAGACTGGGAGGAGTGTCACAGATCAAGTTTACAGTAGGGACGGGCAACTGCAAAGCCATTAAATACAAGAGCAACATACCAATAGGGAGTTATGGTGGGAAACTGTTTTAGGCAGAAAACACTACAGAAATGTTTATCACAGCAGAACAGCAGCAGTGAAGCCACTAAATGAAAGGTTTAAACAGATAAAGGAGCAAGGAGACTCTAGAGAATGCGTTTAACTGCAAACAAATCAGTTATACGATACCCTCCATGGCAGGAGATCAGAACAAACAAAACAGATATTTAACAAATGGAGAAAATTTCCAGTTAATACCTTACACACAGTGCAACTAGCTAGAAAAGATTTACAAACAGTATGACAGTAAAAACCTTATCAGGCCCTCTGAGGCAGACAGTTTTAGTACAACCATGCAGATTAGTTTATAACTACAAAGTACAGTAAAAAGTATGCAGCAGACAATAAAAAGTGCTATAAATATCTAGAATAAGCAAGAACTAGTAAAAAATAAGCAAAAAAAAAAAACAGGGTACTTGTTATATATCACATCTCAGAGTTTTAGTCAGTGCCCTTCCTCCGTTTAGCTCTCTGTGAAATGGCAGAAACACTCACAGGGTAACTTCTTAAGTAACAGAAGGTTGAAACCTGAAACAAATTTAAAAGAACTAATGAGGTAGGTTCCCTAAGTTTTCAACAATCCTTTTTATTTTCTGTTAAGTCTTTGTGTGGAGTTTTTTTTTTTTTTTTTTTTACTCTGGAGTTATCAGAAATATTTATTTAACAGCAACCTTTCTAAATTCATACATATTATCACAAATACTCCCTTATTTTCCCTTAACCACTCTGCAGTTGTTTCTCTTCTTGCGCTGTAAGATTCTCCTTCTTCTGCAGTACATTATCTTTTGACAACCCCTCTAAATTTGTATTCCTTCTTTCCCATATCTCTCTTTCTATTATTTCTACCACAATTTTTAAACTATGTTTTCATTTTATCTCACCACATAGCTATCCTTCTGTGTATCTTCCCTAATAATGCTCAAATAATTTCCAATACCCTTTCCTATAAATCCCCCTCTTTTTAACAGGCAAGTAAGAAAGCCACATCTGTCTCATTTTTATTTCTTTGTCCCCTGTCTTTATCTTAGTCTTTATTGGTGCAAGACCTGAAGTAGTTATTGGATGTGTTTCAGAGCTTTTAATTAAGTACCTGTGCCTCCTACAAAATGTAATTTTTATGTGGTTTAGACCAATTATTATATCTTGGGCAGTAATGTGTAAATTCTGCATTGAATTCCTGCTAGTAAATGCACATCTTCCATTCCAAATATTTTTGTACATTTCATCAGAAATATACCCTGTTTTGTTATATTTTCCCTTCTAGATTCCCTCAATACATACTCACTATTGCAACTCAGATACTACCTGGTCCGTACTAAATTCTTAAGAAAAACTAACCAGGTTCATGTCAGTTTTGCCCCAGGGGCAGAGGGGGAGCCCATTTCCAAGCAAACCATTTCACACTGTATCCATTTCTGCTATAGACTACGTGGGAAATCACCCTCCAAGTCTATTCATACCCATTCCACTAGGGCAGCCTCCACTTCCACAGCATTCCTCAGAGGAGTCCTCTCCAGGGGTATCTGGGAAGCTGCCACCTGGACCTCTGTCCATACCTTTACAAAGCATTACCACCTACCTCTTTTCTCTAAGTCTAGGACAGGTTTTGCCTCTGGAGTTCTGTAGGGCTTGCTTGACCCATGCCTAAGGCTCTAACCTATCCTTCCACCCCTCTCCTCAGCTTTGGGAATCCTCCCACAGGTGATGACTGCAACAGTGAAACATGAAAAACATAGTACAGTTGTGTACGCTTACCATAAATGTAGATGTTCGAGTGTATTCACTTTTGCAGTCCTGGTTTCCCTCCCTCCTTCACCCTTATATCCACTTTTCCTAGGGTGACATAAGCTTCCCACAGTGGCGTTTAGCCACCAGGACCACTTTTACCATATTTCCATGTGCTTCTGATGAGTTAGGGCAAGAAAAACTGATGTAATGGTTTCGGCTGCCTTACTTTATAGCACTGACGACCTGACATCAGATTACAGGCAATAGCAGCCAATGCAGAAAAAAATTGACTCTGGTATTCAGGCCGGCCAAGGGCTACCACAACAGGGATAACCCACAGGTGATAACTGCAACAGTGAATACACTCTAACATCTATATTTATGGTAAGTGTACACAGCTGTACTGTTCCTAAGGATGCTGTCATTAGGAGGAAGTGAAGAGGCTTTTGCTATCTTCAGGGAAAAGGCTGTTTGTGCTTTTTATGTGAACTTTTGTCAGCTTCTGACCACCGCATCTGAGCGATCCTTACTGAATCTAAAGCATCCTCTTTGATTACAGCAGGCATACTTACTAAGAAAATAAACAGTTCTGCTGGTCTGACTTCCACAGTTCCTGGAAAGAAAATGTTATTTACCTAGGGTTGCCACCTTTTCAAATGCCCAAAGTGGGACATTTGTGGTACAAAAGTCAGATTTTGCAGGCCGACGCATACACCCAGCCAGTACGAAGAACAGAACTTCACTTTTTTGCCTAGATAAAAGCATATTCTTGTAATGTTTTAGTTGCTTATTCTGTTTCTTTTAACATTTAGGTGGTTCAGATACAGAATAACTGTTTTATGCAACTATTATATAAATTATAGGAAATTATTTTGTCCTAAAATCACAGGACATTTTCCATTTTTACAAATTTTTTTGCAGGACACAACTACCCAAAGAGGGACTGTTCCTAGCAAAGTGGGACAGGTGGTAACCCTAGATTTACCTGAGAGCCCTTTCTTCTACATGGGATAAATCTGCACCTCTGCTAATTTCCTGGAAAGGTGACATTACTTACCCAAGAGCCCTTGCTTCTGCGTGGAATGATTCTGGATCTTCACCAATAGTCCAATAGTGAGTGCACCTGCCATGGCCATTTGTTGCTCCAAAGACTGCTCACTTTTTCAGATGTCCTTCAAGAATGCAACTGCAGTCCTGACATATGGGTTGTCCTGCCTCAGGCAGCCCCTCGGTCGGCCAGATTCCAAAGTCTGGGTCCGGCGTCAGCCGATGTCGCCTCCTCCCCGACGTCAGAGCGGCTGGAGTATAAAGGCATCAGCCGACGCCATCTTCTTCAGTCTTTCTTGCCGCGCGGTGCCCGAAGCAGAAGCAGTTCGCAAGTGCCAGTCGGTCAGCTCCTGTGTTTTCAGTTTCCGAAGTCATCTAAAAGCTAAGTATCCCGTTGGGGAACATTTTTTCTTGCCTCAGCCGATGTCAGAACAAATTGAGAAAGTTAATAATTGTTTGTCTTGTGGTAAACGAATACCTCATAAGGACTTCCATTCTTACTGCCTCCCTTGCCTGGGCCCAGACCACGACGTCTCGGCCTGTGCTGCCTGTGCTTGCTTTAATAAGCGCACTCTCAGGCGCCGGGCAGAGTTTGCCGAAGACTTTTTTGGCGAATCCTACGCTTACAACATGCCGTCGGAACAACCGACAGCACAAACTACCAAAAAACGAAAGGACCGGGACCGACATCCTCGGCCCGCGTCTTCCACCGATATAACTCCTAAGCCCTCCGCGACTGCTTCGGTCCCTTCGGAAGCGGTAATTCAACCGCTCCAGGCCGACGACACAGCGTTAACTCATCCCTCAGTCTCGGAGACTACACCGGTGCCGGTTGTTGATTTTCCTCTGGAAACCGAAGTTCTGGATCTACCCGACACCATTCCCGTGGACAAAGTTACCCCTGCACGTGGGGCAGCTAGGCCTCCTGTATCCATGTCAATCAAGGCCTTTGCACGTGCTAAGGCCGCCAGCCAGGCCAAGGCCCATCCTAAACCTACTTCTCAGGCCCCTTCTTCTGACAGACAAATCATGTCTCTGGCTGCAGATCTTATTTCTCATATCAGGGGGTCTCAGCCTCACCCAGACAGAGGTTCTCAGCCGCCTGCAGAAAAAAGGCCTAGAACTGAGCAGGCAGACAACCTCTCTTCAGATGAAGCCTCTGGGGATTCAGAGCATTGAGATACCCAAGAAGAATCCTTCCAGGCCTATGAGGACTCTGATGCTGAGGAATCTATTCCCTCTGCCTCTCCTCCAGAGGATTTTTCTTTCGGTGAAGTCCTCCACTCCATGAGGGAACATTTTAAGTGGCAGGGTCAGGAATTTTCTGATTCTAGGAAAAGGCTACGTACCTTCCTTAAGTTACCCCAGCACAGACCTTTAGCTATCCCTCCAGTTTTGGATGTCCTGGATGATGTTTTCTGTGACTCCAGTGCTTCCCCTGATTCTCTCCCTCCTGCTCCTGTCAAGCCAGACAGATATTACAGGGTCCCTGACACTCACAAGCATCTCTTTAAGGCCCACTCTGTGGATCTAGAAACTATTTCACAGGGCCCCAAAGGAGTGGCTACCTCCTCAGCCAAGAATCCACTGCCAGCTGACAGGGAAGCAAGGTCCCTGGAGAGATGGGGTAAAAAAGTTTATACCTCTTCCACCCTTGCCATGAGGTCACTTAACTGCCTTTTTCATATGTTTCAGTACCAGGATTATTTACTGGATGATTTGCAGAAAAAGATGGCCTCTCCTGAGCCTATAGATAGAAAGGCATTGCAGGATTTGGTTCATAATACCCAAGCAGGTTAGCAATCATTTTCTACAGTGTGGTTATGATGCATTGGAGGCTTCATATAGGGCAGCTATGACAGGGGCTGTTATCCGTAGACATGCTTGGTTGAAAGAACAGCCACTGCCAGATCATGTTAAAGTAAAGCTCCTGGACGCACCTCTGGATAAACAGAAGCTTTTTGGTGCTAATGTTCAGGATGTGTTGAAATCTATTGAGAAGGCAAAATCAGTACAGACAGTAAAGGATTTCCTCCAGGTTCAGCCACCAAGGTTCAGCAGGAATTGGCCTTCAAAGAATTGGTCCTTTCCAGACTCTGACAAGTTTCAAAGGGGAAAGAACAGGCGTGCATGAGGTAGAGGGCAATACCGAGGCTCCTACAGGGGACGCCAATGGCAACCACAAAATCAGAGAAGTGGCACAGGTAGTTCACCTGCACCACAGGGACAATCACAATGACTTTCCTTTCACTCCGCCTACCAAGGCTCAAAGAGAAGCACCTCTAGGCGGAAAATTATCTCTATTCTCAAAAAACTGGCACATTATAACAAAGGACAATTGGATTCTGGACATAATAGACAGAGGTTACAGGTTCCACTTCCATACCTTACCAACAGGACAAGGCATGCCAAACCTGCCACAAAATCAAAGGGCGGAGGCACTCATCGAAGTCTCAAAGCTGTTACAAATAAAAGCAATAGAGAGGGTTCCTCCTCAGGAACAAGGCCAGGGATTTTATTCAAGACTGTTCCTTGTTCCAAGAAAAGAAAAACAATGGAGGCCTATATTGGACTTGTCCGTTCTAAGTACTTTTCTCGTGGTGCCAAAATTCAAGATGCTGACGTTACAGCAACTTCTTCCCATGCTGGGCAAGGGGTCTTGGCTGGTTACTCTGGACCTCAAGGAGGCATACCTGCATGTCCCTGTCAGATACAGTTGCAGAAGATACCTCAGATTTCTTGCAGGAACAGTGCACTATCAATTCTCAGCATTGCCGTTTGGCTTATCTACTGCGCCCAGAGTATTCACGAAATGCCTGGCATCAGTAGTGGCACATTGCAGACTCCAGGGGATTCAAATATACCCTTACCGGCATCAGTAGTGGCACATTGCAGACTCCAGGGGATTCAAATATACCCTTACCTGGACGACTGCCTAATACAAGCAGACAGCAAACAGACCTTGATAAAACACTTGGATTACGTCATTCAATTGCTGCAGGCTTTGGGGATACACAGTCAACATTCAAAAATCAAGATTACTGCCATCCCAAGAGATTATATTTCTAGGAGCAAAACTGGACACACAGCTACAAATGGCTTTCCTCACAGAGGAGAAACAAGAGCATTTAACAGCTTACTTCAAAGGCCTAGCAAAATTAACCCACCTGACCGCAAGGAAGACCCTGCAGGCCCTGGGGTTCATGGCATCTTGCATTCTTCTAATCCCTCTGGCAAGACTACACATGAGAAAGCTGCAATGGTACCTGAAAAGCTTGTGGTCGCAACACAGCCACAACCTAGAAGACATAATACCACTCATACCATGCCTGCAAAGGGAATTTTTGTGGTGGGCTCAAGCAAGTCACTTAAACGAAGGCATGCTTTTCAACAAACCTCCAACAAGTCAAACTATTACAACAGACGCCTCAGACCATGGATGGGGGGCGCACATGGACAGCAGATGCATTCAAGAGCAATGGACTCCCATGGAGATGCATCAGCACATAAATCAAAAAGAGATGTTGGCAGTGATACATGCAATAGAAGTCTTTGGAAAATCTCTTCAGCAAGGTCATCTGCTAATAAGGACAGACAACACCACTGTCATGTGGTACATAAACAAACAAGGGGGCACTCATTCCTACCCCCTCTGCAGACTAACAGTGATTCTTTGGGAAAAGTCCCTGAAACTGAACATCTACTTGCAATCCCAGTTTGTTCCGGGCAAGGACAATGTTCTGGCAGACAGGTTGAGCAGAAATTTCTTGGATCCACACGAATGGATGCTACACCCACGCATTTTCTCACAAATAGCATCTGCATGGGTAAGACCAGACATAGATCTCTTTGCATCTCATCTCAATCATCACCTGGAAAGGTTCTGCACAAGGATAGACCATCCTCTAGCTTGGAGAACGGATGCTCTTTCCTTCAGCTGGAATGCTCTAACAATTTATGCATTCCCTCCTCTACCTTTGCTCACCCGGGTGTTACTGAAGATCAAGGCAGAACAACCAAGAGGAATCTTGATAGCTCCAGACTGGCCAAGGCAACACTGGTATCCACTACTACTGAGCATAACTCACACCAAACCATGGCCCTTGCCTCAATGGCCTCTGCTCCTGACTCAACACAGTTACAAGACTGTTCATCAGAACCTGCAAACCTTAAAGCTGACAGCTTGGAGAGTTCCATGACTTAGACCCATGACTCCCTCTCCGAAAAAGTTCAGGAAATTTTGCTGGAGGCACGCAGACCTTCCACCAGAAAAACCTATTCGGCCAAATGGAAGAGATTCACCATCTGGAATGTCAACAAGGGCCAGGATGCATCATTGATGAACATACCTCAGATATTAGAATACTTGGCAGAAATGTTTCACAGTGGCCTCTCATACTCTTCCATCAAAATCCACGCTTCAGCTATCTCAGCACATTTCAACTGTGATCCACCTGTGTTTTCGCATCCCTTGCTAAGACAGCTTCTAAGAGGCATAAAGAATATCAAACCTCCAAGGAAGCTACCAATTCCTGCATGGGACCTCAATTACATCTTGGAAAAATTAACTCTTCCTCCTTTTGAACCAGCAGCATCTTCAGAAATGCAATTTCTCTCTTGGAAAACGGTTTTCCTGTTGGCAGTCACCTCAGCAAGAAGAGTCTCGGAGATACAGGCCCTCATGGCAGTTCCTCCCTTTCTCATCTTTCATCAGGACAGAGTTTCCCTTAGGACCAATCCTTCATTCATGCCTAAGGTGATATCCAGAGTGTCTCTAAACCAGGCAATTCACCTGCCTACTTTCTTTCCTAACCCTCAAAATAAAGGGGAAAAGCTGCTGCATACTTTAGACATTCACAGACAACTACGCTACTACTTGGACAGAACAAAGTCCACCAGGAAGTCTAACCAACTGTTTGTAGCCTATGCTGCTGGAGTGCAAGGAAAAGCAGTCACCAAACAAACTATCTCAAAATGGATTGGACACTGCATCAGATTCTGTTATTCTTTTCATGGAAAAAGTGTGCCAGCTAATATTAGACCACACTCCACCAGAGCTATGGCCACATCCACAGCTTTTCTAAGAGGAGTGGCTACAAAAGATATTCTAGAGGCTGCTACATGGAGCTCCATGCATACATTTACCAAACACTACAACTTGCCATTATACTCCAGATCCCGAGCAGGCTTTGCTTCGGCAGTCCTGCAGGGCCTTCTAGCTACACCATCTCTTGCTTAGTCCTACCACCCCCAGCTTGGCTATGGTATTCAACCCATATGTCAGGACTGCAGTTGCATTCTTGAAGGACATAGTACAGTTTTGTACCTACCATAAATATAGATGTCCGATAGATATGCAACTGCAGTAAGGTTTTCCCTCCCTCCTACCCCTCTGTTTTTCCCCTTTTGGGTCCTTTCTCCCCTTACCTATCAGCTGGGGATATATATTATGGTGTATCTGTTTATTACTGTTGTGCATGTCTGGTTTTATCTGTTTATCCATTCACAAAATTTAGCCTTCCTTGGAGGGCACCTGGTATCTGGGGCAAGAAAGACTGAAGAAGATGGCGTCGGCTGATGCCTTTATACTCCAGCCGCTCTGACGTCGGGGAGGAGGCGACATCGGCCGACGCCGGACCCAGACTTTGGAATCTGGCCGACCGAGGGGCTGCCTGAGGCAGGACAACCCATATGTCAGGACTGCAGTTGCATATCTATCGGACATCTACATTCATGGTAGGTACAAAACTGTACTTTTCCTCTGGTGTAGTTCTTCAGGCCACCATTGCCATGAATGGGGGGGGGGGGGGGCAGTCACGTCTTTTTTGGATGTGCACAGAGGAGAAGAGTCCTTATGTAGGGGTCAGATTCCTCTTTCAGTCAGTCACAAATTATACCTATTAAAATTGTTTCTGAGGAATATGACTTAGTCAGATAGGGATTTGAACCCTAGAGATTACTTTCTCCACTAATCCAGTATAGAGAGAATCTGTTCCTCGCACATATATTGGGAGGAGTCTCTTTCTCAAATTACTGCTGGGATGAATGAGGTGTCTCTTTGGGAACATTAAGGGGTTAACAAATCAAAAGGTGCAAGGAAGAGCACAAGATGCAGGATAAAGTCAACCTTTTTTTCCTGTTATTAGTGACTTTTGGGATTTTTTCCGAACATTAGGGGGTTCCCACTTCATTTAAGTTATTTCTCCAAATGTACTGTACTCATATTTGGTGGTGCAGGGGTTAGCGTTGCCACCTCACAACAAGAGAGTCTCCGGTTTGATTCTTGGCTGGGGTCCTTCTGTGTGGAGTCTGCATGTCCTCCATACGGTTGCATATGTTTCCTCCAGGTGCTCTGGTTTCCTCCCACATCCCAAACACATGCTGCAGGTGGATTGGACATTCTAAATTGGCCCTAGGTGTGAGTGTGTGCATGTTTGTGCCTTCTGTGAAAGGTTGGGCGCTGGGCTGGCAACTCCACACCGTAAAACTCCACTGCCAGTCGTTCTGCAAACTGTTGTTCCTCTGTGATGACCCCTAACAGGAAAAAGTCAAGAATAGAAGAAGATATTGTAAGCAGATTTCTTAATTTTACACATTTTCTCCTCCAGTAACTGCTTTGTAGGAGGTGTGTATTATACTGTATGTAGCAAATAAAATGCATAATCTTCAGTCTCCATAAAACAGACATAACAGTCTTTTGTTAAAGTCTTACTCTCTGGATTTAGAGGTGAAAATTTGGAGAGAAGTTTCCATCATGTTTCTAGTTGTTTTATAGTCTTGTAATATTGGGCAGATGTTTCCAACATATTTCTAGCTGTTTTAAAGTTTTGTAAAATTGGGCAGAGATGTTGTTTAGCACCCTGGATTATATTCTACTTGACTAGGCATTCTTTGAGACCATATTGAATCCTCCCACACATCTAAGAATAACTAGAGATGTTAGGGTAGGACTTTTGAAATCTTGCCAATAAAGAGACAGTTACAGTTTCAGAAGTCTAGGTTTACAAGCTTGGCTTTTTCAGCCTTTCCTCCAGCTTTTATTTTGGAACACCTGTCTCTTCTACTGGCTCTGTTCACCCCCCTTTGGGAATTTATTGCCTCTGACTCAGAGGTAAGTGACTGAAATGGAGGGCTTTTGGCACAGAATGTAAAATCTTTCTTTTGTGGTGGGGGTGGAGGGATCCCTCGCACCTTCCAAACCAGATAGATTTTTCCCCCTGTGGTTCTTCTCCTTTGCTTATTCTAGCAGTCTTTTGCTCAGTGTCAATTTCTCAAAATCTAGTATTCCAGAATGCATCTGACACCATAGAATACCCTTCTCAGAGTTCAGTTGTAAAATCCCACCCTATCAGTGTTTGGGGAAGATGGAATGTTGTAGATGTTGACCCTTTAAAGCATGTTATTTTTATTCCTTAGAGAAACTTTATGGTTCTGTATAACCTATAAGATCTACTGAACTTTTGTGTCCAGGTTGCACTACTAGTTTAGTTACAGTACCTCTTGTAGTTCATACATGGAACTACAGTGGTGGGAACTTCACTATATTGGCTTGTCACAAGTACTCCCTTGTTTTCCTGCATCTCCAAATTAATCTGTGTCACAAGGCATCTTATAGTTTCCTTGGAAGGCAGGTCTCTTAAGGGTAAAGGTGCAAGTCCTGTACATCTCTCAGATGGACCAGAACACAAATTTTTCCAAGTTTTGTTGTACAGCACCACACTGATGTGGTACATCAGTAACCTAGGGGGCAAAAAACGGGTCTATATTAGATCCACGAATGATCACAATGTCGAATCTGACATTGTCGACACGTAAACGGCAAAACCGCAGAACATTGGAGGTAAATGGAAATCTCCATGAGGGGAGATTTCCGTTTACTTCAGTGTAGTGCAGTAGTGCAGTCTCTGAGTTGGAATATTTAAGTAGTGGGGGGGTGCAGGAGGGCTTGCCTCCCCCTGCTTAAAGCAAATAGTTCTGTTTTTTGGCTTTTTTAAATGTTTTTATTAGGTATTCGATGTTACTGGACTTCAACTATATGGTGTAGATCATATCGTATTCAAAGTTCAGTAACTTCGAGTATCTAATATAGACCTGCAAAAAACAGACCCCCTGTTCAAGCTAGCTAGGAGCACTTGGAAGGTGGCTCTTTAACATTTGTTGAACGTCTAAACAACTTTCTATCAAAGCAAATCATAGTGGTAGACAAATTGAGTGAAATTAGGACAGACCCTCGCAAATGTACTCTATATGAAGTCTTCCAGGTATCTGTCCATTTCTGTGGAACGCTTCAGGGGTCTCTGTTAACCTTTTTTCAAAACAGATGATATATGCATTTTTCTCTTTCAAGGAAGTTTTATGTATGCACTCCACCCTGTCCACTGATGTCAAGAGCATTTTCTGAATATTCAGAAGGTCTGTCTAAATTCTTTTGTGCCCTTTTGGCCTAAATGAAGTTGGTCTTCCCTTTAGTGATATTGGCCAAAGGCAATTACCACAAGTTCCTCATGATTTGGATCTGCTCACACAAGGCAGGTGGAATACTAAAGGAGGTAATAAATCATTCTACTAGAAAATCTTATTTGGACTTTTGGAAGACTCCTCTAGTTGGTGCCTACCTAATAACCAGGGCCGTATCTGACCTTGTACCACTGATACTCCCGTATTTGTGCTAATTACTGGCCTCTGTACTACTTTGTATGTCTGCCCATAGATCCATTTCTTTTCTTAATGTTATCTTAGTAAAATAGCTTCTGAGTGGAGTGATGTTCTTCGTGTTTTACTGTTGCAGTCCTGACTGCTTTGGAAGCCTTTGGTCAGCCCAACTACCAGAGTAAAAAATCCCCTCCTGCCTGGGCTTTCAGGTGCCTTACCATGATATCAGAACGGTTAGGTATAAAGGGAAGCCAGCTAATGCTTTCTCATCAGTCTTTCTTGCCATCGGATCGTGAAGCAGTTCTGAGCATGTCACTCAGTCCATACCAGAGTGAGAAATCTTCTAAAGCTAAGTACCCCATTGGGGAACTCTTTTTCTTACTTGTGACTCATGTCAGATAAACTTGACAACTGTCTCCACTGTGGTAAACAAATCCCCACCGAGACTTTCATACCTTGTGTGTCACTTGTTTAGGCCCAAATCACAATGTTTTTGATGGCCGTCTGTGCACCCATTTCAATTCTAGGACTATAAGGCGTAGGGCCAAACTCTTGTCTAAGCTTCTCATCATATGATAGCATCTGTTGATCATCCCAAGGTTGAACTCCCTAAGCAAAAGAAGGAAAAAAGACCCAAACTTACGGTTTCAGATAACAGCTTTTGTCCATACACCAGTCCCCCATGGCTCATTATTGCAGAGGAAGAAGAGGTGCCTTCGCAGCTCCCTTCTGTGAGCGAGGTGGTGGCGCAGGTGTCGAGCCCCTTTGAGTCTGACATGTAGTCAAGTCCATCAACTTCAACTCAGGCCTTGGCATCCGGTTCATCGGTTGGGTCCATACCTCTCAACCTCTTAGTGCAAGAAATCTGGACAAAGCCTAAACTTTTTGGGGGACAAAGGCTCAAAAATAGGAACAGATTTTAAATATTGCTCTTACAAACCTAGAAAGTTGCTAGAATGACAGGTTTTGAATTATAATGCATTTTCCAAATGATATGAAGTCTGCAACTCAAATGAATGTCATTATTTAATGACTTCAGTCCTCTGTGATTTGCCAGAAAATGACAAATTTTATGAGGAACAGACTAAAAATATGAGCAGAAATCTGGATATTCTGGGAAAGTCTGTACAGTTGAGGTATGTTTGGTCCAGAGTAGTTCAGCAGACCTCTGCTTCTAGCGAACGATCCTCTACTGATGACATCCCTTCAGGGCGTCTGCTAACATTGGTTATTTCTTTCAAAGAGATTGGTGTCAGAGTAGCGGCTGTGCACAGGTCCAAGGCCAAAGCTACACCCAAGAAGACCTCAACCTTGGTTCCTGTGCCAAGGCGTACTGTGTTCCAATCCACAGGTTATCAGCAGGATTTGGTCAGGTTGACCAAGGACCTTATTTCTTTAGTCAGAGGCAAGCCCCCCCCCCCCCTTGAGACTTCATCAGAAAAAAAGGAAGAGAGACCCTATACCCAAGACCTTTTCAGAACCCTCCAATTCAGATGATGACTCTGATCAGGAGGACTCTGCCCTTGAAGAGGAACCATTCCTTACCTCCTTTGAGGATTCTGATTCAGAAGAGGTTTTACCTTCTGCTTCACCCCCCTGAAGAAATTACATTTGAGGAGACGCTGCATGCCATAAGAGAGTTTTCCAGTGACAGGCACAGAAATATCCCAATTGAAAAAGAGAGTCAAGGAGTTCCTTGATCTCTAACAGCACAAGCCATTTGCTGTCCCTCCAGTTTTAGAAGTGGTAAAAGATGTCTTCATGGAATCATCACTCAATCCAGATTCTTTCCGCAGCCCCTCGTAAACCAGACAGGGTTTTACAGGGTACTAGGCTCTCATAAATTCCTTTTTAAAAACCCCTCTGCTGACCCAGCACTCCTGGCCCCAAAGTAGTTAGGGCTAGTACCTCTAAAAACCCATTACATATGGACAAAGAAAGCAGGGCCCTTGACAGGCTTGTGAAGAAGGTTTACAGTTCCTCTACCCTGGTCATGAGGGCCCTCAGCTGCCATTTCCATATGAGCAAATACCAGCAATATGTTTTGGAAAAAATGAAGCAAAAGATATCAAAGTCAAAGTAAACTTTGTTGATCAGATATACACAGCAGTGGTAGCTGAACAAAATTACGTTGCTTTGGTCCCCATGCAAGATACAGCAATGAGCACATAGTTTGAAAGACAGTAAGACTAATGCACATACAGTAATAATTAAAACGTTAACACAATAGATTACCACAATTGGACAGGAAGACATTAAACAATATTATACTAGTAGGTACTGCAAGACTATGACTTCACATTGTGATTGCTTAGAATATTGCACTTAATCAGTTGTAGTATGATATAGTTTGATGTTCATATTGTACATGTATGGAGTGGTGACTCACTCCTGACTATTCCACGTTCAGGAAGTAATAGCATAACAAATCAAGCTAACTGTACCAGTTACTGAAGCAATTTGCCAGAGTGATTACTATAGCTGCTGCTTCATAGCAAGTGGCTGATCTAATTATTCACTGTCATGTCTGGCATTCAAGTTCAGCAGCCTTAACGACAGAGGGAAGAAGCTTCTGTTCAGTCTAGATGTTTTGCAGTATAAGCTGTGATACCGCCTGCCCAAGGAAAGGTGGAAGTACTTGCCATGGGCAGGTTGAGGGGGATCGTTGATTATCTTCCTAACCATTCCCACACACTGAGTCTTGTACAGATCATCCATGGATGGGAGAGCGGAACCAGTGACTTTTTTCTGCTGTCCTCTCTACCCTCAGGAGAGCCTTGTGGTCAGATGCTTTGCAGTTACCATACCAAACTATGATTTTGTTTGAGAGGATGCTGTCAGTGATCCCCCTGTAGAAGGCTTTGAGGGTGGACTGAGACACGTTTGCCTTCTTCGGTTTCCATAGGAAGTGCAGACATTGTTGTACCTTCTTCACTCTGTGGCTAATATGAGTCGACCGGGATAGGTCATCTATGATGTGCACCCCCAGGAACTTGGTGTTTTTGACTCTTTTCACTGCCTCCACCTTAATTTCCTGAGGTTGCTGCATCTCCTGAGTCCTCCTAAAGTCCATTATTAGTTCTTTGGTCTTACTTACATTTAAGGCCAGATTGTTGCTGTTGCACCAGGCTGTCAGATCCTCCACTTCATCCTTGTAGGCCATTTCCTAACCATTTCTGACAAGACCTGCAACAGTGGTATCATCCGAGAACTTGTTGATTTTGTTGGATTCATGCTTGACTATGCAGTCATGCGTCAACAAGGTGAACAGCAGAGGATTCAGGACGCAGCCATGAGGGACACCCGTGCTCAATGTAGTACTGATTGAACTGTTATTTTTCACATATACTTTTTGGGGTCGGTTGATGAGAAAGTCTAGTATCCAGTTGCATGGGGGGGGGTTGATGCCCAGCTGGATCAGCTTCAATATCAGATTTTGGGGGATAACAGTGTTAAAGGTGGAACTAAAATTGATGAACAACATTCAGACATAGCAATTCTTGTTCTCTAGATGTGGCAAGGATTCATGAACTGCTATAGGTATTGCATCAGTCATGCACCAGTTAAATCTATAAGCAAACTGTAAAGTATCCAGTATTGCAGGTTGGCTTGAAGAGATATGGTTCTTGATCAACCGCTCAAAACACTTAATTACTGTTGATGTAAGAGCAGATATCCTCCATGGAGGACAAGAACACCTCCAAGGAATTGCTAGATCTCTGCCATTCCAGTTCCCAGGTAGCTAGGCAGTCCTTGCACTGTGGATATGATGCTCTAGAGGCATCTTCCCAAGCTGGAGTCTGTGGTTCATTCATCAGAAGGCATGCTTGGCTTAGGTGAACAGCCATTACCAGAACATGTCAAATCTAAACTACTAGATGCATCCCTGGATAAGGTCTCTGTTTTTCTACCAAAGGATGAGGCTGTGTTAAAAAAGATGTAGGATAAATCACAATCCATGTAAACTGTCAGACTTCCTCAAAGTTCAGTCACCTAGGTTCAGTAGGAATTTTCCCACTAAGCATTCTTTCTTTCCCTCCCAATCAAAACCCATTTAGAGGAAAAACCCAAGAGAAAGGCCTCATAGACAGCAGCAACAATCTCAGAGGGCAAAGTAGTTATCCTCGGGAACACCCAAGCTGAGGAATGCCAGGCCACAGGGCCCTAGCAGAGATCAACAATGACTCTTTTCCCCACCCCAACCCCAGACAATATAGGAGGAAGACTTTCCCCGTTTAAGGAAAACTGGGCCCTCATCATCTTGGACAAGTGGTTTCTGGAAGTACTCTCAAATGGCTACCAGCTCACTTTCAAAGAACCATTAAAATTCTCAGGCTACCCTGATGTGCCATAAAACCAAAGAGCAGATGCAATTTCTCAGATTCACAACCTGTGCTATCAGGGCTCTGTGGAATCCGTACCAGACCACCAGATAGGAAAATGGTTTTACTCCAAGCTATTCCTGGTACCCAGGAAAGAAGACGTTTGGCACCCTATCCTGGATCAGTCCATCTCAATCAGTCCCTCCTAGTTCCAAAATTCACAGTGCTTACTCTTCAAAAGCTTCTTCCCATGATCACTTCTCAGGCCCTAATGGTCACCTGAGACCTGAAAGATGCCTACTTACATATTCCTGTAGAAGGATTCCTGCAGAAGCTTTCTTCGCTTCAGAGCAGGTACCCAAGCACTTTCATTTCTCTGCACTTCCCTTTGGCTTGTCTGCTGCTCCCAGGGTCTTCACAAAATGTTTGGCTCCTGTGATCACCTTCTGCAGAATGAGAGGCATCCAAATTTACCCTTATCTTGATAACTGCCTCATTCAAGCCACGAGATGGTCAAAGCTCCTCAAGGATCTGGCCTTCACCCAGACCCTACTCTCTTCCCTAGGGTTCAACAGAAATCCTTCCACCAGGATAGTTTTCCTGGGGGCTCTGCTGGATTCCTTCCTCCAGAAGGCCTTCCTTCTCCCACACAAGGATTCCTTTTTAAGCCAATACTTCCAGGACATTATGCAGAGGCAATGCCTTTCAGCCAGGGAATTCTTCAGAGCACTGGGCTACATGGCATCTTGTATACTAATGATTCTTTGGCCAAGTTACACATGAGGAAGCTTCAGTGGTACCTCAAGAATCTGTGGTGCCAGTATTCAGTCCCCTGAGATGGAAATCCAGCTAATTCACTGCCTCAGGGAGGAATTGGCATGGTGGGCACAAGCATGTGCACAGAACCAGGATATCCCCTTCAGGTTCATCCCTCAGTGCCAAACCTTAACCACGGATGCATCAGACACACCCTGGGGGAGCCCATTTCCAGCACCTTCTATCCCAGGGCAAATGGGAAGAGCAATTCAGGCACAAGCACATACATTGGAAGGAATTGATGGCCGTACAGAAGGGCATGGTGGTCTTCAAGGATCACTGGAATTCAGGGGTCCTACTTATCAAAACAGACAACATAACAGTGATGTGGTACATAAGTAAACAAGGGGACACCCACTCCTAACCTCTTTGCCGGCTAAAAATACAGAACTGGGAGACAGCTGATGTTTTGGGTTGTACCTGATGGCACAGTATCTTCCTGGAGCTCAGAACACTCTAGCAGACCACCTCAGTAGACACTTAATGGATCCCAAGTGGCAGTTACATCTGGTAACATTTCTCAGCATAGTCCAGAAATGGAGATTCCCTCAAACAGACCTCTGTCACTGACAAAAAATACTCAGCTAAAAAGATTCTGTTCCAGGAGCAAACTTCACATAGCTTGGAAGAAAGATACCTTCTCCTTCCTCTAGAGCCACCTATTTCTTTATGCATTTCCTCCCCTGCCTCTCCTTCCAAGGGTCCTACTAAAAATCAGGGAAGAAGGACTGAGGGTCATCCTGATAGCCCTACACTGTCCCAGGCAGCACTGGTACCCCCTGCTACTGAGTTTGACCAAATAAAAATCTTAGCAGTTAGAGAGTTGATCTGCTGACTCAGGTAAAGGGAAAGTTTGTGCATCCCAACCTGCAGGCTCTCAATCTCTCTGTCTGGATACGTCATCAAAATTCTACCATGAGCACTCACTTGAGTAGTCAGGTGCTTAATATCCTCAGTGAGTCTAGAAGACCTAGTACTAGGAAAATATACTCTGCCAGGTTGAAAAGATTCTCTATTTGGTGTCAGCAGCAAAGCTTCAACTCTGTTTCAACCAGTATTTCAGCCATTTTTGAATATCTGGCTATGTTGGTGGACAAATACCTATCCTTTTCATCCTTTAAAATACACACCTGCCATTTTAGCTCACATCCCTGCTGTTCCTCCTGTCTTTTCCCACCCCCTAATGAAACAGTTCCTTATGGGGAGTGTTGCACGTCAGACTTCACAGGAGGCAGCCCACACCTCCTTGGGACCTCAACTTTGTTCTAGAAAAAATTACTTTACCTGAACCAGCTGCTTCCACTGATTTTAAAATTATTGACCTGGAAAACTGTCCTTTTACTGGCTATCATCTCAGCTAGAAGGGTCTCTGAGTTGCCAGCCCTCATGGCAGTGGAACCCTTTCTTATATTCCACCCAGACAGAATATCACTAACCCTTCCTTTATGCCCAAGGTGGTTATGGAAACTTCCCTGAACCAAGCCATACACTTGCCTACTTTCTTTCCTAAACCACAGAACCAGGGGGACAGAATCCTTCACTCCATGGATGTACACAGGCAACTTCACTACTACCTTGACAGAACTAAAATTTCAGAAAATCAGAACAACTGTTAGTTTGTTTGGAGACTTGTGCAAAGAAAACAGTCTCCAAGTGTATTTCCTTTTGTTACACCTACCACAGCAAACGCCCACTGAATCTGTTAAGATACATTCAGCTAGAGCCACTTCTACCTCCACTGCTTTCCTGAGGGGAGTACCTCCCAAAGACATTTTAGAAGCAGCTACCTTGTCATCGATGCATGCCTTTACCAAACACTACTACCTGTCAGCCTTCTCCAAGTCAAGAGCAGGATTTGCCACTGCCATGGTGCAGGGCATACTCTCTTCTTCTTAAGGGACCTATCACCCTCATCTCAGCTTTGGGAGTCATCCCATGGCAAACTTCATGACACCCATGCAGAAGGACAATAGAGGTATGACTGCCAAATCCTACACAAATGCACTTTATAAGCACTTACAAGAGTGCATGGATCGTGCTATCCCTAATAGAACCAAGATGTTATCCTCCAAAAAAAGGAAGCCAATCTGGTGGTCCTCTGCCATAAACAAACTCTACAACAGAAGAAAGAAACTGTTGCAAAAAAGAGTAAAATCCCATGACTGGAGGAACTCCCTGGTCAACCTCAGTAAGAAGCTGAGATCCCTCATAAAATCCTCCAAAGCTAGTTACGAAAACAAAACTGCCACTGACTCTAAAGACAACCATAAAGTATTTTATAGCTATGTCAAGAATCTAAATGGGAACACTCAGATCTGCTCTGAGTTACAGCACAATGGCACTAAATATACAGAACCAACTGCTATTGCCTACATCCTAGCAGATAGGTTCAGTGCTAACTTTACCCCCCTCTCACCCCCTAGAGGGCCCATCTCTATACCGGAAGAATGCAAAGTTCCTATAATCACGGCTGCACAGGTAAAAAACACACTCTCCAAAACCAAGAACACAGCATCCATGGGACCTGACAATATCCCAGGCTGCGTTCTACACGAACTACAGAATGAACTGGCACCCTACCCAAGTACCATGTTCAATCGTAGCCTCACCTCAGGCTTTGTACCCACTGAATGGCACACCGCGACAGTTATCCCACTCCACAAAGGGGGAGCCACGACGGACCCTGGGAACTACCGCCCCGTTAGCCTGACGAGCCTGGTCTGCAAGGCCATGGAACGTATCATCATGGAACTCATAAACAAAGACATTGGTAATCTCCAAACTCAGGACCCTACCCAGTTTGGATTTGTAAAAGGCAGATCATGTCTCCTAAACCTGATTGACTTCTTTGAAGCAGTCACCAAAGCCATAGATGAGGGTAAAATGGTTCACACAACTTATCTAGATCTCACCAAGGCTTTCGACACCATCCCCCACTCTGGAATTATAGATAAGCTCACTAAACTAGGTATAAATCCCTATGTCACAAGATGGGTTGCCAACTGGCTCAAGGACAGAACCCTCACTGTGAAAGTAGCGGATTCCAAATCCGACATCAGACCAGTGACAAGTGGAGTACCACAGGGTTCAGTCCTGGGTCCTCTCCTGTTTGGTATCTACTTCTCTGAAGTGCAGGCCATCACAGAAGGTCTTTGGGTAACAAAGTTTGCAGATGACTGCAAACTAGGAGCCATAATCGAAACTCCTAATGATGTGGACAAACTACAAAAGGGCCTCACTGAGACAGATACCTGGTGTCAAAGCCATGGCCTGAAGCTCAATGCCAAAAAGTGTATTGTCATCCCCTTTGGTAAAAACTCTGTACCCATGAACTACCACATGCCGAAAATGTGATGAGACCTTGGGACACAGGTGGACAGTAGTCTCTCCTTTGATAATCACATCGCCACAGTGGTCAGGAAATCCTTCTACGTGGCTCATCTCATCACAAAAGGATTCTCATCCAGAAAAAAAGAGGTCATTGTTCCCCTCTACTCATCACTCATTAGAACCATTATAGAGTGCAGCACCCCTTTTGGTATGTACCTCACAAGACATCTACAACAACTGGAAAGACCACAGAAATACCTCACAAAGGGGATTACTGGCCTCAAACAGATGCCCTATGCAGACCGTCTCAAAAAACTACAGCTTTACTCCATCGCATATCGCCTACTCAGGGGCGATCTCTGCCTAACATACAAAGCTATGTCAAACCCAGAGCTGTTGGACATGCTCCACTTAAAGAAATCCCAATCCCCTCAGAGCTACACGCTCTAGGGACCTAAACCTTGTCACCACAATAAACAGAATATGCTGGAGGGATAGATTCCTGTCCCAGAGACTTCCCATACTCTGGAACAGACTACCTATCTATGTCAAACAGAGCTCCTCATTAGCACTCTTCAAGAAAAATCTTGATTGGATGGGAAATGGGAAATTCACCCCGGGGATCACTTCTGTGGCTCTGCTCGACAGGGGCACAGGAAAATAATTTTCTTGGGTGGCGAAAGCCAGGGTACAATTTTTGGCTAGGCTTGTATGGGCAAAAAGGGCCGATAGCCTAGTACCTACCTATGAACCTATAAGTCAGGACTGCAACAGTGAGTATGAAGAACATAGTACAAATTTAAACATGTCCTCTTTCTGTACTTTCTAATCTTGCATATTCAAGGTTTATAAAATCCTCTTTTTATTGCTCTGACATCTGCAAGATTAGTATCTGAGGTGCAAGCTTATTTGGTGGGTAAACCTTGTGTGATCTGCTTTACGGATTAGGGTATCAGTAAGAACAAATCCCTCATTTGTGCCCAAGGTAATTTCAGTTTCTTTGAATCAGGCTGCAAGTCTCCCATTGTTCTGTTCCAACCTTCAGCCCCATTGAGAGAGGATTCCTCGTACTCTGGATATACATGGGCTGCTCAGGTACTACCTTGATGGAACCAGTTCCTTTAGAATAGGCTATCAGTTATGCTATTTCTTCTTTTGGGAGTAAAAAAGAGCAACCTGTGTCAAATAGACGTTTCCAGATGGTTATTCCTTGTGTTTTTGTTGTACTCACCATGATGGACCCTTTCCAGGCAATATTAAGGCATATTGACAATATTGGAAAAAGTCAGATTCTAGAAGCTTACTAGAAACAGCTGTGTAGTCCTCTGTATACGTCTACAAGGAATTACATACTGGATTATTTGTTCAAGTCTCAGGATTGACATTCCTAGAGCCTTCTCCAGGGTTTCCTGCATCTGTATTCTTATCCCCCCAGGATGTAATAAGCTGTGGTGTTCCACCCATAGGCTGCAGCAGCAGTGGGAATGATGAATGTAGTACTGTTGTGCAAGTTGCAGTTATCCATAACAGTAGGTGTTAGAATTCGTCACTACTGCAGTAGCCACTCCCACCCACCATCCCCTATGTGTTGTGTTTGGTTATTCTTTGTCGGTTAGTTCAGGATGGATATGCTACTTTTTATTTAGTTGGCAAAGTCCTGCAGATTTCCCACTGACTGCTAATTTTCCTTCTTCAGGGCTGACCATTTAGCAGTCGGAATGAAGTTGTGCAAGTGAGCCAAAGTTTTTAGAAGCTGGCTGGTTGCTGTGTCTTGGGTAAGACACAACCCATGGGCTACTGCAGCAATGAGGAATTTGAACATCCACTGTTAATGGTTAAGTGCAACTTACACAACTGTACCATACTTTTGCACACTTGGTAGTGATTTAACCGGTGTATTTTGGTACATTCTTTGTCTTGCATGGCCCTTTTTTCTGAAGTCTCTTCTCAGATTAGCATGTCAGTGTCATGTCATTGTACTTGCTTCGTATTTTGAACATTTTTTTGTAGAAAATATCTCCTTTTTAAATAAGATTTTTTATTCTCCTTTGACCCTGCAGTAAGTGATCATTTAGGAAGTGACTGTATCACTTCAGAATTCATAACAGTGTTAGATATTGAGAATTAGGTAAGATAAGTTTGTATTCAGCAAAATTATTTAAATATGGAATGACAAGCTTGCTGACTTGTAAGAATTAAAGCAAATAATTTTGTGCAACAGTCTAAATTTCTTTTGTTCACCTACTTGTTTCAAGAGCACCTGACTGTGATGTCCTTCAAGAATGCAACTGCAGTCATAACATATGGGTTGTCCTGCCTCAGGCAGCCCTCGGTCGGCCGAATTCCAAAGTCTGGGTCCGGCGTCGGCCGGTGTCGCCTCCTCTCCGACGTCACAACGGCTGGAGTATAAAGGCATCGGCCGACGCCATCTTCTTCAGTCTTTCTTGCCGCGCGGTGCCCGAAGCAGAAGCAGTTCGCAAGTGCCGGTCGGTCAGCTCCTGTGTTTTCAGTACCGAAGTCATCTAAAAGCTAAGTACCCCATTGAGGAACATTTATTCTTGCCTCAGCCAATGTCAGAACAAATTGAGAAAGTTAATAATTGTTTGTCTTGTGGTAAACAAATACCACATAAGGACTTCCATTCTCTCTGCCTTCCTTGCCTGGGCCCAGACCACGACATCTCGGCCTGTGCTGCCTGTGCTTGCTTTAATAAGCGCACTCTCAGGCGCCGGGCAGAATTTGCAGAGGACTTTTTCGGTGAATCCTTTGCGTATATCATGCCGTCGGATCAACCAACAACCCAATCTGCTAAAAAACGCAAGGACCGGGACCGACATCCTCGGCCCGCGTCCACTACCGATGCTACTCCTAAATCCTCTGCTAGCGCTCCGGTCCCCTCAGAAGTGGTAAATCAACCACTCCAGGCCGATGTCACAGCGTTAACACGACCTTCGGTCTCGGAGATCTCTCCGGTGCCGGTTGTGGATTTTCCTCCGGAAACCAAAGTTCTGGATCTCCCCGACACCATTCCTGTGGACAAGGTAACGCCTGCACGTGGGGCTGCTAGGCCTCCTGTTTCCATGTCCATCAAGGCCTTTGCACGTGCTAAGGCTGCCAGTCAGGCCAAGGCCCATCCTAAACCTGCCCAGGCCCCTTCATCTCATAAGCAGATCATGTCTCTGGCTGCAGATCTTATTTCCCTTATCAGGGGGTCTCAGCCTCATCCGGACAGGGGTTCTCAGCCACCTGCAGAAAAAAGGCCTAGAACTGAGCAGGCGGACGACCTCTCCTCGGATGAAGCCTCTGGGGATTCTGAGCATTCTGATGCCCAAGAAGAACCCTTCCAGGCCTACGAGGACTCTGATGCTGAGGAATCAATTCCCTCTGCCTCCCCTCCAGAGGATTACTCTTTTGGTGAAGTCCTGCATTCCATGAGGGAACATTTTCAATGGCAGGGTCAGGAATTCTCTGACTCCAGGAAAAGGCTTCGTACTTTCCTTAAGCTTCCCCAGCACAGACCCTTGGCTATCCCTCCAGTTATGGATGTTTTGGATGATGTTTTTCTCTGACTCCAGTGCCAACCCTGATTCTCTTCCTCCTGCTCCTGTCAAGCCGGACAGATATTACAGGGTCCCTGACACTCACAAGCACCTTTTTAAGGCTCACTCTGTGGACCTAGAAACTATTTCACAGGGCCCTAAGGGGAGTGGCTTCCTCCTCTGCCAAAAACCCACTGCCAGCTGACAGAGAAGCAAGGTCCCTGGAGAGATAGGGTAAAAAAGTATATACCTCTACTACCCTAGCCATGAGGTCTCTCAACTGCCTTTTTCACATGTTTCAGTACCAAGATTTTCTCCTGGATGATTTACAGAAAAAGTTAGCCTCTCCTGAGCCTACTGATAAAAAGGCACTGCAGGACCATATTCATAACACTCAGCAGGTTAATAACCATTTTCTGCAGTGTGGTTATGATGCACTGGAAGCTTCATGTAGGGCAGCTATGACTGCTATGGTTGAAGGATCAGTCTTTGCCTGACCATGTTAAAGTAAAGTTACTGGATGCACCTTTGGAAAAACAAAAGCTTTTTGGTGCTACTGCGCAAGATGTATTGAAATCCATAGAGGATAAAGCAAAGTAAGTACAGACAGTCAAGGATTTCCTTCAGGTTCAGCCACCCAGATTCAGCAGAAACTGGCCCTCCAAGAATTGGTCCTTCCCCGGCTCTGACAAGTTTCAAAGGGGAAAAAGCAGACGTGCCCGAGGTAGAGGGCAATACCGAGGATCTTACAGGGGACACCAATGGCAACCTCCAACTCAAAGAAGTGGCACAGACAATTCAGCTGCACCACAAGGACAATCACAATGACTTGACTTTCGTACCGCCTACAAAGGTTCAAAGAGAAGCACCTTTGGGCGGAAAATTAGCCTTATTCTCACAAAACTGGCATATCTTAACCAAGGACAATTGGATTCTGGATTTGATAGACAAAGGTTACAGATTCCACTTCCACACATTACCAATAAAACAAGGCATGCCAAACCTGCCACATCATCTAAGGGCAGAGGCACTCACTCAAGTTTCCAAGCTATTAAGTATAAAAGCAATAGAAAGGGTTCCTCCTCAGGAACAAGGCCAGGGATTTTATTCAAGACTGTTCCTTGTTCCAAGAAAAGAAAACAAGTGGAGACCCATACTGGACTTGTCAACTCTAAACACTTTCCTCATTGTGCCAAAGTTCAAAATGCTGACTTTGCAGCAACTTCTTCCCATGTTGGGCAAGGGGTCTTGGCTGGTCACTCTGGACCTCAAGGAGGCATACCTGCATGTCCCAATCAGACAAGCTGCAGAAGATACCTCAGATTTCTTGCAGGGACAGAGCATTATCAATTCTCAGCATTGCCGTTTGGCTTATCTACTGCGCCCAGAGTGTTCACGAAATGCCTGGCATCAGTAGTGGCACACTGCAGACTGCAGGGGATTCAAATATACCCCTACTTGGACGACTGTTTCATACAAGCAGACAGCAAACAAACCTTAAAAGGGAATTTGGACTATGTCATGCATCTACTGCAGGCCTTGGGATACACAGTCAACATTCAGAAGTCAAACTTACTCCCATCCCAACAAATTATATTCCTAGGAGCCAAACTGGACACGGAAAAACAAATGGCCTACCTCACAGAGGAAAAACAGCAGCATTTACCAGAGTACTTCAAAGGCCTAGCAAAGCTTTCCCAGCTGACTGCAAGGAAAATCCTGCAGGCCCTGGGTTTCATGGCATCTTGCATCCTTCTGATACCTTTGGCAAGACTTCATATGAGAAAGCTGCAATGGTATCTAAAAAACTTATGGTCTCAACACAACAGCAGCCTAGAGGACATAATCCCACTTATTCCATGTCTGCAAAAGGAATTTCTATGGTGGGCTCAAGCCAGTCAACTAAACGAAGGCATGCCTTTCAACAGTCCTCAAGCAGACCAAATGATAACAGACGCCTCAGACCATGGATGGGGGGCGCACATGGAGGGCAGATGCATTCAAGGTCTTTGGACGCCAAAGGAAAGACATCTGCACATAAACCAAAAGGAGATGTTGGCAGTGATACATGCCATCGAGACTTTCGAAAAAACACTAAAACAGGGACAGTTGCTAATAAGGACAGACAACACTACTGTCATGTGGTACATAAACAAGCAGGGAGGCACTCATTCTTACCCCCTCTGCAGACTAACAATGCTTCTCTGGGAAAAATCCCTGAGCCTGAGGATACATTTACAATCCCAGTTTGTACCAGGCAAGGACAATGTACTGGCGGACAATCTGAGCAGAAATTTCATGGATCCACACGAATGGATGCTGCACCCTCACATTTTCTCTCAACTGGCAAGAACATGGGGAAGACCGGACGTAGATCTTTTTGCTTCCCACTTAAATCATCACCTGGAAAAGTTCTGCACAAGGACTCACCACCCTCTAGCTTGGAAAACGGATACTCTCTCCTTCAGCTGGAATTCTCTAAAAATGTATGCATTCCCTCCCCTGCCTCTGCTGACCAAGGTGATACTGAAGATCAAAGCAGAACAACCAACAGGCATCTT
Organism: Protopterus annectens; assembly: GCF_019279795.1. Classification (NCBI taxonomy): domain Eukaryota; kingdom Metazoa; phylum Chordata; order Ceratodontiformes; family Protopteridae; genus Protopterus; species Protopterus annectens. The sequence continues at coordinate 644,356,829 of NC_056733.1, forward strand.
GATAGCTCCAGACTGGCCGAGGCAACACTGGTACCCATTGCTATTAACCATAACTCAGACCAAGCCATGGCCTCTGACCCTATGGTCCCTGCTCCTAACTCAACACAATTACAGGACTGTACATCAAGACCTGAAAACATTGCATCTGACAGCCTGGAGGCTACCATGACTTCAACACCAAACTCTCTTTCCAAATCTGTTCAAGAGATCTTGCTGGAAGCACGCAAACCTTCCACCAGAAAAACCTATTCAGCCAAGTGGAAGAGATTCAGTATCTGGAATGCCAACAGGGGTCAGGACACAGCATTACTGAGTATACCTCAAATATTAGAATACTTGGCAGAACTATTTCATACTGGACTCTCATACTCCTCAATAAAGATTCATGCCTCAGCAATCTCAGCAAAATACAACTGTGACCCTCCAGTGTTTTCGCATCCTCTGCTAAGACAGTTTCTAAGAGGGATAAAGAATATCAAACCTCCCAGAAAACAGCCAGTACTTGCATGGGATCTCAACTATGTGTTGGAAAAACTAACTCTTCCTCCATTTGAGCCAGCAGCAACCTCAGAAATGCAATTTCTGTCATGGAAGACTGCCTTCTTATTGGCAGTCACCTCTGTAAGAAGAGTTTCGGAGATACAGGCACTCATGGCAGTGCCCCCCTTCCTCATTTTTCATCAAGACAGAGTCTCTCTAAGAACCAATCCTACATTCATGCCAAAAGTAATTTCCAGGGTGTCTCTAAATCAAGCTATTCATCTACCTGCATTCTTCCCCAATCCTCAAAATAAGGGGGAAAAACTACTGCATACTTTGGACATACACAGACAATTACGCTACTACTTGGACAGAACTAAGGCCACCAGAAGGTCTGACCAGCTGTTTGTAGCCTATGCTGCTGGAGTACAAGGAAAAGCAATCTCCAAGCAAACAATTTCAAAATGGATTGGACACTGCATCAGATTTTGCTACTCTTTCCATGGAAAAGGTGTGCCAGCCAATATCGGGCCACATTCCACCAGAGCTGTAGCCACTTCCACAGCTTTCCTAAGAGGAGGGGCAACAAAGGACATTTTAGAAGCTGCTACATGGAGCTCCGTGCATACATTTACCAAGCACTACAACCTGCCCTTATACTCCAGATCCCGAGCAGGCTTTGCTTCGGCAGTCCTGCAAGGGATTTTAGCTACACCATCCTTATCTTAGTTCCATCCACCCCCAGCTTGGCTATGGTACTCAACCCATATGTTATGACTGCAGTTGCATTCTTGAAGGGCATAGTACAGTTTTGTACCTACCATAAATGTAGATGTCCGATATGCAACTGCAGTCGGATTTTCCCACCCTCCTACCCCTCTGTATCCTCCTTTTTGGGTCCCTACCCCTCTTCCCTTCAGCTGGGGGTATCTCCTGTGATGTATCTGTTTATTACTGTTGTGCATGTTTGGGATTATTTTATCCATTTACCAAATTTAGCCTTCCTAGGAGGGCACCTGGCATCTGGGGCAAGAAACACTGAAGAAGATGGTGTCGGGCGATGCCTTTATACTCCAGCCATTGTGACGTCAGAGAGGAGGCGACACCGGCCGACGCCGGACCCAGACTTTGGAATTCGGCCGACCGAGGGCTGCCTGAGGCAGGACAACCCATATGTTATGACTGCAGTTGCACATCTACATTTATGGTAGGTACAAAACTGTACTTTGCTTGTGACCCATTTGATGAGCAGCTCAGTGGTTAGTTGTCAACCTCCTCCTCTTCATTTAAGGAGAACTTTGCATCATTGCTGCAGAAGTGGCTAGTAGTAGAGGTTGGTGGCACACCAGGGGGTGCATTGCTTACACAAGCAGATGTAGCACTCAAGTGTATGGACGTATGCATGCAGACAGTTAAACATACTTATGTAGGGTATGTAGGTAAGTAAGCAAAACATTGGCACATATTATGTATATAATTGGCTAGCAGTTTTTGGTACCTCTGCCTTTCACCTTGGTATGGGATTAAGATCCTGGTGTTTAAAGGTAAATCCTTTTTGTTGAAGGAAGACTCTCTTATTGAGCAGTTAAATCTGGTACTGCTGGCAACAGCTGGAGAAGAAAGAATAAAAAAGGGCATGTTGGGGGAGGCTATCACAACTAGAGGTCATTTAGTCCTGAAAAAAAAAAAAAAAAAACAGTGTGAAATGTACCTACTCCTGTACTAATCTGGTATTTTTCTGTTGTAGAGCCAGAGCGAGATACAGATACATCAGATTTTGTCAAGGCAGATCTGGATGCGGTGGGTCCAAAACGCCGTCATTCACGACCCAAGGAGTTGGACAGTGAAGGGGAGGAAGAAGAGGAATTATCTGGAAAGGAAGAAGAGGAATCCTCCGATAAAGATGAAGAATTGGATAGAGACAAAATATCGGAGAAAATGCAGTCATACAAGGTTTGTATGAAAAAAAGTGTTTCTCTCCATCTTTAAACCCTAGCAGTGAGATAACTTGGATAATCAGCTTATTTATCCTTTTTACTTTTGTTAGGGCTATGGTGCCTGCAGATTTATGAATAGAGACATTCTTCACTTGAATTTGTTGGTCTTGCAATTAATATAAAAACACAGTCTGCCTATATACACTACAGTTGTAAAAATGATGGTAACAAGAAACACCAAAACACCACAACTTTCGAGTGCTTTCGTTCTTCAGTCTACAAACTTCATCAGATTAAAAATGCAACAAACTTATCACCACTTATAAATTACCTTAACCAATGGTTATGTGATGTTATTTAACCAATTGCAGACTTCTAAAATCTCTTGTAGCTAAAATACTTGTTTAAGGAGATAGAATCCAGTCAGGGAGGGAGAAAGGCTCCTAAATTCAACTGCCATAGTAATTCTTTTTGCTCTCCTGGCAAGTTAAAATCCTTTCCCTGTAAGTTAACACTTTTTTTTAATTACTAAAAAAAACTTTTTAAAATTAGTACATGCTAAAACTGTGCTTAGTCAGACCGTTAGTCAAGTCTTTGACTCTTATTGAGTAAACTTGTTCATACTTTGGAGCTCAACTGAGTGCATTTGCCTTACCAACATAATATGAGGAACAAGAAGGTGTACATGGCTAAATATACCAGACCTCTAGAAGTGCAAATGAAATACTCTACTTTGGAAAATATTGTTTTCTACCTTAAAAAAAACTGACACATCTATAAACCTACATATGAATATCTACCACATGGAAATGTACCTTTAGGTTTCCCAGAACCAATTGGCTTTTTATCTTTTTACCTTCCAACAGAGCCTTAATAGAAACCTCTCTCTTGTACGCTACTGTTGTAATACTACATGAAAATTTACTCAGTTCAAGATTCCCAAGAATAACTTTCCAATTGTTAAAAATACCCACAATTTTTCTAACATCCAAGGAGTATGCTGTTATGAGACACTTGTCTCTAAAACTGTCATCGACCTGGTTACTGGCTGATAAATCTTCTCTTAGTATTTCCTGCTAAACCAAACCAAGTTAAACTACTAGAGTAACCCCTGTCCAAAAATATTTAACCAAAATGTTGCATTCATTTAAAAAAAACAAAAAAAAACGCTATCTTCTGAGGTAAGTCTTGCCACCCTAATTGACTTTTAATATTCCAGCACTGCTATAATATAAATACTTACTGGCAAACAAATTCTTCCTATTAAGTCTCAACTACAAAGAGTCTTCAGATCAATAAATAGTTATGTCTAAGTAATTAATACTATATTTATCTGTAAAAGAAGTAAACAAGAAATTAGTAGACTTTTCTAGTTTGTTAAAAAAAACATGAAATGCTTCCAATAAACATTTTCCAAAGACACAATCAATAAAACATCCATAGAGCTCTATGTTATCTCTAAAATATGTGTTAGACCTCAGAAACATATCTTCTTTCCCCAACACTAAATTGGCATAGACAGGAGCTGTCAGGGCTCCCATCGCTATGCCGTTTATCTGCTGATATATTTTGTTTTCAAACATAATGAAAGTTATGTTTTAAAACCATTTCTAGCATACCAGAAAAGCAGTTAATATCTTGATTTACCAAACTAGTTGTGTTGCCTAAAAATTCATACAAACTCACCCCCCCCCCCGATCGTGTGGAGTGCTAGTATAAAATGATGCCACATCCACAGTAGCCATAAAGTCAAAACTAATATTAGGTTTCATAAAGGAAGCTATACTCTTTTTATGAAATCCCAAGAATCAATAATATGAGAAGAAACTAAACATAAACATTTCTGTAGTCTAAATAAATTTCCCCCAAGATTCCATTTTTGCTTCCTTTAGCTTCTGCTGTAGGTCTAAAGGGTGGGTTTATTTTTTATTTATGGGCTTTAGGAATCCCAGAAAAAATGTCTCAGCCTTGGATTATAAACCCTTAAAAAATGAAATAGATTGTTGCTAATTAATCCACCATTTAACAACTCCCATAAAGCATCGTCATGTTTTTCATGAGCCATATTTTAACTCATTCCTACTTATCAGTTTCTAACTAGATTGATCAGCCAGTACCTCAAACATTCGGTTGATATAGTCTTCCTCATACATCATAACTATACAATTGCCTTTCTCCAATTTCATGAACCTAACCTCATTTAATTCAGTCAGTTCACTCAGTGCTTTTTTTTCTTTAATAATTAAACTGGCAAAAACCTCTTCTTCACATTAATTTAAAAAACTTTTTAAGTAGGATGTAATATGGGTTAAATGCAGTGCTCTTCTTAAAATAATTAGTTACACATGGACTTAACTGCCTCTTTAAAAATAAGTGTTAAATTTAAAATGTGTACAAATCTAATATCAATCAAAGTATGAACCAATAAAGCCAAGGTTCAGTACCCTGTTGTGAAATTCAGACAATTTAAAGTCTGTAATATTAATGATTTCCAGTCTTTTTGGAGCTGCTAGTTCCACAGAATGAGTAATACTGGGATAACAGTGATAGCTCCTGCCTGATATTTCTCTGCTTCCCTCCCAGTTCCATGATTTTCCTCCCTGTGGTGTTTGATTGTCCCATATTAGTTGGAAAAATTTCGGTTGTCTCCTTCCATGCTGCATGTCTGGACTCCCATTCCTCTTCATCCTTCAACCCCAAGCATAGATTAAAGAATGAAAACGCTCAAAAGTTTGTGGTATTTTGGTGTTCCATGTCTACCTTTGCCATCAATATGAATGAGCAAGGCAGTTATGAATGCTTCTTTTAAAAAATGTGAAGTCCTTGCTGTTTTGATATGCTGAAAAACCCTTGTGTATGTCAAAATGACTCCAAATTCTGCAAAAAAACGTTTTTGATATTTCTAAACATTTTGTTTGTTAATTTGATTGCTGGGTAAGTGCATTGATTGTCTATAGTGAATCAGAAAATTTGTGTTGGATACTTCAGAATTTCCCTTACACTTCGCCAGATTTATTCTGTTATATCTTTAACATCAGTCTGAACTACAACCAGATCTTGGTGAGCCCTCATTTTGAAAACCTCATTCAAAGTGAGGAAGGTGTTTAGCAATCAGTCTGAACTATCACCAGTTCTATTAGATGAAGCTTCATTTTAAGAATTCATCCTACGTATAGCTCACTGTTGGAGTCATAACCTTAGGGAACTCTGCAACAGGTCGAAATAAAAAATATCTGGCCAGACTTTCTGAGCTGAGCACCCTTCCCCCTTGACCAGGCTAATATCACCTTTCCTTTGGACATCTTCATGTTGCATATATGCAGAACATACTGTTAATATATTCCTCCTCATACATCATAACTGTACAAATTCTGTAAAAAAAAACTTTTTCATAGTTCCCCACTGGGGAACCTCTTTTGTACTAGCTCTTACTGAGTACTGTTGTGCCTGATTTGGCTAATGGCTGCTTCTTTGTTTTTATTTTATTTTATTTTAATTTGCAGACATGTCTGGCATCTCCTGATGTGGAGGTATTGGTTCTGCCATAAGAAAGGCAATGAACTTGCAAATACCAGATTTCTTTCTAAAAGATAGGCACAATGTCTGTGTTTGTGTTGTCTGAGGTTGTAGCTTGACATTAGTGCTTGTGAAAAATGTCAAGAGTTCAGGCCCAAGATGCATTGCTATCCAGACCTAATTTAAACAGAAAAGGCTTGTGACTTACTTCCCCAAAGTTTGCAGTGTCCTCAGATGGTTGTCAGCAAAACATCCCCTCTAAAAGAAAAGCAGGCATAAGGAGAGTTATAAAGATCTGTGAGAGTTGTACAGCCCAGCTGTAGGACATAACATCTGTTTTGACTGAAGACTCTGGTGTTTCCCCTTTTCACTCCACCACTCCCATCAGCTATTAACAGATCCCACTGGACTGAACAGCTCTTTGATTTGACACTAGAAGATAATGCTATCTTCCCCTGAACATTATATCATTTGGTCATTAAGCAGAGATAAGGTGTTTTACTGTTGCTTATTCTAGAGGAGGACATATTCACTCTTCTACTTGGAAGTTGGACCCCAAGTGGCTGCTCAACATAAGACCTACCCCGAGACCCAGATCTCTGCCAAGTAAATTGTGCTCCTCGATGGTTCACAGTTCTGTCTCACAGGATTAGCTCAGTCATTTTTCAAGTTTATGCAGACCTTGCAGTCTGATCCAAGCAAATCTTGTATATGGAGTCATACCCTCCAAGAGGAGGAGGGGAGAGCTCCTCATTGAGAGGATGCTCACTTCTCAGACTCTGAAAATGAAGGAGAAAATCAGTACTACAGATCTCATATGTCCCTTCCTCAGACTATAAAAATGCAGGAGAGGATCTGTACTACAGATCCCAGATGTTCCTTCCTTTATCTTTAGCTTATGAAACAGATAGTGAGGATATCCTGATTCTAACTCTCCTCCAGAAGACCTATCATTTGGGGTACACTTTCAGTGATAAGAGAGCATTTGCAGTGGCAGTCCCATGAAAGCTGTAAAGAGCTGTGGCATTCTGGGGTTTGAACTTCCAAAACCTGTTGCTGTTTTCCAGTCCCGGAAGCCCTCTTAGACATGTCAAATTCTAGCATCTTGGTGGGAGATTACCAGTCGCCATCCCTACAGAGACTGGACTGTTTTGTATAGATTTCACTCCCCTCACAAATTCCCTAACAAACATCCCTGCAAATCCAGACACTGTTCCTGCAGACTGTAAGTGGAGCTTGGCTGGCTCCAGGCCATAATACATTCTCTAGTAATAAGAATTTTAAGTTACTTGATAGGCATGTCAAAAGTGTATGCCTCAACAGCCCTGACATTTAAGTCTTTTAATGGCCAGACTCGCATCTTCATTTATCAAGAACACATCCATAAGCAGCTACTGAAGAGTTGTGGGGAAGTGCAGGATGAGACAAGAAAAAGGGTGTTTTAGTCCAGTAGGACCAGACCCCCTTTCAGCTAGGAAAATGAGTTGTAAAATATGGGTGTGATGTTCAAGATGCAGCATCCAAATAAAGGTGCAACATCTCAGTGCTCCACTGGATAAAAGAGCTGCTGTTCCTAGACTTACACCTTCAAAAACGTTGGAAGACAAGGGTAAGACTTTAGAATATGTTAAGAACTTGCTCCGCCTTCCCTATCTAAATTCAGCAGGAATTACCGGTCAAAGCATGGGTCCTTCTTCTTGGAAGCAGAGAAAAGTAAAAGTAAAGCAAAGGTAGAAATGAAGTAAGGAGACTGCAAGAGGGTAGATGGAGACAAGGAGGCCACAGGGTCCTTCCACATTTAGGGAGCAGCTATGACTTCATCAGTTCCCTCCATCTCTCATTTCCAAACTACCAGTTAGGCAGCTGTTAATGGGCACTCTTCATCTCAGGCCTCTCAAGCGAATTCTGCCCTCAGCTTAGGACTAGAATTTTATGCTGGAAAAGTTGACTTTGATACCTGTTTGAACAAACTGCCTCAAATTCCTGTGTTGAAATTTCTGAAGCACAAATCTTGATTTTGTTTTTCACAAGGACAGGGTCACCTTCTCCACTAACTCCTCCTTTTATACCTAAGGTAATCAAAGAAATGGCTCTAAAACCAAGCATTAAACTATCACTTTATTCCTGCACCCTAAAATAGAGGGGTGGGAAATAGTTCACTCCTGGATGTGCACATGGAACTTTTAGGTATTACTTTGACAGAACAAAAAAAATTTAGGAAACACAAAATATCTTTGTGGCATTTGCTGAAAATCTAAATGGATAGCATTTTTGCATTCACTCCTGCCGCAAGTTACATGGAAAGCATGTAGAAAGAAAAAAAAATGTTTTATTTCTACTAGGGGCACTGTTTCTACTACTACTTTTTAAAAAATAGTTAGTACACAGGAAGGTCTGGAAGCAGCTACCTAATCCTGTCTCCATGCCTTCTGAAATCATTGCAGACTGAACCTGATTTCTAAGGTTAAAACTGTATTTACTTCAGCCATCCTAAAGGGCATGCTGCCTTCCTCCTGTATGATGTAACCAATGATGTAAGCCCATTCAAAGAAGTATTCTCATCTCTGAAAGTCTGGCTGAATGTTAGACCTCTGCCTGTGGCAGAATTCCCTAAAGTTATGACTCCAGTAGTAACCACGCTCAACCATCTAAGGTTATAATAGGTTGACTCTATAACTTTATGGTCTTTAACATCAGTCTGAACTCCCACTAGCACCCCTGATTTGTCAAGTGGGGCCTCATTTTAAAAATTCATCCATGGTATAGCAGGTCTATACATTAGTCTCAACTGCCACCAAGTCTGTTAAGACGGGACCTTATTTTAACACTTCATCCAAAGTGTGTCATCTCTGGAGTATGACCACCTCCTCCTGTGCTGCACTGTACTATCTGTATTGGAACATAAACCCAATTGCTTGAGGCTGTGGAAAAATCCACTTCCATCTCATCCTCTGACATCAGAAATAAATGTGCAAAATACTGCTGTACTGACTACATACATTTTTTTATAGCTGATGTGTCATGTCTGCTCTGCCTGCAAGGCTGGGATAAATGATGCTCTCCCCCAAAGTCACACGTCACATAAAAGCATCTGAAGAGTCTGACTGCAGTCCCTGATTCCATCCAAGTAATACACGCTAATGCCTGCCTTAAGAGGTAGGAGTGAGTGGAACTGAAATTTTTCCACATGTAAATCAGTGGAGGCGAGATGATTTTGGATAGTAATGTGGGGCCATCTGTGAAACATTTTCCATTTTCTCTCAGTTATCTGTCTCTTCCAGCCATTCTGTATATTACAGATTCTCCAAAGCTTAGAACCACTCACGTAATGTAGAAAAAATGTTCGTTAGACTTGAAGGGTCTTTGTCTTTCTGTAGCAGTGAAGTGTTTGCATACCAAACATACCAGTTTTATAGTGAAAGGTAATTATTGTTAGTTCAGAGTATTACCATTTGGTTTATGCTGTACCTCTTCTCAACTAGATGCTTGCTGGTAATTGTGGTTGTCATACAGAGAAGCTTTGTCTTTCTGTTGAGGTTCAAGGATGCTCTTAAAGCTATAAGGTTGGAGTCTTTACTTCTCTTTTTTAAGGACTTGTGATCACAGTAAATGTGTTTTGAGTCAGTACTTGACTGACTTCTGAAGATGTCTTTTCCTATCTGGGATTCTTGAACGTGGAGATATATTGCACATTACTCCTAGAAGAGCAATACACATACTTTGTTTGCTCAGAATTTTTTTTCTGTTTGCATTTTCCCCACCATGCGTGCCAACAGTCAAGACTCCCACCTATCAGCCTAGCTCATTAATTTCCCTGAAATTGATATTTCCCAGTGAGGTTGAGCAGGTTGTGGGGGTGTCCTGCAGGCAATCTGGCAGTTGTGGTCCTTGCTGACATCTCATCAGAAATGCCACCAGTTGTTTCCTGTAGTCAGGTTTTCACACTTTTTTTTCTGCCTTTCCCCTACCGTTTGAGTTGTCTGTGGCATGATGCATTAAGATAGTAAATAAAGACATAAGGGAGCATGGTGACATATGGATCACTGCTTCAGGATGTAATATATGTGTAATTTAGAATTTAGCCTGAAGAAGAGGTGAGCCTTTGGCCAGACATTTTAAATAGTTTGATTTCCCATAGAGCACGTCATTGCAGATGTTCTTCGTGTTTCACTGTTGCAGTCATCACATTTGGATTGTCCCTGCCAGAGTAGCCCTCAGTCGGCCCGAATACCAGCGGCTTAGTATTTCTGCGTCAGCTGCTGTCGCTCCAGGACTGATGTCAGGTCGTCAGTAGTATAAAATAAGGCAGCCGACACCATTACATCAGTCTTTCTTGCCGAGGAGCCCGAAGCAGAAGCAGTTTGCACGAGTGTCAGTTGGCCGCTACATGAGTTTTCATTGGCCGCTACATGAGTTTTCATTTTCCTAGTTGAAGTTGAAGTCTTCAAAAGCTAAGTACCCCGTTGAGGATTCTTTTTCATTGCTCTAACCGATGTCAGAAAAAGTTAACAATTGTCTCGCCTGTGGAAAGCAAATACCAAACCAAGACTTTCATTCTTACTGCATCACTTGCTTAGGCCCAGACCACGACATCCCCCACTGACGCTTTTGTGCTTTGTTCAACACCAGACCTATACGTCGTCAGGCCCTTATTGTAGCCATATATTTTCGCGCTCAGTCCACAAATTCCGATATGGCTTCAGTAAGCCATCCGATGGCAGATCTTCTGAAAAAATGTAAGGATAAAGACAGAGACAGACTGCACAGGTCCAAACCTACTGACGATGCTTCCATTAAGCTAGTCGTCAGTTCTCCGATCCTCAATGAGACACTTTCGCAGCCCCTGATGCCAGCTTCTGTGGATTCGCAGGCCTCTACCAATACCCTTTCGGAGTACGGTATACCACGATTCTTTTCATTGACTGAGGATCCTGCAATTGTCTCTACCTTGGATGGGTCTGGAGCCGCTGAGCAGGCACTGGCTTCCGAGGAAGTACTTCGCACTACCAATTTTCAACACAGACCAAAGTCTTCTTTCGCATCTACCGTTCTTTCTAAAATTACAGAGTTTCTAAGGCCCAGGGTATGGACTACACCCAAGAAACCGACGACCCAATCTCAGGCACCTACTTCCTTGCCTCAGTCTCAAATGCTTAATGTGGCAGAAGACCGTATAATGCTGATCAGGGGAAGCCAAGCTACCCCTTCCAAAAGAAAGAGACTTGTCCCCAGTAGTTTTATCTGAACAGTAGTCCGATGACTGTGAGACATCTGAATGTGAAGACAAGCAACACCTCTCTGCTTATGAGCATTCTGATGCAGAGGAATCAATTCCTTCAGCCTCTCCACCCGAGGACTTTTCCTTTGCGGAAACCCTACATACTTTAAGGGAGCATTTCCAATGAGAATGTCATGACTACCCTCAGTCTAAAAAGAGACTTAGGGAATTCTTAGATCTTCCACAGCACAGACCTCTGGCTGTTTCTCCCGTCCTGGATGTTGTGGATGTTGTTTTCATGGAATCTAGTTTGACTCCTGACACCCTCCCTCCTGCTCCCAGGAAACCTGACAGGTACTATAGAGCCCCTGACTCTCACAAATTTCTTTTCAAAAATCCTATTGCTGACCCTGAGGTTATTTCTCAAGGGCCCAAAGGAATTAAAGCAACTTCTGCTAAGAATCCCACCCCTTCAGATAGGGATTCCTGAGTATTAGACAGATGGGGTAAAAAAGTATACACCTCTGTTACTCTTGCTATTAGAGCACTAAATTGTCAGTTCCATATGCTAAAATTTCAGCAGCATACCAAACGAAATATATCATCTTTTCCTGCTTGTGCAGAAAATAGTTACAAGAGTTAATGCATTCTGCAAGTCAAGTAACTAAGGTCACCTTACAGTGTGGTTTTGACGCCCTAGAAGCATATTGCAGGGCAGCAGTTACTGGTTCTGTCCTTAGAAGGCATGCTTGGCTTAAGGAACAGACCTTGTCAGACCATGTTAAATCCAAATTATTGGACGCACCCTTGCACAAAGACAACTTATTTGGCACCAAGGCAGAGGAGGTCTTAAAAAAGACAGAAGAAAAAGCTAAATCTATGCAGACAGTTAAGGACTTCCTGCAGGTGCAGCCACCCAGGTTCAGTAGGCATTACCCTTCCAAGCACTGGTCCTTTCCTGCTCCCTCCAGGTCAGCTCAGCCCAGACCCTGGGGAAGCAGGCCCCCCCAGACAGCAGCCCCAGGAAATGCAGAGATCTAAGCAACGGAGTTCCTCCTCTTCAAAACCAGGGAGTGCTAAGCCACCCCCCCCCCCCCATGGTAAGAACTCACAATGACTCTCCACTTCCACTCCTTTCCCTCTGCCCGCCTGCACTTGCCCCTAGGAGGAAAACTATCCTTCCACGCAAGCACCTGAGTCACCATTACCAACGACCGCTGGGTCCTCAACTTAGTGTCCCAGGGATACAGATTTTATTTCTACTCTATCAACCCCAAAAGGGTTCCCATATCTTCCCCCAAACCAGTGGGCAGAGGCCAAAAAGCAAGTCCTTTCACTGCTCTCTGTGAGGGCAATAGAGCACATTCCTGCAGAACAGATAGGCCAAGGTTTCTGCTCCAGACTCTTCCTGATACCAAGAAAAGAGGGCACCTGGCACCCCATCCTCGATCTATCCATTCTAAACACCTTCCTAGTGATACCAAAATTCAAAATGATCACCCTCCAGCAACTACTACCTATGCTCTCCAAGGATGCTTGGTTAGCCACCCTAGACCTAAAAGAGGCCTAGCTACACATCCCAATCAGGGAATCATGCAGGAAATATCTATGTTGCAGGGCAGGATCACTGCACTTTCAGTTCTCTGCACTTTCCTTTGGCTTATCCACTGCTCCCAGAGTTTTCATAAAATGTCTGGCTCCCCCCATTGCTTTTTGTAGGCAAAGAAATATTCAAATTTACCCATACTTAAACGACTGTCTAATTCAGGCAGACAGTCAGAAAAAGCTGCTCAAGCACCTGGCCTTTGTAAAGGACCTCCCTAGGGTATACTATCAACGAAAATAAATCCAAGCTAGTACCCACCCAAAATATTACATTCCTGGGAGCAAGCCCCTGGACACAGCATCCCAGATGGCATTCCTTATACCCGAAAAGCAAACCTACCTGACAGCCTATTTCTCTCAACTAGCCACCCAGACCCCAGTTATCCGCAAGGAAAATCCTGCAAGCTCTGGGGTTCATGGCTTCTTGCATTCTACTCATTCCATATGCCAGACTGCTTATGAGGAAAGTACAATGGTACCTAAAAAGCATTTGGTGTCAACACTATCAAGACCTGGAAACTTATACCAGTGATACCTTGCTTAAGGAAAGATTTTCTTTGGTGGGCAGCAGCATGCTACCACAATAAGGGACTACCCTTCTCACAACCCCACACCGCCCAGACCCTCACCACAGATGCATCAGACTATGCCTGGGGTGCACACCTGGATGGTAGGTGCATACAGGGCCAATGGAGTCCACATAAATTACATCTGCACATCAACCAAAAAGTGATGTTAGCTGTCCAGCATGCACTGACAGCTTTCAGACTTCTCCTCTCCCCGGGGGCTCTACTGATCAAAACAGACAACACCACTGTGATGTGGTACATAAACAAGCAGGGAGTGACTCACTTGTACCTTCTGTGCAGGCTCGCCATGCCACTTTGGCACACGGCCTCAGCCATGCAACTACACCTGTTAGCACAATTCCGGCCAGGGTCTCTAAACTCTCTGGCAGACAACTTAAGCAGAAATTTTCTGGACCCACATGAGTGGCAGCTCGACCAAAGAGCCTTCACCCTTGTAACTCAGAAATGGGGCACCCTGAAGGTCGACCTCTTTGCTTTCCACTCCAGCCATCAGCTCAGCAAGTTCTGCACTAGGGAGTCTCACTGCAAGGCCTGGAAAGTGGATGCTCTGTCCTTCCAGTGGGTCAACCTCTCGGTCTTTGCATTTCCCCCACTACTGCTCATTACAAGGGTACTGCTCAAAATAAGGGAGGAAAAACAGAGGACAATCCTGATTGCCCCAGACTGGCCACGCCAGCACTGGTACCCACTGCTGCACAGCCTGTCACCTCTGCCACCATGGCATCTCCCTCAGATCCCAACACTCCTGACCCAGAGGGAAGGAGAATTCATGCATCCCCAATTGCAGACCCTCAATCTGGTAGCCTGGCTTATTCCCTGACCACTGCATAAGCTGCCAATCTCAGCAAACAGGTTCTAGATGTTATACTTGAGGCCAGACGCCCTAGCACTAGAAAGTCTTTTGCTGACAAATGGAAAAGGTTTTGCACCTGGTTTCAGGCTAAGGGAGCCGGGACGGCACAGCCCTCCCTACCTCTCATCCTGGATTACTTTGCTGACCTACTACAAAGGGGTTTATCCTTTTCTTCTATTAAAATTCATGCCTCTGCTATCTCTGCTCATTTCAGCACAGAGCCACCTCTTTCTCACACCCTCTCATCAAACAGTTCCTAAGAGGGGCTAACAACTTGAGGCCACCCAGAAGAGCACCTACCCCAGCTTGGGACCTAAACTTTGTATTGGAAAAGCTCACCCTGCCCCTTTTTGAACCAACAACTTCAGCAGAGTTAAAGTTTCTCTCATGGAAGATAGCCTTGCTTCTGGCCATCATTTCAGCAAGAAGAGTATCCGAGCTACAAGCACTAATGGCTGTAGAGCCCTTCATAATTTTTCATGATGACAGGGTCTTCCTCACGACTAACCCATCCTTCATGCCAAAAGTGGTGTCCAGTGTGGCTTTCAACCAATCCATTCATTTGCCCACCTTTTTCCCTAACCCACAAAACAAGGGGGAAAGGATCCTGCACACTCTAGATGTGCACAGACAGCTCAGATTATATCTAGACATGACTAAATCATTTAGAAAGACTGATCAAGTGTTAGTCAGCTTTGCTGCAGGAGCAGAGGGCAAAGCCATATCCAAACAAGCCATTTCCAAATTGATAGCACACTGCATCCATTTCTGCTACAAGCAACACAGGAAATCTCCCCCTAAGGGGGGACAGGACACATTCTACAAGAGCAACCTCCACCTCTGCAACTTTCCTCAGAGGGGTCCCCACCAGGGACATCCTGGAGGCTGCAACATGGACATCAGTTCATACCTTCACCAAGCATTACCACCTGCCTATCTTCTCCAAATCCAGGGCAGGCTTTGCCACCTCAGTCTTGCAGGGCATCCTAGCCAGTCCCCAGTCGTCTTGACTGCCTCCACCCTTTCCTTCAGCTTTGGGAATCAACCCAAATGTGATGATTGCAGCAGTGAAACACGAAGAACATAGTACAGTTGTGTACACTTGTCATAAATGTAGATGTTTGAGTGTATTCACTGTTGCAGTCCTGGTTTCCCTCCCTCCATCCCCCTTCTTTCTCTGTCCCCCTTTCTATCGTTAACAAGGAATTTTTGGTATTTACTTTCTACTGGTGGTGTTCTTCCACCATAACCTAGCTCCCTCTTGGGGGCTCCTGACAGGGCAAGAAAAACTGATGTAATGGTGTTGGCTGCTTTATTTTATACTACTGACGTCATTCCTGGAGCAACGGCAACCGATGCAGAAATTCTAAGTCTCTGGTATTCGGGCCGACTGAGGCCTACCCTGGCAAGGATAACAATGTGATGACTGCAACAGTGAATACACTTGAACATCTACATTTATGGTAAGTGTACACAACTGTACTTTTTAAACATTGTCCATTAGATGGCATTTTTTCTGTAAAAGAGAACAGATGGCATATGTTTCACTGTTGCTGCCAAGACTACTACTACTACTTGAAGTTGAATGTAATTTCTGACCTGCTACAGCAGTGTTGAGAGTTTTCATACTTTGGCTTTTCAAGGAGAAATTAACCATTACTGCATATTTTGGACCTGACAAAGAACTCAAGTCATTAGTAAATTTGCAGATGTTCATCGTGTTTCACTGTTGCAGTCATGACTGTAGGGTTCTCCCCTGCCGGCAGGCAGTCCTCGGTCAGCCAGAATCCCAAAGTCTGGGTCCGGCGTCGGCTGTTCAGCCATGCTCCATGACGTCAGAGCACCAGGAGTACAAAGCTGACAGCCGACGCCATGTTCTCCAGTCTTTCTTGCCGTGTGGTGATAGCAGTTCGCAAGTGCCGGTCGGCTGACTCCTGACAATTTTTTATAAACGTACTTCAGTCCGAAGACTTTCTTCTCCTACTTAAAGCTAAGTACCCCATTGGGGAAACTTTTCTTGCTCCAGTCCGATGTCAGAAAAAGTTAATAATTGTATTTCATGTGGGAAGCAAATACCTCATAAGGATTTTCATTCTTACTGTATTCCGTGCTTAGGCCCTGACCACGACGTAGCTAGTTATCGGTTTTGTGCTAGATTCAATCAACGTACGATTAAACGAAGGTACGATTTTGCATTTCATTACTTCGGTAGGCATTTTAATTATAAAATGTCGGATACGGTTCCGGCTACCGGAGTTCACAAACGACGCAAGGATAAAGACAGTTCTCCGAGGTCCAAATCAGACGATGTTGTACAAGCAGAGCCAGCTTCAGGTTTGGCCGTCGTCAGTGAGGCGCTTCTGCAGCCCCTGTTGTCGGCCATTTCGGAACCGATGGCCGAAACGGACTCCCATGAGGAGCCAACTAGGCCTTTGAATATTTCTGTTGCAGGGCCTTCGGACAGTGCTCCTTCGGATGGGTCCGGAGCTGCTGTGCAGGTACCGGCTTCCGAAGGGGTTTTCAGGTCTACTCAGCTTCTAATAAAGGCAAAGCCAAAGACAAAGGCAAAGACTCCTTCCAAATCAAATACTGCAGCCCAGGCCTCTTCTGATCCGGCACCCAAGTCTCAGAAACAGTTACTTAAGATGGCGGAGGACTTACTTACTATGATTAGGAGTTCACATCTCCCTCCAGATAAAAGGCCAAGGCAGGAAGTTTATTATGACTCCTCTGATCAGGCTTCTGTTTCTTCAGTTTCTTCTTCTGACCAGGAATATTCTTTCCCTCCTTATGAGGATTCTGATGCTGAGGAATCCATTCCTTCAGCTTCTCCCCCTGAGGATTTCTCTTTTGGGGAAACTTTGCATGAAATGAGGGAACATTTTCACTGGGAAGGACAGGAGTACTCAGAATCTAAGAAAACACTAAGGGATTTTCTTCTTCTTCCCCAACATAGACCCCTGGCTATTCCTCCTATTTTGGATATTGTGGATGATGCTTTTTCGGAGGCTAACTTAACTCCTGACTCTTTTCCTCCAGCTCCTGTTAAGCCAGACAGATATTATAGGGTTCCTGATTCCCACCAGTTTTTATACAAGAATCCTACTGCTGACCCTGAAACCATTTCTCAGGGTCCTAAGGGGGGTTAAGGCCGCTTCTGCTAAAAACCCCATTCCCATTGAGAAGGATTCCAGATCTTTAGAAAGATGGGGCAAAAAAGTGTACACTTCTGCTACTTTATCTATTAGGGCTTTAAACTGTCAGTTTCATATGCTGAAATACCAGCAATTTCTCCTGTCTGTTTTAAAACAAAAGCTAACTTCCATTTCCGCCTGTGTGATAAGGAATTACATGACTTAATGCATGCCACTGAACAAGTGGGGAAGCATGGTTTACACTGTGGATTTGATGCCTTAGAGGCTTCTTGTAGGGCTGCTGCCTCTGGCACAGTCATTAGAAGGCATGCACGGTTAAAGGAACAAAATTTGCCAGATCAAGTAAAAGCTAAATTATTGGATGCTCCTGTTCAGCATAATGTTTTGTTTGGATCTAAAGCTGAAGAGGTGATAAAGAAGATGGAGGACAAGGCAAAATCCATGCAAACAGTTAAAGATTTCTTACAAGTACAGCCACCCAGATTTAGTAGGAATTTAAAGGAAATGTTAGCCGTACAGAACGCTCTATTGGCTTTCAGGAATCTTCTACAACCAGGACAACTACTGATACGGACAGACAACACCACAGTTATGTGGTACATAAACAAGCAAGGGGGATCTCATTCCTATCCCCTTTGCAGACTAGCCATGAATCTTTGGAACACAGCTCTAGCTTGCAAACTGGACCTTCAAGCTCAGTTTCTACCAGGGAAGCTAAACCTCGTGGCAGACAGTCTGAGCAGAAACCTATCGGACCCACATGAATGGACACAGAAATATTCAAGATGATTACAGGAGTCTGGGGATGTCCTCACATAGACCTCTTTGCATCCCACCTCAATCATCAACTACAGATTTTTTGCACCAGGACATTCCACGAACTAGCTTGGAAAGTGGACGCACTATCATTCAGTTGGAGAAACCTCTCAGGGTATGCCTTTCCGCCTCTTCCTCTTCTTCCACGGGTATTATTAAAGATCAAACAGGACAAGCCCAAGATGATAATCTTGCTGGCCCCAAATTGGCCTCGACAGTTTTGGTACCCAACACTGAAAAACCTTTGTCTGGAGCCCCCTTGGGTTTTACCACAGACTCCGAACCTTCTGTCCCAACACCAGGGTCAGGTTCTGAACTCCCATGTCAAAACTCTCAGCCTGGCGGCCTGGTTAATCCAGGGTCTTTGATTCATTCTCTCCTACCCAAGCAGGTTATGGATGTCATTTTTGAAGCCAGACATCCTAGCACTAGAAAATCTTATGCAGGAAAATGGAAAAGATTTTGTTCCTGGATGCAGGCTCAGGATTCTGATCCTCTTAATCCTAACATTACTCTGATTTTACTTTACCTGACAGACCTCTTACATAAGGGTCTCTCTTTCTCTTCAATAAAGATACATGCCTCTGCTATTTCTGCTCATTATAATACAGACCCTCCAATCTTTTCCCACCAGCTCATGAGACAGTTTCTCAGAGGAGCTAAGAACTTAAGGCCCCCTAGATCTCCTCCCATTCCTGCTTGGGATCTCAACTATGTTTTGGAAAAATTCACCTTACCTCCTTTTGAGCCTGCTGCCACAGCTGACATCAAGTTTTTATCTTGGAAGACAGCTATCCTGTTAGCTCTGACCTCTGCCAGGAGAGTCTCGGAGTTGCAAGCTCTCATGGCTGTGGAACCTTATATTATTTTTCATCAAGACAGGGTGTCTTTAAGGACTAATCCTACTTTTATGCCTAAGGTGATTTCCAAAGTGGCTTTAAATCAAACTATTCACTTGCCAACTTTTTTCCCCACTCCTCAAAATAAGGGGGAAAGGGTCTTGCATTCCTTGGATGTACACAGACAACTACGTTTTTACCTGGACAGAACGAAGGACATCAGGAAATCAGAGCAATTGTTTGATGTTCATCGTGCATACAGCTGCAGTCATAACAGATAGGTTTTCCTGCCGTCAGGCAGGTCCTCGGTCGGCCGAATTCCAAAGTCTAGGTCCGGCGTCAGATGTCGTCGCTTCTTCCCTGACGTCAGTGCGACAAGAGTATAAAAGAACCAGCCAAAGCCATTTTCTTCAGTCTTTCTTGCCGCGCGGTGCCTGAAGCAGAAGCAGTTCGCAAGTGCCGGTCGGCCAGCTCCTGAGGTTACGAATATTTTTCAACCGAAGTCTTCTCGAAAGCTAAGTACCCCGTTGGGGAGACTTTTCTTCCCTCAGACCGATGTCAGACAAAGTTAATAATTGCATTTCATGTGGGAAGCAAATACCGCATAAGGATTTCCATTCCCTCTGCATTCCTTGCTTAGGCCCAGACCACGACGTCTCGGCCTGTCGTTTTTGTGCTACATTCAACAGACGCACTATTAAGCATCGGGCGGAGTTCACCCAACAGTATTTTGGCAAAAAGTTTAATTACATTATGTCGTCGGATAATCCGACTCCAGTTTTGAGTAAAAGACGCAAAGATAAGGACCGACATATGAGGTCCCCGACTTCTACCGACACCACGCTAAAGCCGACTACTGGTGCTCCGGTTCTCAGCGAGGTGCCTACGCAGCCCCTGACTACCGATGACACTTTATTAGCGGTGTCTTCTGTGCCCGAGGTCGCAGGCTCTTTGGCCCACACCCCGACTACAGATACCAAAGCCACTCTTGGCGGGGAAACTCAGAGTTTAGACAGGCCTGCCACCTCTCAAGGTGTCTTCAGGCCTTCTTCTTCTTTTTCCATTAAGGCTTTCACTAAATCTAAAGCAGCCATGCATTCTAAAAGACAAGCTCCACAGGGCCCCTCTCAAGGCCCCATGCCTAAAAAGCAGATGCTCAAAATGGCTGAGGATTTGATTGCTCTTATCAGGGGTTCCCAACCCCCCTCGGACAAAAGGCCCAGAGTGGAGGAAGAATACCCTTCCTCGGACCAGGCCTCCATTACTTCAGAACATTCTGAAGACCAGGAACATTCATACTCCCCTTTTGAAGATTCTGATGCAGAGGAGTCCATTCCCTCTGTCTCCCCCCCCTGAGGACTACTCTTTTGGGGAAACCTTGCATACCTTGAGGGAACACTTCCACTGGGAAGGCCAAGATTACTCAGACTCCAAGAAAAGGCTCAGGGATTTCCTCTTGCTCCCTCAGCACAGGCCTCTGGCTATCCCTCCTGTCTTAGACATACTAGATAATGTGTATTCAGAGGCCAGGCTCAACCCAGACTCTCTACCTCCAGCTCCAGTCAAGCCTGACAGGTATTATCGGGTTCCTGATTCACACCAATTCCTATACAAAAGCCATGCGGCTGACCCAGAAACCATTTCACAGGGTCCCAAGGGAATTAAGGCCTCCACTGCCAAAAATCCATTACCTTCAGAGAGAGATTCCAGAGCTTTAGAAAGGTGGGGGGAAAAAGGCACACACCTTGGCCACCTTAATCATGAGGGCATTAAACTGTCAGTTCCATGTGTTAAAGTATCAACAGTTTTTGTTATCTCAGTTGAAAGGTAAAATGTCACAACCTGAACAACCAGACTTGAAGGAGTTGCAGGATTTGTTGCATAGTGCAGAGCAAGTGGGTAAACATACCTTGCAATGTGGTTTTGATGCTTTAGAGGCCTCATGTAGAGCTGCTGTTACAGGATCAGTCATACGTAGACATGCTCGGCTCAAAGAGCAAACCTTACCAGATCATGTCAAAGCTAAACTACTAGATGCACCTCTTCAAAGAGATGTATTGTTTGGTGTTAAAGCTGAGGAGGTATTAAAGAAAATGGAGGAAAAGGCAAAATCAGTGCAAACAGTGAAAGATTTCCTACAGGTACAACCTCCACGTTTCAGTAGAAACTGGCCTTCAAAAAATTGGTCCTTTCCAGCCACGGACAGACCTCAAAGAGGTAGATATAGGCGCCCAAGGGGTAGAGGGCAATCTCAAGGATCATTTAGAGGCAGACAATGGCAAGCACCTACACCAAGAGGTGGTGAGGATAGTTCACAGCCATTCAGAAAGCAGAACCAATGACTTTCCTCTTTGCATGCCAAGCAAGGCTCAATTGGCAGCACCTTTAGGTGGAAAACTGGCGTTATTTTCGAAAAATTGGCATATTGTCACAAAAGACAAATGGATCCTGGACATTATAGACAGAGGCTACAGATTCCACTTTCACACCCTTCCAAGAATGAGAGGCATGCCAAACCTGCCACACAATCAAAGGGCAGAGGCACAAAAACTAATTTCAGATCTCATGGACATGAAAGCTATTCAAGAGGTACCTGCACAAGAACAGGGTCAAGGTTTTTATTCCAGACTATTCCTGGTACTAAGGAAGGGCAAAGATTGGAGACCTGTTTTGGACCTATCCATCCTAAACACATATTTACTCGTACCAAAATTCAAGATGCTCACATTACAGCAGCTTCTTCTCATGCTGGGCAAGGAGTCTTGGCTGGTAACATTGGACCTCAAGGGGGCATACCTGCATGTCCCAATCAGACAAGATTGCAGAAGATACCTCGGATTTCCTGCAGGTTCAACCCATTATCAATTCTCTGCATTGCCCTTTGGCTTATCTACTGCGCCCAGAGTATTCACGAAATGCTTGGCATCAGTAATTGCCTTCTGCAGACTTCAAGGGATACAGATATACCCATATTTGGATGACTGCCTGATCCAAGCGGACAGCAAACACATACTTCTGAAACACCTGGCATTTGCAATAATGTTGTTGAATTCTCTGGGATACACAGTCAACAAAAAGAAATCAAGACTAATACCGTCTCAAACAATAATTTTCCTGGGTGCCAGCTTGAATACAACCACCCAGATGGCCTACCTCATGCCAGAGAAACAAGGGCAACTAACTCATTACTTCAGAAAACTGGCAACCTTCACCAGGCTAACTGCAAGGAAAATCCTGCAGGCTCTGGGATTCATGGCATCTTGCATCCTACTAATCCCATGTGCAAAGCTGCATATGAGGAAACTTCAATGGTACCTAAAAAACTTATGGTCTCAACACAGCCACAGTTTGGAAACAATTATACCACTGATTCCATGTCTTCAAAAGGAATTTCTGTGGTGGGCTCAAGCATGCCAAAGAAACATAGGTCTCCCATTCTGCAAGCCTCAAGCAAATCAAGTCATCACAACAGACGCCTCGGACTACGCCTGGGGGGCGCACATGACAGATCGGTGCATTCAGGGCAAATGGTCCCAAAAAGAAAAGCACCTACACATAATCAAAAGGAAATGCTAGCAGTAATAAATGCTATTATGGCTTTCAAAGACCTACTGCATCCAGGCCAGCTATTGATAAGGACAGACAACACCACAGTGATGTGGTACATAAACAAACAGGGAGGAACTCATTCATACCCCCTATGCAGGCTAGCCATGTCTCTTTGGAACATGGATCTGGAATTACAAATCCAACTTCAAGCACAGTTCCTGCCAGGCAAGGAAAACACGCTGGCGGACAACCTAAGCAGAGATATGACAGATCCACACGAATGGAAGTTGCATCCTCAAGTTTTTATAAAGATAATTCAAGCATGGGGAAGGCCAGACATAGATCTCTTTGCCATCCACAGAAATTACCAATTGACAAAATTCTGCTCAAGGACCTTTCATCCACAGGCCTGGAAAGTGGACGCACTCTCTTTCAGTTGGACAACAATGACAGTTTATGCCTTTCCACCTCTTCCTCTGCTGCCCAAAGTTCTATTAAAAGCCAGAGCAGACAGACCAAAGATGATTCTCATTGCTCCAGACTGGCCAAGACAGCACTGGTACCCACTCCTGAGGAGCCTGATGCATTTCCCACCATGGATCCTTCAGATAATGCCTCTTCTACTGACTCAGCACAACTTCAAAACTCTTCACAGTCAGCTGAAAACACTCAATCTAGCCGTTTGGAGGATTCCTTAAATTCACAACTAGAAAAGCCTACTCCACAAAATGGAAACGGTTTTGTGCCTGGAATCAGAAAAAGGGTCAGAATCCTGAAATACTGAATTTACCTCAAATATTACAGTAATTAGCTGAGATGCTAAACAGTGGACGTTCATTCTCCTCCATCAAAATCCATGCCTCAGCCATTTCTGCAGAATACAACACTGATCCTCCTTTATTCTCTCACCCTCTCTTAAGACAGTTCCTCAGAGGGGCTAAGAATATAAAACCCCCAAGGAAGCAACCAGTACCTGCTTGGGACCTCAATTTCATTCTAGAAAAACTGACCCTGCCTCCTTTTGAGCCAGCTGCTTCAACAGAACTGCAATATTTGTCATGGAAAACAGCCTTCCTTCTGGCTATCACCTCAGCACGCAGTGTTTCGGAACTACAAGCCCTCATGGCTGTGCAGCCTTTCATTATTTTCCATCAGGACAGAGTTTCCTTACGAACCAACCCTTCTTTTATGCCAAAGGTAGTATCCAGGGTAGCCTTGAATCAGGCTATCCACTTACCTACCTTTTATCCTAATCCACAAAACAAAGGGGAGAGACTACTACATTCCTTGGACTTTCACAGACAGCTCCATTATTATTTGGACAGAACAAAGCCTTTCAGAAAATCAGAGCAACTCTTTGTGTCCTATGCTACAGGTGCTCAAGGGAAGCCTATTTCCAAACAGACAATCTCAAAATGGATAGCCCACTGCATTCGCTTTTGTTACTCTTTTCATGGTAAAACTGTACCTATAGGCATCAGATCTCACTCCACAAGGGCCACAGCTACCTCTGCAGCTTTCCTCAGGGGGGTTCCTACCAAAGATATTTTGGAAGCAGCCACTTGGAGTTCTGTACATACTTTCTCCAAGCACTATCACCTACCATTTTACTCCAAATCTAGAGCGGGCTTTGCCACTGCAGTCTTGCAGGGCATCCTGGCTCCTCCTAGTTCCACTTAGTGCCTACCACACCCCTTTTTTAGCTTTGGGATTCTACCCATCTGTTATGACTGCAGCTGTATGCACGATGAACATAGTACAGTTTTGTACCTACCATAAATGTAGATGTTCGAGTGCTAATACAGCTGCAGTCCAGGTTTCCCTCCCTCCTTCCCCTCTTGGGACAGGCCTAATGACTAACACCTCCTCATACAACATGATTGGGGTATTCTTTTATGGTGTATTTGTTTGCAACTACTGTTTTTTGATTTTATTGCATTGCATTATTACATAAATTTATGTTTTGCCTTCCTTCTGGGGGCACCTGACATCTGGGGCAAGAAAAACTGAAGAAAATGGCGTCTGCTGGTTCTTTTATACCCCTGTCGCAGTGACGTCAGGGAAGAAGCAACGACATCCGACGCCGGACCTAGACTTTGGAATTCGGCTGATCGAGGACCCGCCTGACGGCAGGAAAACCCATCTGCTATGACTGCAGCTGTATTAGCACTCGAACATCTACATTTATGGTAGGTACAAAACTGTACTTTTCTTATGCTTCAAGTTCCCATGGTAAAGCTATTTCAAAACAGACCATTTCCAAATGGATTACTCATGGAATCAGATTTTGCTATTCACACCATGGAAAGCAAATCCCAGAGAGTATAAGGACTCACTCTACCAGAGCTGCTGCCACTTCAGCTGCCTTCCTCAGGGGAGTTCCTACCAAAGACATTTTGGAAGCTTCGACTTGGAGTTCAGTGCATACTTTTTCCAAGCACTACAATCTACGTCTTTACTCTAGGTCTAGGGCAGGCTTTGCTTCTGCTGTCTTGCAGGGCCTTTTAGCCGCCCCCTGTTCTTTATGACCACCTCCCTTTTATTCTGCTTTGGGATTCAACCCTACAGTCATGACTGCAACAGTGAAACACGATGAACATACTACAAATGTGTACACTTACCATAAATGTAGATGTTCGAGTGTCTTCACTGTTGCAGTCTGGGTTTCCCTCCCTCCTGTCCCCTCTTATTTTTTTTTTTTCTTTTATGTGATTCCCTTCTTCACCCTTCTTTTGAGGTGCATTTGCAAAGGGTATGGGATCTTACTCATTTTGGAGCACCTGACATCTGGGGCAAGAAAAACTGGAGAACATGGCGTCGGCTGTCAGCTTTGTACTCCTGGCGCTCTGACGTCAGGGAGCATGGCTGAACAGCCAACGCCGAACCCAGACTTTGGGATTCTGGCCGACCGAGGACTGCCTGCCGGCAGGGGAGAACCCTACAGTCATGACTGCAACAGTGAAGACACTCTAACATCTACATTTATGGTAAGTGTACACAACTGTACTTTCTGAGATTCCTCCCAAGGATTTGCAACTGTTAAGTTGAGCAAATAACATGGTTATCTGTGCTTCTTAAATCAAGCATAATGAATACACATAGGTGCTGTATTCTAAATCTAAAAAAATTTAATTAATGCACCCAGTTGAGCCGTCACAGGGGAAGATGACTGTAGGTAATTCTCAGTCTTTAATTTCAGATGGAAGCATTTTCTCTTTAGATGTCTGGTTTAAGGGTTGGTCCATCCACTTCAAGAAATAAAGCTCTGCTCCTACCTTTTATTATGTGTGACCTAATTTTTTCACTGGTGACTTGGAAAAGGAAACCTTGCTGGGGCATGCTTTGTCACTAAAATGTCAAATAACATGAATATGCAGCCAGTAGAAGCTTAAACTGTTAAGCAGAACATTTCTCTTCTTGGATATCAGCTCTCAGATGTTTGTGTTGGGTCTTGTTTCTGTACAATTTATGGCTTCATAGATCATCTCTGTTTTGACTAATGTTTTTATCTCTGTTTTACCTGCAGCATTAGTAAGGACATCAGGAGGACAGATAAAAAAACGCATGTTTTCATGCCCAGTCAAGAATCAAGTGTCAGTGTCCCACATTTATTTATTTAACATTTGTTAACTGGGATGGTCCAACTGTGCATAGCCCATTTTCGCTGTAGGCCCAGTGAGAAAATCTCCACTTAAATCAATAAGAATAAAATGTTACAGTACATGAAAAATATTTACAAGACTATGACAATATAACATCAGTAAGAATAAAATGGTACAATACATGACAAATATTTACAAGAATATGACAATATAATTAGTAAAAGTAAGATTATAAGTAAATTTAAAAAAATAATAAAGAAACTGATAAAAGAAGAAGCAGAGAATTAACTGGAAGGTAGCAGGAAGAAAGTATGTCTAGATTAGGGAGGGGTTCAAGTTGGATGATTACAGAGACAAGATCAGGTACTATTTAGGTGTAATTTTAGTGTTTTCTTAAATTCGTAAACATTGGAGATAATTCTCGGGCAAAGTTTGTTCCGTTGGAAGGCAATAAAAGAGCTGAAGAGATACTGTCCATTTGATTTTTTAGATTTGTAGATTTCTAGTAGGTGTTGATCAGAGCTTCTGAGAGATCGGGGGGGGTGTAAAGGGAGATAAGAGCAGAGATGCTAGGGCAAGTGGAGGGTGTATTCAGGATAGAATGAATAACTAGAAGTTGATGATGAGTGAGGCTCCTGTGTTTATTGGCTATAGAAAAATAGCAGGAATATTTTCATAATGTGCAAAAGCCTGCGGTATCCTTTATGACTAAACCTACACCCTTTACTTCAAGACAAGCTGCAATATATAATAGAAGAGGAAAAAGAGAACCTGTTTTTCCTTTTATTCAGAAAAGGAAAATGAGCACAGAATTGCAGTCAGACTGTAACAGATGAAGACGAGGGCTGTGTGTCATCAGAGTATTCCCCCACCTACCCCTCAGAGGATGCATCTTTCAGTAGTGAAAGACCATTGTAAGTGAGCATCTTGAATAACATCTTTTCCCAAGAGGAGAGATGTTCAGCTCCTGAAAAACAAGTAGCCTAAACCTCTAGCAGTACCCAGTTCCACTATTTTTTCAAGAAATGTTGATGAAATTTTTCTAGAACCTGATGCTTGGCTATAAAGTAATAAAAGACACCCCCTTTTATAGTCCTAGTAGAGCACAACTATTTGTACAGAAATCATGGTTCAGTCTGTGTGACTGTAGAGTTGGAATCAGAGTTAAACATCTCCCAGCTCCAAGAACCATACCAGCAGTTAGAGAACAGTGTTTTAGGTTAGGTTTTGGAAAAGCATCACCCAGCTCTGAAAACCTTATCAACAGATATAAAGATCAGATTTTAGAAGGGTTTTCAATATAACATACCAATGTGACATGAAGTGTACGCCACATGTACTGAATCAAATAGAGTATGTTACTAAAGATGTTGCTGATGTGTCAGTGAACATAATAGAGCTTGTGCAAACAGCAGATAAGGTAGGTGCTCATATGATGAAATATGTGTACAGCACTATAAATGCCTTGCTTCAGGGCACCTGCTGTTATTTCTGTGATCAGATGTTTTCTAGAGTTAACAACATAACCTTTCCTAGCGAATGAGAGACCAGATCTAAATTCTTCTCTGGAGTAAGCTTTTCTTTTTGGCCCTTCATCTCAAAGTGCTAAAATGCAAGACCTTGCTGAAGTTAAGCAATTTAAAACAAAAAAGACCCATACAGTAAGACACCTCCCTATTTCCCCACAGTAAACGTTTATTTTCTTCGTCATTCACCCTCAGCCTCTCACCATGTATTGGAAACAGGAGAAAGAGATTCCTTGTTTTGAGAGATTAATGGGTGAGAAGGGGTGGTATTAAATGGGTAAGACAGTGTCAAAGAGGGGTATTCTGTTGTAACATTTTGTGCCATTCCCAATCCAAGCTTCAAATATTTTCCACAAAAACAAATAAGTTGGCCTTGACAATTCTAGTAATAACAAGTGTGTTGCATTTGCAGGTAGTATGACCATTTCCAAAGTCAGAATAAGGAACAGGGTTTTTATTCAAGATTATTTTCCTGATTCCAAAGAATGGAAATGTGTTAGAGCAACTAAATATGTACAAGTTCATAAAAACAAAAGTCCAAGATGTCAGTTCTGTGGTTTCTCTCATCACGATGCATACCTGGATGCTTAATTGAACATTGTAATTTGTGAAACCCATTGGAGATTCCCTGTATTTTCACTGGTGCCCCATTTTTACCTTACTACTTATGGTCCCTTTCATACCTCTCAAGTGTACCTCATTACGAGGAACGTACCTCATTTGGGGTCTTAAAAAGTTCATGTTCCTCAAAGTTCCTCAAAGTTCCACATTGAAAGATGCTGTCACACATTCAGTGTTAGGAATTTTTTAAGTGAAATCCATTGTAAATAAAAATTAATCATATTAATTCATTAAAGGATCTTCTTTATAAGTAAAACCAGCATATTTTAACCATCCTATGACTTTCATAGTTGAAGTTGTTAGTAAGCCATCAGTATGTGTTCCACATTTTGCCCATTTGTTCCACATTATGAGAGCTAGTGTTCCTCATTTTGGAGATGGAAGGTTGAGAGCTATGGTCCCTTTCCTATGCCCAGTATTATTGGGAAGTGTGTATCTACAGTATTTGCTCATCGGGACTGAATGAAATACACTTTTGTTTTTATCTGAGTGACAGCATAATTCAAGCAGTCTGCATAGAGGTGTTCAGTTTAGCCCTACAACAAATTCATAAACTGCAAAAGTGTGGTAAAAGTGCCCAATAACTAATAATCCAAAATTAGGCACCGGAGACCAGCAGTTCCAACACACAAGTAGTTTAATGTTCAAACACAGCAAAAGGAACACACATCCACATGCAATATAAACGCTGATAAAAACACTTCCCCTTACGTTTTCGTCTCATAGAACTTCATCATAGAACTTCATCAGATAGGCAAATACATCATGGTTACTTAGTTAAATTACTTTTTGCAGTCTGGAAGGTCCAACTAGTTTCCTGTTTATAGTTGTTTTAGTTGAAGACTGTACCTACAGAACAAGAATACTGCAATTTTACCTTTGAACATTAAACTACTTGTGTGTTGGAACTGCAAATTCAGCCGTGTTTTTAAAACATAAACATTTATCATATCGATCACTGTTGCAGTAGCCTTAGCTATATGAGTTATATACTTCCAAAGATGTAGCAACCGGCAAATTTACAAAGTTCCAGGGCATTTTCCATGCATCCAAATCATTAGGCAGCTCAAGCTGAGCTGCCTAAAAACTCAGGTTTGAGCGCCAAGCCCTAGAGCATTCCTGTCATCTAAGATAGAGCTCCTGTGTGGGCTTTCTAGGATTGATGGTTGGCTTGTGCAGTTCCTTTGCTGGATAGATAAGTTCCCTTTAGGGAAAAACCTTCCACGTAAAAATGTATTGTATTTACTCTACTTTTCTTCCTAGAAAAGTTATTTTTATTCTGTGAGTTTGTTTTAAAGGACTGTCAGAAGGCTTAACTGTACTTTTAAATGGGTGCGTACTTTTTTCCTGTCAAATTAAAAGTAGTCAAAAGTAGCTGAAGACCATTTTTTCTGTGGAGAAATTTTTTGTTTTTACTTTTTGGAGCTGGCAAAGTATATTAAAGTGCTTTTTACTGTGTTTTGTGGGAAAAGAGTGAATTTTAACAACTTTAATTTTTACCGGCTTTTACTGCTTATTTTCCCCTGGAAAGTGGCACCATTTTTGGCTTAACCATGGAACAAACCACCAGTCCCATGGTCGATCTGTCTTCCAGCCACAAAAAAAAAAATAAATAAATAAGCAAGCAGACTTTGCCACTACAGCAGGCTAATAATTTGCCTCAGATGCAAGGTGGGTGACTCTGCTGTTGCCAGAGCTGGATCCTCAGACCACTCATCTTTTACCCCAGATCCCTCTGGCTGGATCCTCAGACCACTCATCTTTTACCCCAGATCCCTCTGGTGTAAGCATCTACAAGTACTATGGACCAGAGATATTATCCATGTCCTTTGCAAAAGCTGGGCCCTCTCAGTGGGCGAGAGAGAGCCACTCTTGTTGGCTCTGGAAGAGGGAAGGCTTCCCTGTTTAGTCCGAATATTTTGCCCATCCTTGGGGAAGCTGGTGCTGTCATTAACAACTCTGTTGGCCCCATTTTTCCTGTCCAAACGAAACCGAAAAGTAAACGTATCTGCTCCTCTTCAAATTTCTCTAGACAGGAGTAGATTACTAGATCTGGCTCAGAGTGTAATTCAGGCTGTTAATCCTTCTTATAAGGTGGTTGCTGGTAAAAGAAAAAGGGGTGCCTCTTTTCCTGAAGATATTCAATATTCTGAATCTCTACAGAAAGAGGAAGGGGCAGCTATAGATATGAGCACAGTATCCGATTCTCCTTGTGGAGGGCTTCTCTTTCTCTAAGACTGTTCCACAGAAAACACTGGCTCCATTTTGGGGAGAACACTGAGGTTTCTTATTCCCTCAGAAAATATTGTGAGCTGTTACAAGTTGAATTTCCAGAACCTTCACACATGCCTCCAGTACTGTCAACTTTGGAGGATGTGTGTCACCTGCAGTTTTCCTTATAATTAGCCTACTGCCCCTTAAAAGGCAGATAGATTGTATAAAGGTCCTCCGACTCATAGACTCGTCCCAAACCTGACCCAGCAACTATAGTTTAGTCTGACTGCTGCTAAACATTTAGTTAATTCCAATCCTAAACTTCCTGACAAGGATGGGAAAATTATTGATAGGTATGGGAAAAAGTGTATGCTTCTGCAACTTTGATTTTCAGGAAATATCAGGCTCATGAATTAAAATTTGAATCTTGTGAGGAAAAATCTGCTTTAAATTATGTAATTTCATCCATTTTGCAGGTCACAGCTCATTGTTTAAAGTGTGTGTATGAATCTGTTGATTCTTCTTCCAGGGCTATGGCCACTGGTACTATTTTGAGGAAGTTTGCCTGGCTGCATTCTCAGAAGCTCACAGATGATGTAAAGAAATTTTAAATTCTTCTTTGGACTGAGATTTAGTCTTTGGTTCTTGTGCTGCAGAGGTTATTAAAAAGTGCTGTGAGGGGGTAAGCTGATAAAAGGGAATCTAAGATTTTTCAGCCTTGTTCCAGATTTCCTAAAGGATTCTGTAAGGTTCATAGGTTGGTACTAGGCTATCAGCCCTTGGGCCTGTACAAGCCTAGCCATAACAATTCCCTGGCTATTTCTTCCCACATTATTTACTTTCCTGGACCCCTGTCTAGCAGGGCGACTGACGTGATCCCTGGGGTGAATTTCCTTTCTCCCATCCAATCGTCAAGGTTCCTCTTGAAGAGGTCCAAGCCCTCATCCATTTTTGGCAAGAAGCAGCATAAACATTCTCAGTAATAATGCTGATAAACAGTTGTTTAAGAAGAAATGGCAAGGGGGTTCCAAGAAGAATTCAGAACCCTCCTCCAAAACCAAGGGCAGTCCAACAAATCAGAGTGACTGTTAAAGGAACCTTGTCTCTTTGTTCCTAGTTTGGGAAATATTTTTATTCAAGGGTCTTTCTGGTGCCAAAGAAAGAAAATGCTTGGAGACCAGTTCTGGCTCTTACTTTCCTAAACCAGTTTGTGATAGTGCCCACGTTCAAAATTATTTCCATCTGTTCACTTGTTGCAGTATTCTTAACTTGGGGGATTTCCAGCCAGAAGGTGACCCAATGTCGGCCAGTATACAAAAATCTTATACTACTGTAGGGTATGTAGTATGTCACAAGTAGGCTGCAGTTGGACGTAGGCCATAAAAGCAACTTTCACACATACTATCCTCAGAACCTTTCTGCCTGCAGTCAGAACACCATTCTGACCATTGGTCTGATCATTCCAGTGATTACAACTTCAACCTTTTTCAGATAAGTGCTGTGTTGGGGGAAATTTTCTCTTTACTACTGCTTGGATATGTCATCCAAGAAGAGCAAGTGCCAGTGTGGAAGGCAAATTCCATATAAGGACAGCCATCTACAGTGTCTTTTTTGCTTAGGGTCTAGCCACAACCTCAAGTCCTACAGCATTTGCCAGTCCTTCATACCCAAGACCCTTAGAAGCAGGCTCTGTTGTCTTGCTATTTATTTAGAGAACCAATGGCTTATGTTGTTAGCTAAGCGTATAGAAGGTACCTCAGGGTCCGATGCCAAGCTGGTGAAGCACAGGGCCAAGAAACCTCGGCTTGTGGCTTCTGTTGCACTTCCTCCATCCAACGTATCTCCCGAGGTGTTGGTTAACCAGGCGACATGTCTGACTTCAAGCACAGATTCACAAGCTGAGCCCAGATGTTCTTTGTGTTTTACTGTTGCAGTCATTACATTTGGGTTATCTGCCTGCAGGTAGCCCTCAGCTGGCCTGATTATCAAAGTCTTGGGTCCTGCATTGATGCTGTCTCTTCTTCCATGACGTCAGGTAGTCATGGGTATAAAGCATGCAGCTGACGCCATAACATTGGTCTTTCTTGCCGTGCAGTGCCCGAAGCAGAAGCAGTTTGCAGGTGCCGGTCGGCTGACTCCTGAAATTTTCATTTTCAAGATATTCTTCGTGTTTCACTGTTGCAGTCATTATAATTGGGTTATCCTGCTGGCAGGCTAACCTCAGTCTGCCTGAATTCCAAAGTCTAGGTCTGGCGTCGGTTGCTGTTGCCTCTTCCCTGACGTCGGTGCGCCAGGGGTATAAAAGATGCAGCCGACGACATTTTCTTCAGTCTTTCTTGCCACGCGTTGCCCGAAGCAAAAGCAGTTCGCAAGTGCCGGTCAGCCGACTTCTGAGATTTTTGTGTTCGAATTTCAGATCCGAAGTCTTCACTAAAAAGCTAAGTACCCCGTTGGGGAAACTTTTTTCTTGCTCCAGACCGATGTCAGAAAAAGTTAATTGTATTTCTTGTGGGAAGCAAATACCTCATAAGGACTTTCATTCTTACTGTACTCCTTGCTGAGGCCCTGACCACAACGTTGCTAGTTGTCGGTTTTGTGCTAGATTTAACCAACTCACTATTAAGCGTCGGTACGATTTTGCATTTCACTATTTTGGCAGAAGATTTAACTATACAATGTCGTCGGATAGCCATCCGACTACCAGAATTCACAAGAAACACAAAGAAAAGGACAGGCATCCAAGGTCCAAAACCGACGAGGCTTCTTCTAAGCCAGTCGCCAGTTCTCAGTGAGGCGCCTTCGCAGCCCCTGACTACTGCTACTTTAGACTCGCAGGCCGCTACCGACACCCACATGGAGTCGACCAGGCCACTGGAAACTCAAGGTATTGGACCTTCGGAAACTATTCCCTCAGATGGGTCTGGAGCCGCTGAGCAGGCATCGGCTTCTGAGGGTGTTTTCAGACCTACTCAATTATATGTTAAAACAACTTCAGCTTCTAAGACAAAGACTAAAGCACCTTTAATGACAAAGAAACAAGTACAACAGCCTCATGGACAGGCCTCCATGCCTAAAAAACAGATGCCAAAAATGGCCGAAGACCTAATTACTTTGATCAGGGGGTTCCCATCCCCCTCCTGATAAAGAGGCCTAGGCAAGAGACAGAATATGAATCTTCAGATCAGGTTTCCATTTCATCTGATTCCTCTTCTGATCAGGAATACTCTCTTCCTCCCTATGAGGTTTCTGATGCTGAAGAATCTATCCCTTCAGCCTCTCCTCCTGAGGATTCTTCTTTTGGGGGAACTTTACATACCATGAGGGAGCATTTCCACTGGGAGAGTCAATATTATTCTGAATCTAAGAAAAGGCTCAGAGACTTCCTTTTACTACCACAACACAGGCCCCTAGCTGTTCCACCTGTGTTAGACATTGTAGATGATGTATTTTCAGAGTCCAGTCTGACCCCTGACACCTTACCTCCAGCTCCTGTTAAGCCAGACAGGTACTACAGGGTTCCTGACTCTCATAAATTAATTTTCAAAAACCTTGCTGCTGACCCAGAAACTATCTCTCAGGGTCCCAAAGGGGTCAAGGCTTCCACTGCAAAAAACCCTACTCCTTCTGACAGGGATTCTAGGGCACTGGACAGATTGGGAAAAAAGATTTACTCTTCTGCTACCTTGGCTTTAAATTGTCAGTTTCATATGCTCAAATATCAGCAATATATTATGTCACTGCTTAAACAGAAAATGTTGATAAATTCTGAATGTGTAGAAAACAAATGCAGGATTTATTGCATGCAGCTGAACAAGTTGGAAAGCATACTTTGCAATGTGGGTTTGATTTTCTGGAGGCCTCCTGCAGGGCCACAGTTACGGGTTCTGTCATTAGGAGGCATGCTTGGTTAAAGGAACAAATTCTACCTGATCATGTTAAGGCAAAATTATTAGATGCTCCATCACAGCATGATACTTTGTTTGGTGTTAAAGCAGAAGAGGTGTTAAAGAAAATGGTGGACAAAGTTAAATCTATGCAAACAGTCAAGGGTTTCTTACAGGTACAGCCACCAAGATTTAGCAGACACTGGCCTACAAAGAATTGGTCCTTTCCAGTGTCAGGCCACAAAGGGGCAGATACAGACACCCTAGAGGCAGATCCCAGTCCCAAGGTTCGTACAGGTCTAAACAATGGGGTGCTTCTACTTCCAAAACTGGAGAAGACGAATCACAGCCATACAGGAAACAGTCCCAATGACTTCCCCCTGCCTGCGCAAAGCACTTATCTTTTGGCAGCACCTTTAGGGGGAAAGCTAGCACTTTTTTCTCAAAATTGGCACATAATAACCCAGGACAAATGGGTCTTAAACATAGTGTCACAAGGCTACAAGTTTCACTTCCATACCCTGCCAAGGGCAAATGGTTGGCCAGACCTGCCAAAACATCAATGGGCAGAGGCACAAAAACACATCCCATCCCTCATGGACATGAGGGCCATTCAACAAGTACCAGAGCAAGAGCAGGGACAAGGATTCTATTCAAGACTGTTCTTGTTACCCAGAAAGGACAAAGCCTGGAGACCAATACTGGACCTATCTATTCTAAACACATATCTGGATATTCCAAAATTCAAAATGTTGACTCTACAGCAGCTTCGGCCCATGTTGGGCAAGAAGGCTTGGCTTGTGACTTTAGATCTAAAAGAGGCATACCTGCTTGTCCCAATCAGACAAACATGCAGAAGATACCTCAGACTCAAAGCTGGCTCAATGCACTACCAATTCTCTGCACTGACCTTTGGCTTATCTACTGCGCCCAGGGTCTTCACAAAGTGCCTGGCACCAGTAATTGCATTCTGCAGACAAAGAGGAATACAAATATACCCTTACTTGGATGACTGCCTCATTCAAGCAGAGAACAAGGACATTCTACTACAGCATCTGGCATTTGTAAAGAGATTACTACCATGCCTAGGGTACACAGTCAGTGAACAGAAATCAGAACTAGTACCCACTCAAGAGATAATATTCCTAGGTGCAAGCCTAAATACAACTGCCCAGATGGCTTATCTCACGCCAGACCAACAAAGGCAACTGACTACCTATTTCAAAATGTTGGCAACAAAGGCCCAGTTATCTGCAAGAAAAATTCTGCAGGCTTTGGGCTTCATGGCATCCTGCATTCTACTAATTCCATAAGCAAGACTGCATATGAGGAAACTTCAGTGGTACCTAAAAAGTGTTTGGACTCAACATTGCCACAGCCTGGAAACAACAGTTACCCTCATTCCCTGCCTGCAACAGGAGTTTCGATGGTGGGCGAAGGCCTGTCACCAGAACAAGGGACAGCCATTCACTCTACCCCCAGCCACACAGACATCAACAACGGATGCATCGGATTATGCCTGGGGAGCCCACATGGCAGGAAGATGTATTCAAGGCACATGGTCCACAAACCAAATGCATCTACATATCAATCAAAAAGAGATGCTAGTTGTTCAAAATGCCCTGACAGCCTTCAAGGACCTACTAAATCTGGGACAACTACTGATAAAGACAGACAATACCATGGTCATGTGGTATATAAACAAGCGGGGAGGCAGTCATTCTTACCCCCTTTGCAGACTGGCCATGACTTTGCGGGACACAGCATTGACTTACCAAATTCATCTGCAGGCACAATTCCTGCCAGGAAAGATAAATACTCTGCCAGACGAACTAAGCAGAAACCTCATGGATCCCCACGAGTGGAAATTGGATCCACAAATCTTCAGCATGGTAACAAGGAAATGGGGATGTCCGGACATAGATCTATTTGCCTCACCAACTAAAGAGATTTTGCACAAGGACTTATCACAGGCAAGCATGGAAAGTGGATGCCCTGTCTTTCAGCTGGAAAAACTTAACAGTATATGCCTTTCCACCTCTGCCACTCCTCCCCAAGGTACTCCTAAAGGTCAGACAGGAGAAACCAAAAATGATACTGATTGCCCCAGACTGGCCATGCCAGTACTGGTATCCAATCCTAAGGAGCTTGTCTCAATGCCCAGCCTGGACCTTACCTCAATTGCCTCATCTACTGTCCCAGCAGAGCAATCAGATCCTGCACATCCAACTCAAAACCTTAAATCTGGCAGCATGGCGGATAGTGTAGTCATACGAAACACACCTCTCACTAAAGCGGTGATGGATGTCATTTTGGAGGCCAGGAGGCCTAGTACTAGAAAATCCTATACTGGATAATGGAAGAGATTCTGTGCTTGGAACCAGGCACAAGGAATTGACACAGCTGTACCAAATATTCCTCAGATTTTGCAATACTTGACTGAGATGCTGGACAAAGGCCTATCCTTTTCATCTATAAAAATTCATGCCTCTGCCATTTCGGCTCATTACAATACAGAGCCACCAATCTTTTCTCATCCTTTATTAAGGCAGTACCTCAGAGGGGTCAAAAATTTAAGACCTCCAAGGAGATCACCAATACCTGCATGGGACCTCAATTATGTCTTAGAAAAACTCACCTTGCCTCCTGTTGAGCCAGCCACTACAGCTGATATAAAGTGTTTATCTTGGAAAACAGCTCTGCTCCTAGCAATAACTTCTGGAAGACGACTCTCAGTACTCATGGCTGTGGAACCTTTTAGCATTTTTTATCCAGACAGGGTTTCTCTGAGGACAAACCCGACATTTATGCCTAAGGTAGTGTCCAGTGTGGCCCTTAACCAAACTATTCATCTGCCTACCTTTTATCCAAACCCACAGAATAAGGGGGAGAGAATTCTGCATTCTTTGGACAAACACAGACAGCTACGCTTCTATTTGAACAGAACCAAAGCTTTCAGAAAGACAAGCAATTACTAGTGGCATATGCTGCAGGATCACAAGGAAAGGCCATCTCAAAGCAGACTATTTCAAAGTAGATAGGCCACTGCATTCATTTCTGACATTCACAACATGGCAAGCCAGTACCTAAGGGCATTAGGCCACATTCAACCAGAGCAGCAGCCACTTCAGCAGCCATCCTCAGGGGAGTACCAACCAAAGATATTTTAGAGGCTGCTACTTGGAGTTCAGTGCACACCTTCACAAAGCACTTTCACTTATCACTCTACTCTAAATCCAGGGCAGGCTTTGCCACTGCAGTTCTGCAGGGCCTAATAGCCGCTCCTAATGCTGTTTAGCTCCAGCCTCCCAACCTTAGCTTTGGGATTCAACTCAATTGTAATGACTGCAACAGTGAAACACGAAGAACATAGTATAGTGGTGTGCACTTACCATAAATGTAGATGTTCGAGTGTATTCACTGTTGCAGTCTAGGTTACCCACCCACCATCCCCCATTTCCTTGCTGGAACTTATCTGAACTTCTCTATTCTATACAAGCTATGTGGTGTATTTGCTTGTAGATGAAGGCAAAATATTTACTTTGGTGCATGCATGTTTTATTGACATGTTTTTAGCCTACCCTTTTGGGGGCACCTGACATCTGGGGTAAGAAAAACTGAAGAAAATGGCGTTGGCTGCATCTTTTATACCCCTGGCGCACTGACATCAGGGAAGAGGCGACAGCAACCAATGCCGGACCTAGACTTTGGAATTCAGGCCGACTGAGGGTAGCCTGCCAGCAGGATAACCCAATTGTAATGACTGCAACAGTGAATACACTCGAACATCTACATTTATGGTAAGTGTACACAACTGTACTTTTCAGAACCGAAGTCTTCAAAAAAGCTAAGTACCCCGTTGGGGATCCTTTTTCTTGCTCTAAACCAATGTCAGTAAAAGTTAACAATTGTATTACCTGTGGAAAGCAAATTCCTCAAAGATTTTCATTCGTACTGCATTCCTTTCCTAGGCCCAGACCACGATATCCCTCGCTGTCAGTTTTGTGCCTTATTCAATCCTCAAACTATTAGTCGTTGGTCGATTTTTGCAGCAAACTATTTCAGTACTCTGTTTAATTATCCAGAAATGGCTTCGGTAAACCATCCAACTACCAACATTCCAAAAAAACGTAAAGATAAAGACAGAGACGGACCGCATAGGTCCAAAGCTGTCGACTATGCTTCCGTTAAGCTAGTCGCCTGTTCGCCGGTACTCAGTGAGGCGCTTTCGCAGCCCCTGATACCCGCTACTTCAGATTCGCAGGCCTCTAATGAGACCCATTTGGAGTTCGGTTTGCCGCGAGATGCTTCTTCGACTGTGGAACCTGCAGATGTCTCTACCTTGGATGGGTCCAGAGCCGCTGTGCAGGCACTGGCCTCTGAGGGGTGTATTCAGGCCTACAGACTTGCATTTCAAACCGACACCATCTTCTTCTTCAAGGCCTAAAACTCGACCCACGCCTATAAAACCGACGTCCAAACTGCATGGTCAGACCCATATGCCGAAAAAACAAATAAGAATGGCTGCAGACCTTATTACTCTAATTAGGGAGGAAGCCAGCCTTCTCCCTGTAAGAGACCTAGAACTGATTTTCCTTCTGATTTTTCTGATCAGGATTCTGAAATTTCTGATGTTCATTGTGTTACCCTGCTACAATCATCACACTTGGGTTATCCTGCTGTCAGGCGGTCCCGCAGTCGGCCCGAATTCCAAAGTCTTGGTCCGGCGTCGGTTGCTGTCGCTTCTTTCCTAACGTCAGTGCGTCAGGGGTATATAAGAGGCATCCGACGCCATTTTCTTCAGTCTTTCTTGTCGCGCGGTGCCCGAAGCAGAAGCAGTTTGCAAGTGCCGGTCGGCCGACACCTGAGATTTTCGATTTGAATTTCAGTCAGAAGTCTTCAATAAAGCTAAGTACCCCATTGGGAAACATTTTCTTGCCTCAGTCCGATGTCAGAAAAAGTTAACAATTGCATTTCTTGTGGGAAGCAAATAACCTCATAAGGACTTCCATTCCTGTTGTATTTCTTGCCTAGGCCCAGACCACGACATCACAGGTTGTTGGTTTTGCGCTAGGTTTAATAAACGCACTATCAAACGCCGTTTTGACTTCGCACGTCATTACTTTGGTAGGAAATTCAATTATATCATGCTGTTGGAGCAGCCGACGACTGCAATTCATAAAGAATGCAAGGATAAGGACAGGCAGCCTAGGAATAAGCCAGACCCCAAGGCCTCAGCTGGGCCTGTCGCTGGTTCTCCGGTTTTCAGTGAGGCGCCTACGCAGCCCCTGACGATCGCAGAGCTGGAACCCTAGACAGCTGCCGACTCCCACGCGGAGTCTACTAGGCCGACACAGCCATCTACCGACACTGGAGCAGATTTAGACACCGGTGCAGAGGAAACACCTTTGGTTGCAGAAGGGGTCTTTTGACAGACTACACTCACCATTAAATCTTATGCTAAACTTAAAACTACTTTAAAACCTAAGAAAACTGTTCATCAGTCTACATGTCAAGGCCCAATGCCTAAGAAACAGATGCTTAAGATGGCTGAAGATTTAATTACCCTTATCAGGGGTTCCCATCCCCCTCCTGATAAAAGACCAAGACAAGAGGAAGATTATGCATCCTCTGACAAGGTTTCTCTCTCTCCTCAGATTCTTCTGAGGAACAGGATTACACTTTTCCACCTTATGAGGATTCTGATGCTGAAGATTCTATTCCCTCAGCATCTCCCCCTGAAGACTACTCCTTTGGGGAAGCATTACATACCATGAGGGAACATTTCCACTGGGAAGGCCAGGATTACTCAGATTCTAAGAAAAGGCTCCGAGAGTTCCTTCTATTACCCCAGCACAGACCCCTTGCTATTCCTCCTGTTTTAGATATTGTGGATGATGTCTACTTGGAGTCTAGTTTAAATCCAGACTCACTACCTCCTGCTCCAGCCAAACCAGACAGATACTACAGAGTACCTGACTCACACAAATTCCTTTATAAAAGCCCTGTATCTGACCCAGAAACCATGTCCCAGGGTCCTAAGGGAGCAAAGGCTTCTATGGCTAAAAATCCTGTGCCCTCTGAAAGAGATTCCAGAGCCTTAGATAGATGGGGAAGGAAAATATACACCTCTGCAACTCTGGCTATGAGAGCATTAAATTGCCAGTTTCACATGTTGAAATATCAACAATTCCTGATGTCTCAGTTAAAACAAAAAATGAGCACACACTCAGAACAGCCTGAGTTCAAGGAAATGCAGGGATCTGTTGCATGCAGCTGAACAGGTGGGCAAGCATACTTTACAATGCGGATTTGATTCACTGGAAGCTTCCTGTAGAGCAGCTGTTACTGGCTCAGTCATTCGTAGACATGCTTGATTAAAAGAGCAAACCCTCCCTGACCATGTTGAAGCAAAGTTATTAGATGCACCTTTACAACAGGATGTATTATTTGGTGTCAGAGCAGAAGAGGTTTTAAAGAAAATGGAGGATAAGGCTAAATCTATGCAAACGGTCAAGGATTTCTTGCAAGTAGGTGTTGGAGCTCTCCTTGGCGGTCTTAAGTGTTTTAACTGAGACATCAGGAATTGTTGATATTTCGCTTCAGCAGAAATTGGCCAACAAAAAATTGGTCCTTTCCAGCTTCAGACAGATCACAGAGGGGCAAATATAGACGCCCAAGGGGCAGAGGTCAGTCACAGGGCCCTTACAAACCTCGCCAATGGGGTTCTGCTCCCCAGAAAGGAGGAGAAGACAGGCCCCAAGCTAACAGAAGGCAGACACAATGACTCTATCCTCAAACTACCAAGCAAATCTCTCCTGGCAACACCCTTGGGAGGAAAACTAGCATTTTTTGCAGACAACTGGCACATCATCACAAAAGACAAATGGGTTCTAAACATTGTCTCTCAAGGATACATATTCCACTTTCATACCTTACCAAGGATCAAAGGAATGCCAAACCTGCCACCAAATCAATGGGCAGAGGCACAAAAACAAATTACAGCTCTCATGAACATGAGAGCCATTCAACAGGTACCTACACAGGAGCAGGGACAAGGATTTTACTCAAGACTCTTCCTAGTTCCAAGAAAGGACAAAGCATGGAGACCCATTCTGGATCTTTCAATTCTGAACACCTATCTGCAAGTACCAAAATTCAAGATGCTAACACTACAGCAGCTTCTTCCCATGCTGGGCAAGAATGCTTGGCTAGTCACTTTGGACCTCAAGGAGGCATACCTGCATGTCCCTATCAGACAAAATTGCAGAAGATATCTCCGCTTCATTGCAGGTTCAACGCATTATCAATTCTCTGCACTGCCGTTTGGTTTATCCACTGCGCCCAGGGTTTTCACAAAATGCCTGGCACCAGTAATTGCATACTGCAGACAAAGAGGAATTCAAATATACCCATACCTGGACGACTGTCTTATACAAGCAGAAAGCAAGGACATTCTTTTACAGCATCTGGCATTTGTCAAACATCTTCTAAGTTGCCTAGGGTACACAGTAAACGAAAAGAAATCAAAACTAGTGCCCTCACAAAACATAACATTCCTGGGTGCCAGCTTGAATACAATGGCCCAGATGGCTTACCTCACGCCAGACAAACAACGACAACTGTTTCAATATTTCAAAATAATGCAACAAAGACCCAACTCCCTGCAAGAAAAATTCTGCAGGCCTTGGGATTCATGACATCTTGCATTCTACTAATACCATTTGCAAAACTGCATATGAGGAAATTACAATGGTACCTGAAAAGTGCATGGACTCAGCACAGCCACAGCTTGGAAACAATGATTCCACTCATTCCCTACCTTCAACAGGAGTTTCTATGGTGGGCACAGGCATGTCACCTCAACAAGGGTCAGCCTTTCACCTTACCCACAGCCAGGCAAACTATGACAACAGATGCATCTGACTATGCCTGGGGAGCACACATGGCAGGACAGTGCATTCAGGGCACATGGACTACAGATCAGAGACACCTGCATATCAATCAAAAAGAAATGCTAGCAGTGCAGAATGCCTTAACAGCTTTCAAGGACCTTCTACACCCATGACAGCTACTAATAAGGACAGACAACACCACAGTTATGTGGTACATAAACAAGCAAGGGGGCACACATTCCTACCCTCTGTGCAGGCAAGCAATAAGCAATGACCTTGTGGAACACTGCACTGTCTTACCAGGTTCAATTACAAGCACAATTCCTGCCAGGAAAGAAAAACACATTGGCAGACGACCTAAGCAGAAACATCATGGATCCACACGAATGGAAGCTAGATCCACAAGTATTTGCA
This sequence comes from Protopterus annectens, assembly GCF_019279795.1. Lineage (NCBI taxonomy): Eukaryota > Metazoa > Chordata > Ceratodontiformes > Protopteridae > Protopterus > Protopterus annectens. Next base: position 644,399,543 of record NC_056733.1, read on the forward strand.
ATGATAGCTCAAAAATGGGGACGCCCACACATAGATCTGTTTGCAAGCCTCCACAACCACCAACTTCAAAAATTTTGCACAACGACCTTCCATCCACTAGCTTGGAAAGTGGACGCTCTCTCATTCAGTTGTAAAACATTAACAGTGTATGCCTTCCCTCCACTGCCTCTTCTAGCAAGGGTACTGCTGAAAGTCAGATTAGAGAGGCCACAAATGATTCTCGTTGCACCAGATTGGCCACGCCAACATTGGTATCCAATTTTAAAGACCATGGCCCAGGGCCCACCATGGATTTTGCCACAAATTCCTCACCTGCTCACCCAGCGAGACAATCTGATTCTACACAGCCAGCTCAAGACTTTAAACCTGGCTGCATGGCAAATTACCTAAACAACCAGCCAACACCTTTATCCAAAGCTGTTATGGATGTCATTCTGGAGGCCAGGAGGCCCAGCACCAGGAAAACCTATTCAGACAAATGGAAAAGATTCTGCTCCTGGAACCAGGCTAAAGGCCTAAATCCCCTGGAGCCGAACATTCCTCAGATTCTACAATATTTAACTGAGATGTTACACAAACAACTTTCCTTTTCATCTATTAAGATCCATGCCTCAGCAATTTCAGCACGGATCCTCCTTTATTTTCACATCCACTCCTAAGATAGTACCTCGGCTAAGAACTTAAGACCGCCAAGGAGAGCTCCAACACCTACTTGGGATCTCAACTTTGTCCTGGAAAAACTTACACTGCCGCCCTTTGAACCAGCTTTTTCAACTGATTTAAAATTTCTTTCATGGAAAACTGCCCTACTACTAGCAATACCCTCAGCTAGAAGAGTCTCAGAGCTACAGGCACTAATGACAGTGGAACCTTTCCTCATTTTTCATCAAGACAGAGTTTCTCTATGAACTAATCCTTCCTTTATGCCAAAGGTGGTATCCAGTGTGGCCCTAAACCAAACCATTCACTTGCCCACCTTCTTCCCAACCCCCCCCCCCCCCCCCCAGAACAAAGGAGAAAGACTCCTGCACTCTTTGGACATTCACAGGCAATTACGTTACTACTTGGATAAAACTAAGGTTTTCAGAAAAACTGACCAGCTCTTTGTAGCCTATGTTACAGGATCACAAGGAAAAGCTATCTCAAAACAGACCATTTCTAAATGGATAGGACATTGCATACGTTTCTGCTACAAACTTTATGGGAAACCAGTACCTGCTAACATTAGGTCCCACTCCACCAGGGCTACAGCTACATCAGTAGCCTTTCTCAGGGGAGTGCCAACCAAGGATATTCTGGAAGCTGCTACGGAGTTCAGTGCACACCTTCACCAAACACTATCACTTACCTCTTTACTCTAAGACTAGAGCTGGTTTTGGACATTGTAGATGATGCCTTCTTGGAATCTAGCCTGGTCCCAGGCTACCAGGAAACCTGACTGGTATTACAGAGTACCTGACTCTCACAAGTTCCTCTTCAAGAATCCTACTGCGGACCCAGAGACCATTTCATAGGGACCCAAAGGCATTAAGGCTACTACTGCCAAAAACCCTACCCCCTCTGATAGAGATTCCAGGACCCTGGACAGATTATACACTTCTGCTACTTTGTGGCCATTAGGGCTTAAACTGCCAGTTTCATATGTTAAAGTATCAGCAGCATATTATTGGACTTCTTAAACAGAAAATTATGTTGTTTCCTGACTGTGTTGAAAATAAAGAATTACAGGATTTAATGCATTCTGCTGAACAAGTTGGTTAACATACTTTGCAGTGTGGTTTTAACTCTAAAGCATCTTGCAGGGCTGCTGTTGGATGCTCCCTTAAACCAAGACCACCTGTTTGGCAACAAAGCAGAAGTTGTTCTTAAAAAGATGGAAGAAGAAGCTAAATCTATGCAAACTGTTAAAGATTTCCTGCACGTACAGCCTCCCAGATTTAGTAGGTATTGGCCTAAGAATTGGTCATTTCCTGTCTCTTCCAGGCCTTCTCAGTCTAAACCCAGGAACAGCAGACCACCTAGGTTACAGTCTCAAGGTACTCACAGGCCTAAGCATTCTGCAGGCAAAGAAATATTCAAATATTGAAACCAAAACCAACCAGTCCTGGATAAAGTGCCTCTTCAGACCAATGACACAAGTTCAGAAAACAACAGAAGAGGCTCACCAGAGCTTGTTCCGAGATATTTAATATAGACAAAACACAAATTGTGTTTTGTCAATATTAAATATCTCGGAACAAGCTGTGGTGAGCCTCTTTTGTTGTTTTCTGAAAATATTCAAATATACCCATAACTGGACAATTGTCTAATTCAGGCAGAAAGCCAGGACATACTGTTAAATCATCTGGCATTTGTAAAAAAAAACTGCTAACCTCACTGGGGTACACCGTAAACGAAAATAAATCTCATCTAGTACCCTGCCAACAGATTATATTCCTGGGAGCAAGCTTGAACACAACTTCCCAGATGGCCTACCTCACGCCAGAGAAACAAGTTTATCTGACAGCCTACTTCAAATTACTGGCCACAAAGACCAAGCTAACTGCAAGGAAAATACTGCAAGCTCTGGGGTTCATGGCCTCTTGCATCCTACTAATTCCATATGCAAGACTGCATATGAGGAAACTACAATGGTATCTAAAAATCCTATGGTGTCAACATTCTCAGGACCTGGAATCAATGATTCTCATCATCCCTTGTATAAAGAGAGAGTTCCTTTGATGGCCAGAGGCCTGCTACCACAACAAGGGACTGCCATTCACTCTACCCCCTGCCGCCCAAACCCTAACAACAGGCGCATCAGACTATGCATGGGGGCTCACTTGGCAGGGCAGTGCATTGAGGGCGAATGGAACCAGAGTCAGATGCACCTGCATATCAATCAAAAAGAAATGTTAGCTGTACAGAATTCTCTGACAACCTTCAAGGACTGCATTCTTCCAGGACAATTATTGATAAAGACAGACAACACCACTGTTATGTGGTACATAAACAAGCAGGGGGAACCCACTCATACCCTCTCTGCAGACTAGCTATGGCTCTGTGGAACACAGCCTTGAGCTACCAAGTACACCTACAAGCTCATTTCCTGCCATGCAAGCTAAACACACTGGCAGACGACCTAAGCAGAAATCTCATGGACCCACACGAGTGGAAACTGGAACCAAAGATATTCAACATGTTGAGAAACAAATGGGGAAGCCCAGAGATAGACCTGTTTGCCTCCCCTCAGAACTACCAATTGGACAAATTCTGCACAAGGACTCCCCACAGACAAGCTTGGAAAGTGGATGCCCTGTCCTTCGCCTAGGAAAACCTCAGTTTGTCTTTCCCCCTCTGCCTCTCCTCTCCAAAGTTCGACTAAAGATCAAACAGGACAGACCAAGGACAATACTCATTGCACCAGGCTGGCCACGCCAACACTGGTACCCCCTCTTGCACAGTGTGTTACTGCTGGAACCATGGCACCTGCCTCAGACCCCTTCCCTGCTGTCACAGCAGGAGGGCCAGATTCTGCACCCCCAGCTTCAAACCCTGAACCTTGCAGCCTGTCGAATTACCTGAGCTCTCCATTACCATCCCTCAGTAAGCAAGTGCTGGATGTCATTTTGGAGGCAAGGAGGCCTAGTACTAGAAAATTCTATGCTGAAAAGTGGAAAAGATTCTGTTCCTGGAACCAAACCCAGGGGATGGGCACAAAAGTGCCTAGCTTACCGCATATTCTTCAATACTTAACAGAGATTCTTCACAAGGGCCTTTCCTTCTCTTCTATTAAAATTCATGCCTCTGCCATTTCAGCACATTATAATATGGAGCTACCACTCTTCTCTCACCCCCTGCTGAAGCAATTCCTCAGAGAGGCCAAAAATTTAAGACCACCCAGGAAAGCCCCTACTCCAGCCTGGGACCTTAACTTTGTATTGGAAAAGCTCACTCTACCTCCCTTTGAGCCAGCTGCAACTGCAGAGTTGAAATTCTTTTCTTGGAAAACCGCCTTCCTTCTAGCCATCACTTCAGCAAGAAGAGTGTCTGAATTACAGGCCGTTATGGCAGTGGAGCCCTTCATAATCTTCCATGCAGACAGGGTGTCCCTCAGAACCAATCCTTCCTTTATGCCCAAGGTGTGGTATCCAGTGTGGCCCTTAATTAGTCCATTCATGTGCCAACCTTCTTTTCTAATCCTCAGAACAAAGGAGAATGAATACTGCACTCTTTGGACGTGCACAGACAACTTAGATTTTATTTGGACAGGACTAAGCCTTTCTGAAAAACTGAACAGCTGCTTTGTTGCCTTTGCTGCAGGGGCAGAGGAAGGCCATTTCAAAGCAAACCATTTCTAAATGGATAGGCCATTGTATTCATTTCTGCTATAAGCACCATGGAAAACCTACCCCACAGGGGATAAGATCACATTCCACCAGGGCTGCATTTACTTCAGCAGCCTTTCTCAGATGTGTTCCTGCCAGGGACATCCTAGTAGCTGCTACCTGGAGTTCTGTTCATACCTTCACCAAGCATTGCCACTTGCTTATTTTCTCTAAATCCAGAGCTGGTTTTGCCACTGCAGTCTTGCAGGGCGTAATAGCTGGTCATAATGCTCTCTAATTGCCTCCTCCCTTCCTTAGCTTTTGGAATCTACCCAAATGTAATGACTGCAACAGTGAAACATGAAGAACATTGTACAGTTGTGTACACTTGCCATAAATGTAGATGTTAGAGTGTATTCACTGTTGCAGTCCTGGTTACCCTCCCTCCAGCCCCCTGACTTCTATTTGCTATACCTCTCTTCTTGTTTACTGTTTTTTTTTAAGCTTTTTGGTGTATTTGCTTATAGTAGGAGGTGTAACTTTGTATATAATTGCTTCCCATTATGGGGGCACCTGACATCTGGGGCAAGAAAAACTGATGTAATGGCTTTATACCCCTGACTACCTGACGTCATGGAAGAAGAGACAGCAACTGACGCAGGACCCAAGACTTTGATAATCAGGCCGGCTGAGGGCTACCTGCAAGCAGATAACCCAAATATAATGACTGCAACAGTGAATACACTTGAACATCTACATTTATGGTAAGTGTACACAACTGTGCTTTCCCATGGTTCCAGTGGCAAAACTCCCCCTGAGGAAATTCCATTCGTTCCTCAGATCGATGTGGACCCAGCATTCTCATCCATTAGAGTGCAAAGTGTCCTCCTCATTCCTTGTCTAAAGAAGGAACTGCTGTGGGTGGATCCAACAGGTAGACCTAAATCCAGGGCTACCTCTACACCCCCTCACCCCAGTCCTGGAACTCTATATGGATGCATCAGATGGGGGCTGGTGGGGCAGCATTGGGCACATTTACATTTCAGTGACTTTGGTCTCCCTCCCAGAAAACATAACACGTCAGCTTCAGGGAAATGTGAAAATTGCTCCTAGCTCTAAAAGCATTTCACTCTCTTCTTTGCCCAGGCCCTCTCAAAGTGTTCACAGACAACATGACAATCCCTTGCTGTGTGAATAAGCAGGGAGGGGCCAAGTCCTGTCTCCTTTGCAGGTTGGCTCTTTTGGTATGGGAAATTCTTGTCCAGTACCTCATGACTATTTATGCAGAGTACATTCCCTCCAACCAGAATCTCATGGCAGACTCCCTGAACAGGTCCTTGACTCAGTCCTGTCAATGGATGCTTTGCAGAGATGTGTTTCTGGACATAGCCCACCAATGCGGTATTCCTCAACTAGATTAGCCTCCCTACTGAACAACTTCCAAAATTTTGTGCAAGTCCCGAGTTCTCTAGTTTAAGTAGATGCCTTCTCCTTTTCTTGGAAGGGGATGTTTTTGTATGCATTCCCTCCTCTTCCTCTAATCACAAAGGTCCTGTTCAAGATTCAACAGGACCAACCAAAAAACTTGCTGGTGACTCCCTTTTGGCCAAGACAGTACTGGTTCCCCCTTCTGCATTTAGCCAAGGGCCTCACTACAAGTTACCCCACAGAGTGGACCTTCTCACACAAAACAAAGGATCCCTGATACATCCACACCTGTCAACACTACAGCTGACACTGTGGATAATTGGTGTCTGAAAGGAATTAAAACCTATTCTCTGAGGACTTGCTCAGGATTTTGCAGGAGGCCAGAAAGTCCAGTACTAGGTGGTCTTGCATTTACAAATGGGAAAATATTTTCACTCTCGTGCCTCTGTAAGAACCAAGACCCCCTGACAGTGGGATTCCCAGTAGTTCTGTCTTATTTGTGTGAATTGCTCTCTGCTGGCTTGGCTTATTCTTCTGTCAAAGCACATATGTCAGCTGTTTCTGCTTGTCTGCCTCTGTATCCCCCTCTAGCATCCAGATTTGAGGTGAAATAGTTCCTTAAGGGCATCCTTTCCATTAGCCCTTCCAGGAAACCTATTCCTTCTCCTTGGGACCTCAACTTTGTTTTAGAAAAATTGACCCTGGCCCCTTTTGAGCCCGCACTTCCTCCCTTAAACATTCCTCTTGGAAAACTATTTTATTTAGTGGATTGACTTCAGCTAGAAGGGTGTCAGAGCTGCAAGCCCTTATGACGTCACCCCTGTTCTTGGTCTTATCCTTGAGAACATATCTTGCTCTAATACCAAAAGTGATTAATGAGTTCTCTCTTAACTAGTCCATTCAATTACCTACCTTCTTCCCTTCTGCACAATACCACAGTGAGAAGGTATTGCACCCTTTAGTTGTACATAGCTTTAGTCTTGTTCAGGTAAACATCTAAGTCATCTATCAGGAAATCTGATGATCGGTTTGTGACCTTTTTCATCCCTGGGCTCTGGGTTTACTCTTTTCCAAGCAGACTATTTCTTCTTAGATTTCTAAGACTATTTCCCTTTATTGTATGCTCCATTGAAAGAACCTGTCTTCAACTGTGAAGGCCAATTATTCCAGAGCTGTGGCTTCCTGTAAAGCATTCTTCAAGGGCTTAGATGACAGCATCATCCTTGAAACATCCACCTGGTCTTCTATTCATACCTTTACCAAACATTACAAACTGGATGGCATTTCCAGATCCAGAGCCAGATTTGCTAAAGCCATTTTACATGGCTTCATTGAGCACTCCTCTGCTCCTTCCTCCTTTGGCACTCTCCCTCAGGTTAAGAATACTGTAGCAAGGGAGTACAAGGACATAGAATAGTTGTGTAAAATCTTACCATAACCATAGATGCCCTTTTCTTCACTGCTGCAATATTCTGTCCCTCCCCCTGGTTGTTTTGTTTGAATGTACTGACCATACATATCCCTAGTCTGGAATTCCTCCTGGGGCATTCAGTTCTGAAGATGGTAGTTGCATATGTCGCTTTTATGGCCTATGTCAGACTGCAGCCTACGTGCAATGTACCACATACCCTAAAGTAGTGTAAGACTTTTGTTTAGTGGACTACGTCTGGCCGCCTTCTGGTGGGAGATCCTCAGGTTAAGAATACTGCAGCAGTGAAGAGAAGGACATCTAGGGTTACGTTAAGATTTTACACAGCTATTATTTCACTTCACAACCTGTTTACCCCTTCATCCTCATTTAAGTTTCCTGAAAACACTAGATTTAAAAGATGCTTTTCACATCCCAATTGTTCCAGACTTCTGGCGTTTCTTAAGGTTTTGTATGTATAGATCACATCAGTTCTCTGCCTTACACTTTGGACTATCCACTGCACCAAGAGAGTTCACATAGTCTAGCTGCAGTTGTAGCTCATTGCAGGCTACAATCTGTCCACATTTTTCTATATTTAGATGAATTGCTTATGTTTTTAGTAACTTTTTCAAAGTGTCAAGAATCTCTCACTTGGTTGAGAGATCTGTTACAGGCTGAGATTCCAAGAGAATATTCAAAGGTCTTTTTTGAGTCCATCACACAGGATTGTGTTCCTGGGGTGTCTGCTAGACATAGCAGTTCAAAGAACTCTTCTTCAACAGGAAAAAGTAGGTCTGATAGCCTTTTCATTGTTCCTCAACATTTGAGTTACAGTTCCGACCTCAGGTCTGACTCAGCTGCATTCTACACACTTCAGATCCAACAATCAAGCACCTCCGTCTACCCATAATGCCCTAGTCCATCCCCAGTATCTCAGGTCTCATTTGCCACCATCTTGCACAGACATGGATCCTTTCTCTGTCCTTTTTTCAGGCCTTTCTGGGTTTACTTTGTGTGTTTTTCATAGAAAATCTCTACTTTTTTTCTCTAAATTAGATGATTCTTCCCTCTTAGTTTTCAGGGTTTTCCATTAGTTCTCCTACTTTAGTAAAATAATTTCTAAAGTACCATTGTTTGTACCTCTTTTTGTCTTTACCCTTTTTTGACCGGGTATTCTTTACTATCATTGTTGGCAGTCTTCACCTGTACATATATTTTTTTCTTGTTTATTTTCCTTTATTGTAATTAAGGTGCTATGGCTGAAAAACCTACAGGGTTTAAAAATGCACTTCCTGTTGACACTAAATTCTGAATTTGGATGCCCATAGGGAGTGCTTTATTTTTTAGGAGCAGCACATCTGGTACGAAATGTATCTTTTGAGCTGTGCTTAACACAAGGATTATAGCAGACAGAAGGAGCAAGTTAGTCCTCAAAGGGTTATTACCTCCATCATCTTCCTCCTGTGGGGCTCAACCCCCCAGCAAATCACCCAAGGCTTCTGTGGAGCGCAGAAAATGATCTCCACCTAAGTTTCCAAATATTTCATCATCCTTGGAACCTCCACAAAAAATATGGAGGCCTTCGGATCCAACATAGTCTGATCCAAAGAGAAAAACTTCAGATTCTATGCCTTCAGATCCGATGGCCATTTCAGGCAGTGCTACTGTTCAACCCACGGTTCCAAAGCCATTGGATCAGACTTCGGGTACTTCTCATATGCCAAGAACTTGCTCATCTGAGTTTGCTGTTGACCTTACTTCTCCAGTCTACTACCTCATCTGTCAGATTCTCCTGGATAATGAGAAATTTCCTCAAAGCTCGGATCTAAATGGAGGTTATACCAGCTCCATCTCCAGTCAGATCTGTGAACCTTCCTTCCACATTACATACAGTTGTATCTCCTTCTCCGATCCATCCTTCGGTTTTGGAGACCCAGGATCTGGAAATTCCAAGAGTACCAGTGTCAGAGCCGATGAAAGTAACATCTTTGACCCTGGCAGTTTTCCTAACCAGTTCTGTCCCCATTCTCTCGGATTGGAATGAGTCTCCAAGCTGAAGCATCAGCATCAGATCCATGGGACTGGAATCTACTCTGATGATATCACAGCCTTCTTTCCCCCTCAGAGCTCCTGAGTTGCTTAGATTGGGTCTGGCTCCCTTCTCAAGGCATGGATCTGGGCAGAGTTGTGGTTTGTCTGCTTTGTAAATATCTGCTCTGGTGCACCTGTCCATAGCTTCTCCTGGTCCATCGACCTTTGAGGTTGTGGAGATGGTTTTCTCACATTCAAGAGATCCAGTCTTTCATTATACCTCTCAACCTCTTAATAGCAAGAAATCTGAACAAAGCCATAAATAATGGGGGAGAAAGGCCTAAAAATAGAGACCGTTTTTATATATTGTTCATACAGACTTAGTTGATAGAATAACAGGTATTGCATCAGCATGAATTTTCTGAAGGGTATGAAGTCTGAAATTCAAATGTTTATCTTTATTTTCTGATTTCAGTTTTCAATGATTTGCCAGTAAGCCACAATTTTATGAGAAACAGACCAAAAATATGAGGCAAAAATCTGGACAGTTGGGAGGTATGTCTCTCATACATCCTCAGATCCTTCACTTTCTCCTCCTATGGTTCCGAACTCCGATCTCAATTGACATATTCCACAGGAGCAACCAGTACCAATTAGCATCTAGACAATACTATTAGAGGAATTACCCCTCTGTTCAGACACCTCACCAGACCATCCCACTGAAGAGGTTCACTGAAAGAGAATGTGTGAAAGGAGGCATGTAGATTCTCCCTTGGAATCCTTCACTGAAGATGCTGACTTTGACAAATGAGAAGGGTCCCCAGATCACTACCAGATGACGTCTCATTTGAAGACATTTTAGTGATGTTAAGCAGAATGGTGGTTGGTTCTCAGATGATCCTTCACTTATGGAGTCAATAATTTTGAAGGCTTTTAGTGCTGGCCTATCTGTCTTTGGTGACTCCCCCGGCCTATGAGCTTATTGACCTAGTCTGTCACCAGGCATGGAAGGAACCGGATTCTGTTGAACCATTTCCACATCATCAAGGCAAAATTTTAGCCCCCAACAAAATATAAACTCCATTGGCGCAAACAAGTCCCTGTTGATGCAATGGTTGTGGAGGCAGCCACCAAGAAGAGGCTAGCAAAACAGAGCTCCTTTGTCCACCCCCCTAACAGAGAGTTCAGGGAACTGGACATATTTGAAAAGCACATGTTTGCTCTAGTGGCCTTTGCCGTGAGGTCCTTGAACTATCTGGTGCATTTTACAAGACTGTAGAGGGATTTGACCAAGGGACACTCAAAATCTCTCTCGGAGTCCATGTCTGCAGAGGATTATAAAAAATCATCCTTCACAGCTGGCCACTCTTTTGTGTATATCCTATATGTCCATGAGATTAATATCACATGCTGTAGAAGGTATCTCACCGGGTAGCCAGTATAAACATTGCCATAAGGAGAAATGCCTGGATGTGGTTATGCAATCTTGCGGAGCTTTCAAGTCTTTTTTTGTCAGTGCTCCTTTTCATGAAACATCCTTATTTGGCCCTTCTGTGAAAGAAACACTTTCTCACAGTGAACTGGAGGGAAAGACCCTGTCTGTTTAGGGATTCACTTTTCTACCCCCAGTGATCCTTTTCATGGAATCAGAGGAGGTAAGGAATTGTGGTTCCATAAATCCCAGAGATCTTTCCAGTGTTCACATGGAGACAACTCCCGCAGAGGAGGGAGTTCGAATTGAAGAAGCCATCCTTGTGGTAAAAGAGGCTCGCAAAATCAGAGTTTCCAAGATCCCCTTCAGGATAGACACTTACAGCACTCCTGAAGGGCTTCTCAACTGCTCACTTCTGGAGGCAGTCGGGAAATGCTTCTCCTTGCACACAGATGTCTGAGATGCTATAACAAAAGATTCTTGGGTGCTAAAAATAATGTCCAGAGGTTACTTTGTACCTTTTTCCCCAACTGCCCAATTCCAAAAGAAAAAAGCTTCCAAATGATCCACCCAGTCAGAGAGAAGCTGCAGCTCAAGAAATTTAGAAGCTGCTCAACAAAGATGGTCATCAAAGGGGTCCTACCAGACAAGAAAGGATTCAGAACTTGAGATTTTTTTTAGTTCCAAAAAAGACAAGGGACCAGAGACCAATTTGGATCTAAGAAGTCTTCACCAGTATGTTAGGAAATCGAAGCTCCAAATGTTCACGTTTCAGTCCATTCTACCTCTTTTACACAAGGATGGTTGGATGTGCTTAGTCGATCTTCAGAATGCATACTATCTCGTCAAAATAAACAGACACTCCTGAAATCACTTGTGATTTCACCTGGGAGCTGGTCACTATCCATTTCAGAACCCTGCCCTTTGGACTCGCCACAGCCCCCAGAGTGTTTACCAAGTGTATGACCATGAAAACAGCTCACCTGAGACTGCAAAGATTCAGAGTGTTTCCTACTTAGAAGACTGGCTGCTCATCACCCTAACAAGGCATCTCCTAGAATAGTCCAGGGACTGTTTGTTCCAAATTTTCCTATCACTAGACATTGCAACCAACATTTCCAAATCCAAGCTGCTACTGGAACAGGACCTGGAGCTCATCAGTGCTCATCTAAACACAGTAAATCAGATTGCTTCTCTACCGCCTCATCATGTAGGGCCAATCGAGTCTCAGGTTCAACAAATTCTTTCTCATCCTGCTTCACCTGCCAGACTTGACCTATAGGCACTAGGTTCCATGGCAGTGTTTGTAGTTTTAGTCCCATTAACATGTTACTGTATGTGTGTTCTTCAGTGTCCTCTAGTTGTTCAGTGGTGTATTCTTTGACCACCTCTTTCCTCCCTATACTCACTCTAGTATGCAGAAGCCTTCTTAACTGGTGGATCCAGTTGGGCAACATTTACATAGGTCATCCCTTTGTTCTTTCTCCCCCAGTGAACACAGTGACCATGGACATCTCCCATCTGTGGTGGGGGCATTTTTTTGGGAAGGATGGTCCAAGGCATGTGGTCCCCCCAAGATATCAGTTCACATATCAATGTCCTGAAGATGAGAGCAGTCCTTCTAGCATTGCAGGTATTTCTTGATGTTCTCCATCTGAGGACCATTGTGATTCAAACCAGTAATATGTCTGTGGTCTGGTACATCAACAAACAAGGGGGAACTCAATCTTGCACCCTCTGTCGAGAAGGTGTGAGAGTGACAATTGGTAATCTCTTCCAATCACTTTCCAGTGTCAAAGCACATTCCAGGGAAATCTAATGTACAAGCAGACAAACTCAACAGGTCCATTTTGATGCCTCACGAGTGGTGTCTCAATCAGTCAGGATCTGACAGAATTTTCCATCATCAGGGCCAGCCTTGCTGAGATCTTTTTGCTTTTCCCCAAAACAACAAATACAGCAGGTATTTTGCCCCGATCCCCCATAAGGGGGAGTCACCGAGAGATGTTTTAGTCCACATTTGGCCCTCCAATCTCCTTTATGCCTATTCCCCAGTACCTCTGATTCCACAATTCTTACAGAAAGCCCACCGGTTGAAGAGCTCAGTCATACTCCATGCTCCTTCTTGGCCTCACCAGGTGTGGCTTCCCTTCCTTTGGTTTCATCTTTGTTATCCTCTTTGGATACTATCCCCAGTCCAGATCTTCTGTCATATCCCTCAGGGATAAAACTTCCCAATATCCCAGCCCTCAGACTAACTTCATGGTTTCTCCAGTTTCATTAATAGCTAGACAGCCCAGGCTTTCTTCCCCGGTTTACATATTCTTTTGTCCTCACAGAAAGATTCCACTAAGAAGATTTACAAGAGTAAATGAAAGAGTCTCAGTTTGGGCCCAGAAAAATTACATTGATCCCTTTACTGCCCCTATTTCTTCTGTGCTGGAGTTTAGTTTCTCTTGTTAAAGAAGGTGCTAGTTTTTTCACAATCAAAGTACACTTGGCAGCCATATCAGATTTTCACTCAGGAGACTATGCTTCGTGCTTGGCTACTTCCAAGTTGTGTAAGGCTTTCCTAAAGGGCACCTTCTTGCTTAGACCTCCAGTAAAAGATCCTTCACCACCTTATGATTTACAGTAGTATTTCAAGGCTTGAATCAACTTCCCTTTGAATTTTCATCAAAAATTGACTTAAAATTCCTGTCTTCGAAAGCGGTCTTTTTAATTGCTGTTACATTTACAAAGCTAATTTCTGAATTCCACGTCCAGGTTGTTTCATCCAAAGTCCCTTTCATTGTCATTCATAAAGACAAACAGAGTTATTCTATGAATTAATCCTTCTTTCCTACCCAAAGTGGCTTCTGAATCAAATATAAATCAAACCATTCATTTACCAGTCCTCTTCCCAAAATTTTCAAAAGGAGAATATGTGCTGCATCTTTTAGATGTGCATAGACAACTGCATTTCTATTTATGCAAAAACAAAATATTTCAGAAAAATGGACCTGTTATTTGCCTTTTTACCTAGTAGGTTGGGTTTTCCGACCTCTAAAGTTACATTGGCTAAATGAGTAACTAATTGCATTTCCTGAATATATTCCCAGCAATGTCTCTCCCTATCAAAACCACCCAAGACCCAACTAGATCCATAGCCATCTCATCTGCCTTCTGGTGTAGAACTTCCAGTGATGATATTTGTGCAGAAGCCACCTGGTTTAATGGTCATACATTTATTACTCCTTACAAATTGGCCGTAATTTCCAGAAGTAGAGCGGTTTTGGTTCAGCAGTTCTCCAGAATATCATTTCATGAGGGCCACCCAAGATGTACGTAGCTGGGGACTCTGTGCCATACATTGAGGAAGAATTAAAAGGACAACATCAGATATTAAAGTTATATACTCACCATAACTATGCATCTATGTTGTCCATTTTCATTCTTAAGTTCCCCACCCTCCTTCCCACTTCCTGTTATCTTCTGGGGTGACCTGGTAGACTTTTGGAGCATGTAGTTCCAGGTTTAACCCTTGGTTTTATTTGTCTTTTCTACTATTCTATGTTAAGACCTCTTAAGGCAGCAAACTTGATCTGAGGTATTAGGGATGGACTGAGGCATTATGGGTAGAGGGAGGAGCTCGAGAGTTGGATCCGATGTCTGTAGAATGTGGCAGAGTCGGATCCATAAACCATACGTTGAGGAAGAATGAGAATGAACAACACAGATGTATAGTTATGATGAGTTCATAACTTTAATATCTGTATCTAAATCTATTTCTAGGTTTTTTCAGTCAGTCTTTGAACACTGCAAAGGAACATTTCAGGATTTTGGGTCTCATTGTATCTGTGATTCTCATGGTACCCCTGCCAAAACTCCACCATATAATGGGATCTGACGTCTCTTTGGTCCCAGCAGCAATACCCATTATTTTTTCAAATCACAGTTCTAGGGTTTTTCAAAAGAGAAGTCTTGGTGGAAACAGATTTCCCTAAGTCCAGGTCCCCACTGCTCCATAGCAGTCAGTCACCACAGACACCTTGGACTTTGCTTGGGGCACCATGGACAGACACTAGTACATAAATACAAGAGATGCTTACTATGATCAAGGCACTCAACTCTCTGAATCACCTTTGTTCTGTTGAGACTGTTCAGGTCATTGCTGGTAATACCACTGTCATTGTAGTACATCGACAGGCAAGGGGAACCAGGTCTTACCCCCTTTGCAGACAAGCCATGTTATCTTGGGATATAGCATCAAAGCACAATCTCACTCTGCAGGCATCTTATTTCTCATCATAGCAGATCTGTGTGGCAGACAGGCAGTGCAGAGCAAAGACAGACCCTCACAAATGGAAACTAGATTAGGGGATCTTCCAAAATTTGCTAAATCTGTGGGGAGTTCCTCAAGTAGATCTCTTTGCCTCTTTTCTGAACAATCTGCTGACAAAATTCTGCCTCAGGACTCTGCAAGAAGGCCTGGAAGACAGATGCCTTTTCCTCTCCTCTGACAGGAATGTCCCTGCATGGTTTTCCACTGATATCCAGGATAGTTCTGACTGTTCAGAATGAATCCCTTAAGATCATTGTGTTGACTCCCTTCTGGCCCATGCAGCAGTGGTTTTCACTTCTGTTGGAAATGGCCAGAGACTTACCACAAGCTTCCTGTCAGAGTAGATCTGCTCAGTAAGTACAGGGTTGTTTGATACACCTTGTGTTGCCTGACTTGGATGATAGGGTCTCTATTCCCTTTAGGAACCTATTTACTGAGGACGTGCAACAGGTACTAATGGGGACAAGAAGGTCTGCTACTAGAAAGTCGTATATTAGCAAATGGAAAAAGTTTTTTTAGTTGGTGCCAGCAACATAACCAACTTCAATTCAGGGCTAGTATTTGTCTAGTTTTACAATATTTATGAGAGCTAGTATCCTTTGGCCTTTCTTACTTTCTCTATCAAGGTTCGTTTATCAGCCATTTCAGCATGTCTGCCTATGGATCCTCCACTTTCAATGCATTCTCATGTCAGAAAGTTTTTGAAAGAGGTTTTACATGGTGGCTCCTCATTCTCTAATTTTTTTTAGAGAAGCTAACACTTGCTCCATTTGAACCAAAATCTTTTGGCTTACTTGAGGTACAGCTGTTTTACTGATTGCCATCATGACCTCTGCAAGAAGATTGAGTTGTAAATTCTTATAGTGAGTTAACCCAATGCCATTTTCCACAGGGATAGGGTGTCTTTAAAAGCTAATCCTTCTTTTATGCCTAAAGTGGTGTATGAGTTTGCTGTAAGCCAAACTATTCATTTCACTGTATTTTTTCTGGAATCTACAAGTGTGGGAGAAAGGATGTTCCATACCTTGGATGTCCACAGACAACTCGGGTACCATCTTGACCAAACAAAACCTTTCTTATCTTAGTATAAATTATTAATTTCTTGTGAAGATGAGAAGGAGGGACAATCTGTGTCAAAACAGACTGTTTCAAAATGGTTGTCTCAGGTGGTTACTTTTTGTTCTCACCATAACAAAACTATTAGAGGAGGCTGAAGACCCGCCCCTTCCAGATATCCATGTATCTAGAGAACACATTGCTGCATCTTTTGCCCGAACACCAGAACAATGTGAATCTCCTGGAACACCAACCATGGAGTCTGAAATGCAGCATAACAGTTTAGACACAAGGATAGAGATGCTTCTAAAAGAGCAATGAACAAGGCTTCCATTTTCATTTCTTAATGAATGGGAATCTGACCATGAACTTCGAATGGAATGCAGTCCAATATCATCATCTTCCTCCAATATCCTTTCTTCCTAATTCTCACATTTCAGAGTCCCCGCACCATTATCAAGACCTTCCAGCACCGGACTAGAGGACATTAGTCCTACACCATTACCAGATTCTGATGAAGAAGATGATGATGAAGAGCTTATTCCTGGAGTATCTATATTGAGTCACACTTCAAGGGCAGCTTCTGAAGCAAGCATTACTCCTGTGGATCAGTGCAATCAAATAAGCAGTACTTCAAAAGGTGAAAACTTGGAAGTTAAGGATCTGTCACTTGGAGCTCATGCCCTCGTTTCTGAAAAAGTTGATGAGGTATGTAGGTAGAGGATTAATGTCATTACTTGTATTTGTATATATTCTTTTGATACCTGTTCATGTTTAAAAGAAGTAGTGCCCCTTTATGTTCACTTTTCCAGCACTTCTTTTTCATTTTAATTAGATTTCACAGGACAGAATTTCCTTTTATTTTTCTGTACTGACTTCAGAAGCAATCCTGCAAAGAATAGCTGTAAAGAGTTGTATTTTGCATTGCAGCAGGACTTGAAGCATTATACCCCCATTTTCATCACTTGAGGTTTATCACACATGGTCTTTTTAACCAGATAAAGTAGATGTAGCAGTGCCTGATGAGATCATAATGGTTGTTTCTGTTTCAGACAGAGCAACAGTCAAATTCTTCTGTAATTTCATCAAGTTCTGAACTGCAAAATGTGTCATTTGAAGTGCTGCGAGTATTGTCATTGAAAAGTTTGAATTCTCTTGCCTCCTCACTCATGGATGCTTGAGAGTCTAATTTCCAAGTTGCATTCTTTTCTCCTTATTCATTAATTTGATCCTTTACAGAAAATACAACCCCAGGATTCCACCCGTGTCTCTGCTGGACAAGGGGCATCGGGTGCTGACTTGTCTAAACATGGGCAAAACTCTTGGCTAGGTTTATAAGGGCCCCAGGGCCAGTAGCCTAGTAACTTCTTTTGATCTAACTGTCAAGGCTCACTCTTCTGAGACCTTTGCTTCTTTTATAGCTTTTTGTAAAGGGATATATTCTAGATGTATTCTAGAAGCAGCAGTTTGGTGCTCTGTACATACTTTTAGAAAGCACTGCAAGTTTGATTCCTTCTCTAGGTCTAGATCAGGCTTTGCTAGGACCATTCTCCAGAGGTTTCTGGTCCCTTCCCTTTCTGCTTATAGTAAGCTAGGGTAATCTAGCCATATAGCTAAGGGTACTGCATCAGGGAACAAATATGATGAACATCATACAGTTGTGTAACTAAACTTACCATAACAGTAGATGTTCGACTGATCACTGCTACAGCAGCTGCTCCCTTCCTCCATCACACTTTTTGTTTTTTGATTTTGCCAGGGTGTGTATAAATGTATGTATTTTTACTTATCACCATGTCCTGTCAAAGTTCAGCCTTCCTTTCTCAGTTGGCATGAAAGCTCTGAAGGATTTGACACTCAAACCTGTGTTTTTTGGCAGCTTGTCTTGAGCTGCCTAATGGTTTGAGCATGTGGAAGGTTCCCTGAAACTTTGGAAGCTGGCTGGCTTTTAAATCCTTGGCAGTATATAACCCATATAGCTAAGGCTACTGCAGCAGTGGTCATTCAAACGTCTGTTGTGATAAGTTTACTTACTCAGCTGTATTTTTCCAGCCAACCCCCCCCCCCCCACAAGTCTAAAGCCTACACAAGGAAAATGTTTATGGGGGAATTTGGGACCCAGAATAGCAAAAATCTGCTTTCCTCAGGTCAGTATTCAAATGCTGATGATTCCTTAGTAATGGAAGGTCATTTATCAGCCAAAATGTTTTTGAAGATGGTGAGATTAATATAATGCTCAGATGTTTATCGTGTTTCACTGTTGCAGTCATTATTCTTGGGTTATCCTTCTGGCATGCTACCCGCAGTCGACCTGAATTCCAAAGTCTTGGTCCAGCATCGGTTGCTGTCACCTCTTCCCTGACGTCAGTGTGCCAGGGGTATAAATGATGCAGCTGACACCATTTTCTTCAGTCTTTCTTGCAGCGCGGCGAGAGGCAGAATATGACTCTTCTGATCGGGTTTCAATTTCCTCTGACTCCTCTTCTGAACAGGAATACTCCTTTCCTCCCTTTGAGGATTCTGATGCTGAAGAATCTATTCCTTCAGCCTTTCCTCCTGAGGATTATTCTTTTGGGGAAACCCTGCATACCATGAGGGAGCATTTTCACTGGGAGAGCCAAGATTATTCAGAATCTAAGAAAAGGCTCAGAGATTTTCTTTTACTACCTCAGCACAGACCTCTTGCTATTCCACCTGTTCTAGACATTGTAGATGTATTTTCAGAGTCCAGCCTGGCTCCTGACTCTCTACCCCCTGCACCTGCTAAACCAGACAGATACTACAGGGTTCCAGACTCTCCTAAATTTCTATATAAAAACCCTGCTGCAGACCCAGAAACTATATCTCAGGGTCCCAAAGGGGGTCAAGGCTTCCACTGCAAAAAACCCTGTCCCCTGTGATAGGGATTCTAGGGCACTGGACAGATGGGGGGGGAAAGTTTACACTTCTGCTACCTTGGCTGTAAGGGCTTTAAATTGTCAGTTTCATACGCTTAAATATCAGCAATACTTAATGTCACTGCTTAAACAGAAAATGTTGACAAATTCTGAATGTTCTGATAACAAGGAAATGCAGGATTTATTGCATGCAGCTGAACAAGTGGGAAAGCATACTTTGCAATGTGATTTTGATTCACTGGAGGCCTCTTGTAGGGCCGCTGTTACGGGTTCTGTCATTAGAAGGCATGCTTGATTAAAGGAACAGAATCTACCTGATCATGTTAAAGCAAAATTTTTGGATGCTCCATTACAGCATGATACTTTGTTTGGTGTTAAGGCAGAAGAGGTGTTGAAGAAAATGGAGGATAAAGCGAAATCCATGCAGACAGTTAAGGATTTCCTACAGGTACAGCCACCCAGATTTAGCAGGAACTGGCCTACAAAGAATTGGTCCTTTCCAGTGTCAGACAGGCCACAAAGAGGCAGATACAGACGCCCCAGAGGCAGATCCCAGCCCCAAGGCTCATACAGGCCTAAACAATGGGGTGCTTCTACCTCCAAAAGCGGAGAGGACAAATCACAACCATACAGGAAACAGTCCCAATGACTTTCCTCTGCCAAAACCAAGCACTTATCTTTTGGCAGCCCCTTTAGGGGGAAAAATAGCACTTTTTTCACCAAATTGGCACATGATTACCCAGGACAAATGGGTCTTGAACATAGTGTCTCAGGGCTACAGGTTACACTTTCACACATTGCCAAGGGCAAAAGGTATGGCAGACCTGCCGCACAATCAATGGGCAGAGGCACAAAAGCAAGTCTCATCCCTCATGGACATGAGGGCCATTCAGCAAGTACCACAACAAGAGCAGGGACAAGGGTTTTACTCGAGACTTTTCCTGGTGCCCAGAAAGGACAAATCCTGGAGACCAATACTGGACCTATCTATTCTAAACACATTTCTGGACGTTCCAAAATTCAGAATGTTGACTCTGCAGCAGCTACTGCCCATGCTGGGCAAGAAGGCTTGGCTCGTTACTTTGGAACTAAGAGGCATACCTGCATGTCCCAGTCAGACAGTCTTGCAGAAGATACCTCAGATTCATAGCTGGCTCAATGCACTACCAATCCTCTGCACTACCCTTTGGCTTATCTACTGCGCCCAGGGTCTTCACCAAATGCCTGGCACCAGTAATTGCATTTTGCAGACAAAGAGGAATTCAAATATATCCTTACTTGGACAACTGCCGTATTCAAGCAGAGAACAAAGACATTCTACTACAGCATCTGGTGTTTTAAAAAGATTACTAATTTGCCTAGGGTACACAGTAAATGAAAAGAAATCAAAACTAGTACCCTCTCAAGAGATACTATTCCTGGGTGCAAGCTTAAATACAACTGCCCAGATGGCTTATCTCATGCCAGACAAACAAAGACAACTGACTTCTTACTTCAAAATGTTGGCAACAAAGACCCAGTTATCTGCAAGAAAAATTCTGCAGGCTTTGAAGTAGTGGCATCCTGCATTCTGCTAATTCCATATGCCAGACTGCATATGAGGAAACTACAATGGTATCTAAAAAGTGTTTGGACTCGACATTGCCACAGCCTGGAAACATTAATTACTCTTATTCCCTGCCTGCAACAGGAGTTTCGATGGTGGGCACAGGCCTGTCACCTCAACAAGGGACAGCCATTCACTTTACCCACAGCCAGACAGACACTAACAACGGATGCATCATATTATGCCTGGGGGGTCCACATGGCAGGAAAATGTATTCAGGGCACATGGCCCGCAAGCCAGATGCATCTTCATATCAATCAAAAAGAACTGCTAGCTGCTCAGAATGCCCTGACAGCTTTCAAGGATCTACTTCATCCAGGACAACTACTGATAAATATGGACAATACTACAGTCATGTGGTACATAAACAAGCAGGGAGGCACACATTCCTACCCCCTCTGCAGACAAGCCATGACTTTGTGGGACACAGCATTGACTTATCAAGTTCACCTGCAAGCACAATTCCTGCCAGGAAAAATAAATACTCTGGCAGACGAACTAAGCAGAAACCTTATGGATCCCCATGAGTGGAAACTGGATCCACAAGTCTTCAGCATAACAAGGAAATGGGGATGCCCAGACATAGATCTATTTGCCTCCCCTCACAACTGGCAACTACAGAAATTCTGCACAAGGATTTACCACAAGCAAGCATGGAAAGTGGATGCCCTATCCTTCAGCTGGAAAAACCTAACAGTATATGTCTTTCCTCCACTGCCTCTCCTCCCCAAGGTACTCCTAAAGGTCAGACAAGAGAAGCCAAAAATGATTCTGATTGCCCCAGACTGGCCACGCCAAGGACCCAATCCTAAAGAACTTGTCTCAAGGTCCAGCCTGGACATTGCCTCAAACTGCTCACTTACTGACCCAACAAAACAATCAGATCCTGTACAGCCACATCAGTACCTTAAATCTGGCAGCATGGAGAATAATGTAGCCATTCAGAACACTCCACTCTCCAAAGCTGTAATGGATGTTATCTTGGAGGCCAGGAGGCCCAGTACCAGAAATTCTTATGCAGAAAAATGGAAGAGATTCTGTGCTTGGAACCAGGAACAAGGAACTGACAAGTTTGTACCAAATATTCTTCAGATTTTACAATATTTAATTGAGATGCTGGACAAAGGCCTATCCTTTTCATCAATTAAGATTCATACCTCTGCTATTTCAGCCCTACAATACGGAACCACCTATCTTTTCTCATCCTTTAATAAGACAGTACCTCAGAGTGGCCAAAAACATAAGACCCCCAAGGAGAGCCCCAGTACCTGCATGGGGCCTAAATTATGTCTTGGAAAAACTCACACTGCCTCCTTTTGAGCAAGTCTCAACAGCGGACATTAAATTTTTATCCTGGAAAACAGCTCTGCTCCTAGCATTAACCTCTGCAAGACGAGTCTCGGAGTTACAGGCACTCATGGCTGTGGAACCTTTTATCATTTCCCATCCAGACAGGGTTTCTCTGAGGACGAACCCTACATTTATGCCTAAGGTGGTGTCCAGTGTGGCCCTTAACCAAAGCATTCACTTGCCTACCTTTTATCCAAACCCATAGAACAAGGGTGAGAGACTTCTGCATTCTTTGGACGTACACAGACAGCTACGCTTCTACTTGGACAAAACTAAAGCTGTCAGAAAGACTGAGCAACTTTTAGTGGCATACACTGCAGGATCACAAGGAAAGGCTATCTCAAAACAGACTATTTCAAAATGGATAGGCCATTGCATTCATTTCTGCTACTCACAGCATGGCAAATCAGTGCCTAAGGGCATTAGGCCACATTCTACCAGAGCAGCAGCCACTTCAGCAGCCTTTCTCAGAGGAGTACCAACCAAAGACATCTTAGAGGCTACAACTTGGAGTTCAGTGCACACTTTTACAAAACACTACCACTTACCTCTCTACTCTAAATCCAGAGCAGGCTTTGCCACTGCAGTTCTGCAGGGCCTCATAGCCTCTCCTAATCCTGTTTAGCCCAGCCACCCATCCTCAGCTTTGGGATTCAACCCAAGAGTAATGACTGCAACAGTGAAACACAATGAGCATAGTACAGTTGTGTACCTACCATAAATGTAGATGTTAGAGTGTATTCACTGTTGCAGTCCAGGTTACCCTCCCACCATCCCCCTTTCATTTGCTGGGTCTTATCTGTACTTCTCTATTCTATACAACATATGTGGTGTATTTGCTTGTAGATGAAGGAAATCTTTAACTTAGTGCATGCATGTTTTTTGGCATAATCTATTTAGCCTACCCTTTTGGGGGCACCTGACATCTGGGGCAAGAAAAACTGAAGAAAATGGCGTCGGCTGTATCATTTATACCTCTGGCACACTGACATCAGGGAAGAGGCGACAGCAACCGACGCCGGAGCAAGACTTTGGAATTCAGGCCGACTGCGGGTAGCCTGCCAGCAGGATAACCCAAGAGTAATGACTGCAACAGTGAATACACTCGAACATCTACCTTTATGGTAGGTACATAACTGTACTTTCTTGTGACTACTTATGCAAGACTACACCTAAGAAAGATCAATTATTATTTGAAAAATTTTGTGGAAGTTGAACTCAAAACTGTTTTACTTAAAATTCTTTTATGGCTTTCTTTGGTGGACTCATTACATACATCTTCACTCAGAATTGTGTCTTCAGGTAAACCGTGACTCTGCCATGTGGAATACAGAAACCCCAGCTGCTTTTTGAAGGTGTGCCACTAGAAAGTGTTGACCTGTTCACATACCTGAGCACCAAAGCATGAAGTACACTATCAGTAGATTACGCAAGTCTCACTGCCAGGATCACCTAGGCATCAACTTCCTTCTAGACTTTATTGACCGTTTTGGACCTACAGTCAGATGACTTTGCAGAACAAAATGAGAATCTACAATGCAATGATCATCCTTGTTCTGCTGTACTTGTGCGATTCATAGGTGCACACCTGTAACAACCTGAAACATTCCAGATTGAGTCTACACACAATTAGTGGCCGTCAACTAGCAGCACAGTTAATGGCTGTCAACTAGCAGATAAAAAGACCCGTGACTGTAAGCTCAGCATATTTAAACCGGTTTTACCACTGAATCCTTCATGATGTGACAAGTGTTGGGTGTGGCCATGTAGGGCATATGTAAGGTCAGCAAGGGCCTAAAACTGTCATTTCAGTGCAAACTCCAAAACAGTGGAAAGTGCACAGAACAATTGCATATGTGACCTGATTGAAATTTACTGAAGATCATATTGCACAGTCACACTTTAGCATGCAAGAGGGCTGGCCAGCAACTCAAATCCAGGTCAGTGGGTAGATATTCTCCACAATCAAAGCAACTTGACAGTGAAGAATAGAGTCATGCCCTCTCACTGCTGATGACTTAAGTCACTGAGTTCTAGCGAGGTTCGAGCAAGTATTTTTAAACTATAGCGTCTTATTCTTGCTTCTTCATCCAGATCAGAAGCCAGCTACAGATGCCATATTCCAAGAACTGAAAGCAAGGATTATGATCCTCATCCCTGAGGAAAGGGTATGGCTGTTCTGGCTGTGAAATCTTTCCATTCTGGTCACAAATAACATTATGTTGATGTAGTCCAGACAAGAAGGCAGATAATTATTCTGTTATACATTTTGCCGATGATTTTTTCAAACGCAGGCAGTCAAAATAAGACTACAGCCATTTACATTCCAAATCCGCAAAGCATAGAAGTAGTTTCTGTAAGCAGAAATTAGTCAAATCTTTCAAGTGGGGACTGGACAAGAATGCAGTTTTAGACATAAAAATAAGTTGTCCAGAAAGCTGTATCTCACTGTTTTCTATACAGTCAGTTCTGTTCCAGACTGTCCCATCCTCTGTTTAAAGCAGTAGAAAGCACCCCTGCACTACCGGACTATAACTGATTCCACACCTTTTGGCCCCATAACATGGACCGAAGCTCCAAAGGCAGTGGTGATCCATATTCATAAAGGATATGCACACCTCCAGACTAGTAGCCCAGAGTAACACAGCTGAAATACTTCAAGTACAACTAACATTGGGTAAGACGGCAGTTCAGGTCATAGCCTGCTATAGGTCCCTACCCGTGTCCCAAGACTCACTCTCACTCCACATTCCTAAACACCCTGGAAACTATTAGGGTCCAACCCAACACTCATACTAGATGACTTCTACTCCTCCATCAACTGGGAAAACTACTCATGCCCTAATACACTGGCCCAACACTTCCTGGAATTCATCAGTTCCAATGCCCTAGACCAGCTCATTCTTAACCCCACTAGAGGAAGCAACATCCTTGACCTGGTTATTACTAATGTGGGCAAGTACACCACTAGTCAATTCCTCCCTGGTTAGATCCAACCACAAACTAATCACCATGGAAATCCACATCTCACCCACACCCCTCGCAAAGGTTATCCCCCATGAAAAACTTCTCCAAAGCTGACTTTCGGCTCCTAAAAACAGATGTTGCTAACTTCACGACACCCATGTCAATGGAAAATAGATGGATGACTGCCAGATTATACACCGATGCACTGTACCAACACGTACATAAATGCATGGAACTAGCCATACCCAACAGAACCAACACACTCTCCTCCAGAAAAAGGAAGCCAATCTGATGGTCCCCTGCCATTAATAAACTCTACAACAGAAGAAAGAAACCATTGCAGTAAAAGGTGAAGTACCAAGACTTTAAAAATTCCCTTATTAGCCTCAACAAAAAGTTGAGATCCCTCAGCAAAACTTCTAAAGCCAGCTATGAAGGCAGAACTGCGACAGACATTAAAAACAACCACAAAGCCTTCTGTAGTTATATCAAGAATCTGCACGGCAATACCCAGATTTTCTCTGAGTTACTGCACAATGGTACCTCCTATACTCAGCCAACAGATATTGCCAACATTCTGGCTGACAGATTCAGTGCCAACTTTACCCCTCCCTCCCCGAAGGACCAATCACAATACAGGAGGAATGCCAGGCACCCAGCATTACTGCAGCACAGGTTAAAGCTGCATTGTCCAAGGCAAAGAATGCAGCTTCCATGGAACCTGACGATATCCCTGGATGTGTTCTACATGAACTACAAAGTGAATTGGCACCACATCTGTGTGCCCTGTTCAGTCACAGCCTCACCTCAGGCTTTGTCCCTACCGAATGGCGCACTGCTACAGTCATCCCTCTCCATAAAGGGGGAGCGACTGCAGACCCTGGGAATGATCAGCCTATTAGCCTGATGAGTCTGATATGTAAGGCTATGGAGCGCATCATCATGGACCTAATTAACAAGGATATAGGGAATCTCTAAACTCTATATTCCACACAGTTTGGTTTTGTGAAAGGTAGGTCATGCCTACTCAACCTGGTTGACTTCTTTGAGTCAGTCACCAGAGCTGTGGATGAGGGCAAGGCAGTTTATACAGCCTACCTCGATCTGGCTGAGGCCTTTGATAAAATTTCCCACTTAGAAATTATTGATAAACTCGTCAAACTAGGCATCAACCCCCATATCACTAGGTGGGTTGCAAGTTGGCTCACAGAATCCACAGTGTGAAAGCAGCGGACTCCAAGTCAGACTGCCGACCAGTCATGAGTGGAGTCTCACAGGGATCGGTCCCAGGTCCTCTCCTGTTTGGCATCTACTTCTCAGAAGTCCAGGCCAACACGGACGGAATCTGGCTGACCAAGTTTGCAGATGACTGCAAGCTGGGAGCCATTGTTAACTCTTCAAGAATTGTAGACGTCCTACAGAAAAGCCTCACTGAGATTGGTGTCAAAACCATGGCCTTAAGCTTAATGCCAAAAAATGTGTCGTCATCCCATTTGGGAAAAACTCAGTTGCCAGTAATTACACATCAGTGGGAGCCCACTGAACACTGAAGGTGTTGTAAGATATCTGGGTACACAGGTTGACAGCAACTTCTCCTTCGACCACCACATTGCCACTGTGGTCAGAAAGTCCTTCTCTGTGGTACATCTCATTACCAACAGTCTTACATCCAGGAAAAAAGTGGGTCATGATCTCTCTACTCTTCCCTCTTTAGGCCAGTCATAGAGTATAATGCCCCATTTGACATGTACCTCACTAGACGCATGCAACAACTGGAAAGGCCGCAAAAGTACCTCACAAAGAGAATCCTAGGCCTTAAACACATGTCCTACATGGACAGACTCAAAAAAACTCCAGCTATTTTCTGTCTCATATAATCTACTAAGAAGCGATCTCTGCTTGACTTACAAAGCCATGTCTGACCCTGCTCTGTTAGAAATGCTACATTTAAAGAAATCCCAGTCCCTGTGCACCACACGCTCCAGAGACCTCAACCTCATTACCACAATCAACAGAACATGCTGGAGGGACAGGTTCATAACCCAGAGACAAACCATGCTCTGGAATAGACTTACCATACATGTCAAGCAGAGCACCTCACTGGCCCTGTTCAAGACAAATCTACCTTGACTACTGAAACCTTAACAGTAGTCATAGTTGGATGACCCCAACCTCAAGTCATCCTTTATTAATGGACACCCAAACTGAAGTGGACTCCTCCTTTTTCTTTGCCCCACATCTGATGATAAACCTGCCTTCTGCCTCCCCCTGAAGACCTTTCCTTCAGGGATACCCTGCATAGAATGAAGGAGGCTTTCAATTGGGAAAGCAAACAGTTCCCAGGCTGAGACCCTTTATAGGGAACTGCTAAGTTTGTCTTCTCCCAGACCACTGGCTATTCTTCCTGTACACCTAGTGTAGTGTCTTTGGATATATTACTTTACATCCTGATTCTTTACCTCCTGCTCTTAGGAGGCCAGACAGGTTTTATAGAGTACTTGAATCTCACAAGCACCTTTACAAAAATCCAAAGGCTGTGACCCTTCAGTAGTCCCCACAGAATCCACAAAAAGTGTATTGAAGGGACCAACCAGACATCCCTTACCTAATGATAGGGAATATAGACTATTAGACAGATTTGGAAAAAAAATAAAATAAAATTTGGGTCTGTAGCCTGGTTGTTTTTGCATAATCTTTGCGCTTTTGTGGTTGTGGTAAAATATGGCTACATACCCTTCTTTTTCGATCCCTATATTTTTCAAGGTGGTACTGGCAGTAATCTTCAGAAAGACAATTTCACATTAGGAATGGAGGTGTCAGGTGCTGCTGCTTCATTTCAGTTTTTGGACAAACATTTGGATGATAGAAATGGTTGCATTAATAACACTTTTTCTGGTATTGGCCATTGTGGTTCCACTTTTTTATCAGTAGAGGTGCAGAAAATATATGACAAATTAGAATGTATAATGTTCAGAGAGACTATTGTGGAAATATATTAAGTTTGAGGAGGTATTTAGAGTTGGACATAACCCCTAGAGGTTAAGTGCCTTTAAAACTCCTAAAAGTGCTGGTACTCCTTTCAATCTTTCTGATGAAAAATGTTAAACAGTTTCAGTCTCGTTGGGTGGCTGCGCACATCACTGCTCCATAGAATGGATACATATCCTAATAGAAAGGGATATACTAAAACACTGTAAATGTAAGGATGAAGCATTAGTATTGTATAATGAATTATCAAAACATCTAAATGCTACATGTTTAAATACAAGTTTGATTGTCATTAATAAACTCGTGGGTTTAGAAGTGAATAAAGTGGAAAAGAAACAGGTTAAACTATAACATGATATATGGGACTACAGCATGGTAAAAGGTTAAACTGCAAAGTGATATATGGGACTACAGCATGGTAAAAGGTTAAACTGCAAAGTGATATATGGGTCTACAGCATGGTAAAAGGTTAAACTGCAATGTGATATATGGGACTACAGCATGGTAAAAGGTTAAACTGCAACGTGGTATATGGGACTACAAGCATGGTAAAAGGTTAAACTACAATGTGATATATGGGACTACAGCATGGTAAAAGGTTAAACTGCAAAGTGATATATGGGACTACAGCATGGTAAAAGGTTAAACTGCAAAGTGATATATGGGACTACAACATGGTAAAAGGTTAAACTGCAAAGTGATATATGGGTCTACAGCATGGTAAAAGGTTAAACTGCAATGTGATATATGGGACTACAGCATGGTAAAAGGTTAAACTACAATGTGATATATGGGACTACAGCATGGTAAAAGGTTAAACTGCAAAGTGATATATGGGACTACAGCATGGTAAAAGGTTAAACTGCAAAGTGATATATGGGACTACAGCATGGTAAAAGGTTAAACTGCAAAGTGATATATGGGACTACAACATGGTAAAAGGTTAAACTGCAATATGATATATGGGACTACAGCATGGTAAAAGGTTAAACTGCAACGTGATATATGGGACTACAGCATGGTAAAAGGTCAAACTGCAATGTGGTATATGGGACTACAAGCATGATAAAAGGTTAAACTACAACATGATATATGGGACTACAGCATGGTAAAAGGTTAAACTATAATGTGATATATGGGACTACAAGCATGGTGGAGCTTTTTGCTTGACAGCCAGTCAGCAGAAAGGATCCTATCAACGTACAGGCAAGAATAATGGTTGTCAGAAACAGCACGGAGTTTCGTGTGCTTTTTCGGAGGGAGATGATTGTACCTCTGAATGGGATCGCGTTGATTCTTTTCCTCCTTTACCAGGGGCAAGAGAACCTGAAAATTTTAATAATTTTTCATGAAAGGGAATTTGTGGGCAAACAATTTATACAACAGAAGAAAAGAGGTAGATATGGACAGGGTGGGATCACGGAAGGACAATAACGTATTTTCATAAACAGGGAAGATGGCAGTGATAATTTTTGTCATGGACTTTCTTTGGACTCTGTGGTAATCAATTTATCTGGTTCAGCATTAACTAATGAATGTATTCCTGTGTTAAATTTAAGCTTAAGGTTTTTTCTACAGTTCTACCACGTTTGTATGTTTTAAAATGTAACATTTTTAAACTGATACATAAGCTGCATCTTAAGTATTATTTATTATATGACTTTCTTAACGAAGCTAACAAAAAACTATGGCTATTTTCATTGAGGGGTTAGGATAGTAGGGTAGTGGCTGAGGCATTTAGCAAAGTCATAGATGGAATAAAACATAAAAATGTGTCTAGGTCTTATGAAATAGCTAATATTTATAAAAAAAAATAAAGTGGAGAAGGAATCTAATAAAGAGGTTTATTTTGTTACTACTAGTGTATTTTTCAAATGAAAGATTAAATTATTAAAATGTTGGTCTTTTTGGTGAGAAATAGAGAAGTATGTAATTTATTTATTAATAAACCTTTGATATCCTATAAAAGGTGTCATAGTATAGGAGATGTGTTGGTGTATAATTTGATGATGTTCTTCATGTTTCACTGTTGCAGTCATTACATTTGGGTAATCTGTTGGCAGTTTGCCCACAGTCGGCCTGAATTCCAAAGTCTTGGGTTCTGCATCAGTTGTTGTCTTCTCTTCCATGATGTCAGGTCATCAGGGGTATAAAACATGCAGCCGACACCATTTTCTTTAGTCTTTCTTGCCGCGCGGTGCCCGAAGCAGAAGCATTTTGCAAGTGCCGGTCGGCCGACTACTGAAACATTCGAGTTTGAGTTTCAGAACCAAAGTCTTCACTAAAGCTAAGTACCCCTTTTACCAATGTCAGAAAAAGTTAATAATTGTATTACTTGTGGGAAGCAAATACCTCATAAGGAGTTCCATTTATACTGTATTCCTTGCCTAGGCCCTGGCTGTCGGTTTTGTTCTAGATTTAACCAACACACTATTAAGCGCCGGTATATTTTTGCATTAAAGTATTTTGGAAACAGATTTAACTACCCAGAAATGTCGTCTGATAGCAATCCGACTACCGGAGTACATAAAAAACACAAAAGGACAGAGAAAGGCAGTCAAGATCTAAAACCAATGACGAAGCTTCTCCTAAGCCATTCGCCGGTTTGCAGCCCCCGATACCCACTACCTTCGAGTCACAGGCCTCTACCGGCACCCATGTGGAGTCTGGCATGCCACAAGATTCTCAAGGTATTGGACCGACGGATGTATCTCCCTCAGATGGGTCCGGAGCCACTGAGCAGGCACTGGCTTCTGAGGATGTATTCAGACCTCAACATTTGTATATCAAGCTGACGACAGCTGCAAAATCAAAGACAAAAGCAACGACACCTGAGCCACGTGTATAGGCCTCTATGCCTAAAAATCAGATGATCAAAATGGCTGAAGACCTTATTACCTTGATCAGGGGTACCCATTCCCCTCCAGATAAGAGGCCTAGGCAAGACACTGATTATGAATCTTCAGATCAGGTTTCTATTTCTTCTGATTCCTCTTCTGATCAGGAATTATCTTTGCCTCCCTATGAGGATTCTGATGCTGAGGAGTCTATTCCATCTGCATCTCCTCCTGAGGACTATTCATTTGGAGAAACCTTGCATACTTTGAGGGAGCATTTTCACTGGGAGAGTCAAGACTTCTCAGAATCAAAAAAGAGGCTCAGGGATTTCCTCCGTCTCCCTCAGCACAAGCCTTTAGCCATTTCCCCTGTTTTAGACATTGTGGATGATGTGTTTTCGTAGTCAAGCCTGACCCCTTACCTCCGGCTCCCAGTAAGCCTGACAGATATCACAGGGTCCAAAGGGAGTTAAGGCCTCAACAGCAAAAAATCCTACCCCCTCTGACAGAGATTCAAGGGCACTAGACTGATGGGGAAAAAAGGTTTATACATGTCCTTCAAGGATGCATCTGCAGTCCTAACAAATGGGTTGTCCTGTCGTCAGGCAGCCCTTCGGTCGGCCGGATTCCAAAGTCTGGGTCTGGCCTCGGCTGGTGTCGCACTTCACCCGACGTCATCTCTGCTGGTCTTCGGGTATAAAGGCATCAGCCGACGCCATTTTCCTCAGTCTTTCTTGCGCGTGGCTCAAGCAGAAGCTGTTCGCAAGTGCCGGTCGGTCAGATCCAGAGATTACCACTACCGAATACTACTTCGAAGACTTCTAAAAAGCTAAGTACCCCGTTGGGGACTCTTTCTTGCCTCAGCCGATGTCAGAAAAAGTAAATAACTGTTTAACTTGTGAGAAACAAATACCTCATAAAGATTTCCACTCTTACTGCTTACCTTGTTTAGGCCCAGACCATGACGTAGCAGCCTGTTTAGCCTGTGCTTCCTTCAACCAACGAACGCTTAGGCGTCGGTCGGAGTTTGCTGAACAGTTTTTCGGCTCAGATTTTGCGTACATTATGCCGTCGGATCCTCCGACTTCTCAAATTGTTAAAAAACGCAAAGAAAAAGACCGACACTCGCGGTCCGCGGTTTCGGCCGAAACCACGGTTAAGCAGACCGCGAGTGTCTCTGTTTCGGCCGAAACCGAGCAAACGGGTCAATCTTCAGCCGAATCCATGACTACTACCGAGGCTCCTGCTACCCTAGTTGAATCGGCCTCTGAGGTTTTGCCTACTAATGTGGTTCCTATAGAATTATCATACACCATCCCTTTGGATGTCTCTACCCCAGCACGTGGTGCTGCTAGGCCTCCTGCAGCCATGTCCATTAAGGCCTTTGCCAGGGCTAAAACAGCCAAAACTGCTAAATCAGTGCCTGTTAAGCCCCCCTCACAC
Organism: Protopterus annectens; assembly: GCF_019279795.1. Classification (NCBI taxonomy): domain Eukaryota; kingdom Metazoa; phylum Chordata; order Ceratodontiformes; family Protopteridae; genus Protopterus; species Protopterus annectens. The sequence goes on from NC_056733.1 coordinate 644,431,620, forward strand.
AGGCCCAGTTCCAGTTCTCAAATGCTTACTCTGGCAGAGGATCTCATCTCTTTAATTAGGGGATCCCAATCTCACCCAGACAGGGCCTCTCAGCCTCCAGAAAAGACACCTAGAGCAGAGCCCCCAGAGCCAGTGTCCTCAGATGATTCTTCTGATGACTCAGACATTACAGACCATCCAGAGGCTCCTTTTTCTATTTATGAAGATTCCGATGCTGAAGAATCTATTCCATCTGCCTCTCCACCAGAGGAATTTTCCTTTGGGGAAACCTTACATGCCATGAGAGAGCAATTCCAATGGCAGGGACAAGATTTCTCAGATTCAAGAAAAAGGCTTAGGACCTTTCTATACTTACCGCAACATAGGCCCTTAGCTATACCTCCAGTTCTGCCTGTTGTGGATGATGCATTTAATGATGTTTGAACGGTCAGTTTCATATGATCCAATACCAAGAGTTTATGCTTGATCAGTTAACTAAGAAACTGTCCTCTGATGACTCCTTAGATAAGAAATATGTTTTAGAAATGGTGAATAACATTCAGCAGGTTAGTAACCATTCCTTAAAATGTGGCTATGATGCACTGGAGGCTTCATTTAGATCAGCCATGACTGGCACAGTTATAAGAAGGCATGCATGGTTGAAAGAACAGGTCTTGCCGGATCATGTTAAAGCAAAGCTGTTAGATGCTCCTATGGATAAGGCCAGTCTATTTGGTTCTCCTGCTCAGCAAGTAATGAAGAAAATGGAAGATAAGGCAAAATCTGTACAAACAGTTAAGGATTTCTTACAGGTTCAGCCCGCAAGGTTTAGCAGGAACTGGCCTTCCAAAAATTGGTCCTTTCCAGACTCCTCTAAATCTCAGAGAGGCAGGAATAGACGCTCCAGAGGCAGAAATCAATCCAGAGGAGGTGCCTACAGAGGACGCCAGTGGCAAGGCAATAACCAGCGAGGCACAGACACAACCACTGCCACTGCAACAGGACAATCACAGTGACTTGGCTCTGACACCGCCTACCAGGGAACAAATAGCAGCACCCTTAGGCGGAAAGTTAGCCTTATTTTCAAAAAAATTGGCACTATATCACAAAAGACAAGTGGATTTTGCAGACCATAGACCAAGGCTACAGGTTTCACTTCCACACCTTACCAGTAAAAAGAGGAATGCCAAACCTACCTCCAAATCAGAAAACAGAAGCTCTAAAGCAGATAGCTCAATTAACAAAGATGAGAGCTGTGGAAAGAGTACCACCAACAGAACAGGGCAAAGGATTCTACTCCAGACTCTTCCTAGTACCAAGAAAAGAGAAAAGTTGGAGACCTATTCTCGACCTGTCCGCCTTAAACACATTCATCATTGTCCCAAAATACAAAATGCTGACCCTACAGCAACTTCTTCCCATGCTGGGCAAGGAGTGTTGGCTGGTAACTCTAGATCTCAAGGAGGCATACCTGCACGTCCCCATACGACCAAATTGCAGAAGATACCTCAGATTTCTTGCAGGATCAGAGCATTATCAATTCTCAGCATTGCCCTTTGGCTTATCTACTGCGCCCAGAGTATTCACAAAATGCCTGGCATCAGTAATCGCTCATTGCAGGCTACAGGGAATCCAAATTTATCCATACCTGGACGACTGCCTGATACAAGCGGACAACAAAAGCAAGCTGACAAAAGACTTACAAAGAGTCATTTGCTTACTACAAGCCCTGGGATACACAGTCAATTAAAAAAAGTCAAGACTGATACCATCCCAAACAAGAACATTCTTGGGTGCGGAATTGGACACAGTAAAACAGATGGCATTCCTAACTGGAGAAAACAAGAACAACTCCTCTTTACTTCTTGGCATTAACAAAGCAGAACAAACTAACAGCAAGGAAAGTACTGCAGGCCTTGGGCTTCATGGCATCATGCATAATCCTGGTCCCCATGCCAGACTGCATATGTGAAAGCTACAGTGGTACCTAAAGAATTTATGGTCTCAACACAGGCACAGCTTAGAAACCAAACTACCACTAATCCCATGCCTGAAACAAGAGTTCCTATGGTGGGCTCAAGCATGCCAGTCAAACCCAGGCTTGCCCTTCCACAACTTTCAAGCAAGCCAAACCATCACAACGGACACCTCAGACCTAGGTTGGGGGGCACACATGCTGGACAAATGCATACAAGGATTATGGACTCCAGACCAGCTGCACCTGCACATAAATCAAAAAGAAATGCTGGCAGTAAAACTAGCAATCCAGAATTTCAGGCCATTCCTCAAAGAAGGCCATTTAATGATAAGGACAGAACACCACAGTCATGTGGTACATCAACAAACAGGGAGGCACTCATTCATACCCCCTATGCAGAATGACTCTGGACCTTTGGAATATGGCACTGAGCTACAACATCCAGTTACAGGCAATATTTGTACCGGGAAAAGAAAACATCCTAGCAGACATGTTAAGCAGAACTACCTCGGATGTTCACGAATGGATGCTACACCCGGACATCTTCAAGGCCATCACAAAGAAATGGGGAATGCCACAATTAGACCTATTCGCATCCCCACTCAATCACCAGCTCAAGAAATTCTGCACAAGGACATACCACCCACTTGCATGGAAGGTGGACTCTCTATCCTTCAGTTGGAAAAGCCTGACAGCATATGCATTTCCAACTCTTCCTTTGATGCACAAGGTACTACTGAAAATCAAAGAGGAACGTCCAAGGATAATTCTGATAGCTCCAAATTGGCCAAGACAACACTGGTATCCATTGCTGAGGAGCATGTCTTGGGGGAGAACGTGGACACTACCCCTGATGCCTTTGATGTTAACTCAGAATGACTACAACATCATGCATCCAAACCTAAAAACTCTGCAACTGACTGCCTGGAACATCACATAACAGCAACTAACCCAGATTTATCCCAAAGGGTTAAAGACATTACCCTTGAGGCCCGCAGACCTTCAACAAGAAGGAACTATGCAGGAAAATGGAAAAGGTTTGTCATTTGGAGTACTGAAAGAGGAAAAGATGTGTCAAAGATAGATATTGCTAACATCCTGGAGTACTTGGCAGAGCTTCTCCATACAGGCCTGTCCTATTCCTCCATCAAGATACATGCATCAGCTATTTCTGCAGAATACAGCTTCGATCCCCCTGTCTTCTCACATCCTCTACTCCGGCAGTTCCTCAGAGGAATCAAGAATGTAAAACCTCCTAGGAAACCACCATTACCAGCATGGGACTTGAACTTTGTGCTAGAAAAATTGACACTCCCTCCATTTGAACCAGCAGCAACAGCAGATCTTCAACACCTATCATGGAAAACTGCTTTCCTACTGGCAATTACTTCAGCAAGAAGGGTTTCGGAACTACAGGCCTTAATGGCAGTACAACCCTTCCTAATCTTCCATCAAGATAGAGTGTCCATGAGAACTAATCCTACATTTATGCCTAAGGTGGTATCCAGAGTGTCTCTAAACCAGGCAATCCACCTACCTACCTTCTTTCCCAATCCACAGAACAGGGGGGAAAGACTGCTGCATACCTTGGATGTACATAGACAGTTGCGCTACTACCTGGACAGAACCAAGGTCAATAGAAAAACTGACCAGCTTTTAGTAGCTTATGCAACAGGAAGGGAAGGAAAAGCAATTTCCAAACAGACAATCTCCAAGTGGATAGGAAATTGCATAAGATTCTGTTACTCCTACCATGGAAAGCAAATTCCACAGAACATAAGACCTCACTCTACAAGGGCTACAGCCACTACCACAGCTTTCTTACGAGGAGTGGCTACCAAGGACATTATTGAGGCTACTTGGACCTCCGTGCATACATTTGCCAAGCATTACAACTTACCTCTATACTCTAGATCCCGAGCAGGGTTTGCCACTGCTGTATTGCAAGGGATCCTAACTACACCATAATTCTTCTTCCTCCTCCCCTAGTTTGGCTATGGTATTCTACCCATTTGTTAGGACTGCAGATGCATCCTTGAAGGACATAGTACAGTTTTGTACCTACCATAAATGTAGATGTCCGAACAGGATAGCATCTGCAGTCAGGATTACCCACCCTCCTTCCCCTCTGTGGTACTCCTAGGGTATTTACCCTCCTAATAGCTAGCTAGGGGGGGATCTCTTATGGTGTATTTGTTTGTATATATGTACATACATGCTTATTTTTTGTGTTTGCCTACTATTTTTTTGGAAACATTGGCATGTATCCAAAATTTAGTTTTCCAAGAGGGCAACTGGCATCTGGGGCAAGAAACACTGAGGAAAATGGCGTCTGCTGATGCCTTTATACCCGAAGACCAGCAGAGATGACGTTGGGTGAAGTGCGACACCAGCCGAGGCCAGACCCAGACTTTGGAATCCGGCCGACCGAAGGGCTGCCTGACGATAGGACAACCCATTTGTTAGGACTGCAGATGCTATCCTGTTCGGACATCTACATTTATGGTAGGTACAAAACTGTACTATATGCAGCCTTGGCAATCAGGGCCTTAAACTGTCAACTTCAGATGCTTAAGTACCAACAACATGTTATGGGATTGCCAAAACAGAAAATGATGTTAATTTCAGAATGTGCAGAAAATAAAGAATTGCAGGAATTATTGCATACAGCTGAACAAGTTAGAAAGCATACTTTGCAATATGGTTTTGATTCTTTAGAGACCTCTTGCAGGGCCGCAGTTACTGGATCTGTGGTTAGGAGGCATGCCTGGTTAAAGGAACAAAATTTGCCTGATCATGTTGAAGCTAAATTGCTAGATGCACCTTTACAGCATGACTCTCTGGTATTAAGGCAGAAGAGGTTTTAAAGAAAATGGAAGACGAAGCTAAGTCTATGCAAACTGTTAAAGACGTCTTAAAAGTGCAGCCACCAAGATTCAGTAGACACTGGCCTACAAAAAATTGGTCCTTTCCTGTGTCAGACAGAGCTCAAAGAGGCAAATCTAGACGCCCTAAGGAATGTTCTTCGTGTTTCACTGTTGTAGTCATTACATTTGGGTAATCCTGCTGGCAGGTTGCCCTTATCTGGCCTGAATTCCAAAGTCTTTGGTCCTGCATCGGCTGCTGTCACCCCCTCCCTGACGCCGATGCCATTTTTTTCAGTCTTTCTTACTGCGCTGTGCCCGAAGCAGAAGCAGTTTGCAAATGCCGGTCGGCCGACACCTGAGATTTTCATGTTTGAGTTTGAGATCCAAAGTCTTCAATAAAGTTAAGTACCCCGTTGGGGAAACTTTTTTCTTGCTCCAGACCCATGTCAGAAAAAGGTAATAATTGTATTTCTTGTGGAAAGCAAATACCTCATAAGGGTTTTCATTCTTACTGTATTCCTTGCCTAGGCCCTGATCACAACGTTACTGGTTGTCGGTTGTGTGCTAGATTTAACCAACGCACTATTAAGCGTCGGTATGACTTTGCTTTAAATTTTTTGGACGCCGGTTTAATTACCCTGAAATGTCTTCGGATAGCCATTCGACTACCGGAGTTTACAAAAAATGCAAAGAAAAAGAAAAACAACCGAGGCCCAAAACAGACGACGAAGCTTCTCCTAAGCCAGTCGCCGGTCCGCCGGTTCTCAGTGAGGCGCTTTCGCAGCCCCTGACATGCAGCAGAACAAGTTGGAAAACATACTTTGCAATGTGGTTTTGATTCCTTGGAGGCCTCCTGCAGGGCCGCAGTTACGGGTTCTGTAATTAGGAGACATGCTTGGTTAAAGGAACAAAATCTGCCTGATCATGTTAAAGTTAAATTACTAGATGCACCTTTACAGCATTATACTTTGTTTGGTAATAAGGCAGAAGAGCTGTTAAAGAAAATGGAGGACAAAGCTAAATCTATGCAAACTGTCAAAGACTTTTTACAAGTACTGCCACCTGGGTTTAGTAGACACTGGCCTACAAAAAATTGGTCTTTTCCTGTGTCAGACAGATCTCAAATGGGCAGATCCAAACACCCTAGGGGCAGAGCCCAGGCACAAGGTTCTTAAAGGCCCAAGCAATGGGATGCTTCTACCTCCAAAGCTGGAGAAGACAGATCACAAACATATAGAAAACAGTCCCATGACTTCCCTCTGCCTGCACCAAGCCCATATCTTCTGGCAGCACCCTTAGGGGAAAAATTAGCACTTTTTGCTCAAAATTGGCACATCATAACCCAGGACAAGTGGGTTCTAAACATAGTGTCACAAGGATACAAGTTCCATTTCCATACTATGCCAAAGGCAAACGGCTGGCCAGATCTACCAAAAAATCAATGGACAGAGGCTCAAAAACAAGTCTCATCCCTCAGGGACATGGGGGCCATTCAACAAGTACCACAGCAAGAGCAGGGACAAGGATTTTACTCGACTGTTCTTGGTACCCAGAAAGGACAAGGCCTGGAGGCCGATACTGGTCCTATCTATTCTGAACACTTTCCTGGATATTCCAAAATTCAAAATGTTGACTTTTCAGCAGCTTCTGTCCATGTTGGGCAAGGATAACTACGTAAATAAATTTACTGCGAATACACCTATAAGTGCCCAATTTTATAATGCAGTAATCCAATGCTGTAGCCAAACGAACAAATGACCAAAGTAAAATAAAACACATGTTTTTATTCTACAAATACGAAAAAAATAAACAAAAAATTGAGCAGAGTTAAGCACTTTCACCCTACATCACAGGGTTTCCTCAGAACTCACAAAACAATTACGCTCAGACCCTTAAATGTCTTTTTTGGCGCCAACACACTTTCAAATATTTAAAGTGACACCACTTTGTTACCACTCTATACGTGGCGTTAATAATACAAATAACCATGAAAAATATAAATATAATGAAAAATATAGCAAAAATACGGTAAAAATACAAGTAGTCTAAAACCTACATCTCTACAGCTGTCACTAGTACAGTACATACTACTTCATGCGTAAAATGTTATACTATAAATAAAAATGATGAAATATTGACAAGGTGATCATATTACTTCCTATGAATACTTGTAAATAAATACTTCAAAATACTGTTCTAAGTCTATCTACTATTCTATAAAAACAAAATATGTAAAACTTGATTGACAATGATAAGTACATTTATTAACAAAAAAGAATATGGAAAATGAAACAAAAATATTATTGCATCGATGCAGTATATGTATACATACACAAAAATTGAATAAGAATATAAAAATATGAATTGTTACATTTAAACATATGTGAATATAATAATGCTAATATTACAAAGTAGATTTTGTCACCATGTTAAAAAATGTTAAGAATCTTATTAAATAATATATATAAAATCTATATAAAATCTACAATTTATTATTGATTGTGGGATATAATAGGGGTTTAATCGATATATGGTCATTTAAACCTGGGGGGGGGTGGCATCTAAATAAATTTGCCACCATACCTTTCTATAGCTTAACAGACTTTTAATATCTCTTCCCTTGGGGCTAGGTTTTAATATTTCTAAAATGATAAATTTAAAATAATGGTCCTCTCCTTCATAAAAATGTGCTTACATAATGCATTATTCATGTCTTTTGTTTTAATACTATAGGTATGGTCGTAAATTCTTTTTCTAAAATGCCTCTCAGTCTTACCAACGTAAAAACTGGAGCATTTTTGACATATGCTTAAATAAATTACCAATTTACTATTACAATTTCCTAACTTACTATAAACACAACTTTTTAATTCATTGTTTAAATTAATTATAAGTTCATCAGACATGTATTTACATTGGTTACATGTGCCACATTTTAAACTTCTGTTTGTCACATTATTTCTATCTGTCTTTACTTCTTTCTTGTATTCCACCATTTTCTTGATATTGTTCCCCATTTTGAAGATAAAATTGGGTTTCGTACCTATTACTTTTGTGGTTTGAGCATCATTAAATACTAGGTGCCATGAGTCACTTATAATTTGTTTAATGAAACTGGCTGCCATGTTGTACTGAATCACGCATGATTTTTTGTACTTATTACTAGAAATTAAATCTGTTTTCCCCATTGTTAAATCTGTATCTATTACTTGTCCTCCAGAGTTGTTACCTAACAATGGTTGATAACTAGTGCCCCTGAATTAAAAAATATATTTGACGGTAGAATCCATCATATTGTTAGGGTATCCTCTTTATAAAAACAAACTACTACTGCCAAAAATCCTACCCCTCTGAAAGAGATTCCAGGGCCCTGGACAGATGGGGTAAGAAGGTGTACACTTCTGCTACTTTGGCCATTAGGGCCTTAAACTGCCAGTTTCATATGTTAAAGTACCAGCAGCATATTATTGGATTACTTAAACAGAAATTGAAGTTGATTCCTAACTGTGCTGAAAATAAAGAATTACAGGATTTAATGCATTCTGCTGAACAAGTTGGTAAACATATTTTGCAATGTGGTTTTGACTCCTTAGAGGCATCTTGTTAGGGCTGCTGTTACTGGGTCTATTCTTAGAAGGCATGCTTGGCTTAAGGAGAAAACTCTGCCAGATCATGTTAAAGCCAAACTACTGGATGCTCCCTTAAACCAAGACCACCTGTTTGGCAACAAAGCATAAGAAGTTCTTAAAAATATGGAGGAAAAAGCTAAATCTATGTAAACTGTTAAAGATTTCCTGCAAGTACAGGCTCCCAGATTTAGTACGCATTGGCCTTCTAAGAACTGGTCCTTTCCCTGTCTCTTCCAGGCCTTCTCAGTCCAAATCCAGGAACATCAGACCACCTAGGCCACAGTCTCAAGGTACTCACAGGCCTAAGCAGTGGGGGGGCTCCCACTTCCAAAGCTGGAAGTAGTAGTACACCCTGCTATGGTAAACTGTCACAATGACTTAACCTTAAACCTTCCAAGCCCTGCTCAACTGACCGCACCTTTAGGGGGAAAGCTCACCCTGCATGCAAAAAACTGGGAACTCATTACCCAAAACAGATGGGTTTTAAATATAGTTTCCCAAGGATACAGATTCCACTTCCACACCTTACCAACCCCAAAAGGTTGGCCAGACCTACCCCCAAATCAGTGGGCAGAGGCTCAACAGCAGGTTCTCTCTCTTCTAAGTATCAGGGATGTTCAGCCTGTCCCAGCAGAAGAATGGGGACAAGGTTTTTACTCCAGACTTTTCCTGGTACCCAGAAAAGACAACTCCTGGCATCCTATCCTGCACCTATCTATCCTAAACATCTTTTTGGTAATTCCAAAATTCAAACTCTTCACCACCTGCTTCAGATGCTGGGCAAAAATGCATGGTTGGCAACATTGGATTTAAAGGAAGCTTACCTGCACATCCCAATAAGGGATTCTTGCAGAAAATACCTACGCTTCAGAGCAGGCTACATGCACTATCAGTTCTCTGCACTGCCCTTTGGCTTATCTACTGCACCCAGGGTATTCACAAAATGCCTAGCTCCAGTCACTGCATTTTGCAGGCAAAGAAATATTCAAATATACCCATACCTGGACGATTGTCTAATTCAGGCAGAAAGTCAGGACATACTATTAAGTCATCTGGCATTTGTAAAGAAACTGCTAACGTCACTGGGGTACACCATAAACGAAAAGAAATCTCACCTAGTGCCCTGCCAACAAATTGTATTCCTGGGAGCAAGCTTGAACACAACTTCCCAGATGGCCTACCTCACGCCAGAGAAACAAGATGTTCATCGTGTTTCACTGTTGCAGTCATTACACTTGGGTTATACTGCTGGCAGGCTACCTGCAGTCGGCCTGAATTCCAAGGTCTTGGTCCGGCGTCTGTTGCTGTTGCCTGTTCCCTGACGTCAGTGCCCCAGGGGTATAAAAGATGCAGCCGACGCCATTTTCTTCAGTCTTTCTTGCCGCACGGTGCCCAAAGCAAAAGCAGTTCGCAAGTGCCAGTCGGCCAACTCCTGAGATTTTCAAAGACGAATTTCAGATCCGAAGTCTTCATTAAAGCTAAGTACCCCGTTGGGGAAACTTTTTTCTTGCTCCAGACCGATGTCAGAAAAAGTTAACAATTGTATTTCTTGTGGGAAGCAAATACCTCATAAGGATTTTCCTTCTTTACTGTATTCCTTGCCTAGGCCCTGATCACAACATTGCTAGCTGTCGGTTTTGCGCTAGATTTAACCAACGCACTATTAAGCGTAGGTACGATTTTGCCTTTCATTATTTTGGCCGCAGATTCAATTATATAATGTCGTTGGAACAGCTGATGACCAGAGTTTACAAAAAGCACAAGGAAAAAGAAAAGGACAGGCATCCGAGGTCCAAAACTGAAGACGAGGCTACCGTTAAGCCAGTCGCTGGTTCGCCAGTTCTCAGTGAGGTGCTTTTGCAGCCCCTGATGCCCGCTGCCTCAGAGCCACAGGCCATTGCCGACTCCCATGTGGAGCCAACTAGGCCTCTGGATACTCAAGGTATTGGACACTCGGAAACTATCCCCTCAGATGGGTTCGGAGCCGCTGAGCAGGCATCTGCTTCTGAGGGTGTTTTCAGACCTACACAGTTATATGTTAAGCCAACCTCAGCTTCAAAGACAAAGACCAAAGTGGCTCTAAAGACAAAGAAACAAGTACAGCTTTCTCCTGGACAGACTTCCATGCCTAAAAAACAGATGCTCAAAATGGCCGAAGACCTAATTACCTTGGTCAGGAGTTCCCATCCCCCTCCTGATAAGAGGCCTAGGCAAAGACAGAATGTGAATCTTCTGATCAGGTTTCCATTTCCTCTTTCCATTGGGAGAGCCAAGACTACTCAGAATCAAAGAAAAGGCTTAGAGATTTTCTTTTACTACCACAGCACAGGCCTCTTGCTATTCCCCCTGTGTTAAACATTGTGGATAATGTATTTTCAGAGTCCAGCCTTTCTCCTGACTCTTTACCCCCTGCCCCTGTTAAACCAGACAGATACTACAGGGTACCGGATTCACATAAATTTCTTTATAAAAACCCTGCTTCTGACCCCAAAACCATTTCTCAGGGTCCCAAAGGGGTCAAGGCTTCCACTGCAAAAAACCCTATTCCCTATGATAGGGATTCAAGGCACTAGACAGATGGGGGAAAAAGGTTTACACTTCTGCTAGTTTGGCTGTGAGGGCTTTAAACTGTCAATTTCATATGGTTAAATATCAGCAATATTTAATGTCACTGCTTAAACAGAAAATGTTGACTAATTCTGATTGTGCAGAAAATAAGGAAATACAGGATTTATTGCATGCAACTGAACAAGTAGGAAAGCATACATTGCAATGTGGGTTTGATTCTCTGGAGGCCTCTTGCAGGTTCTGTCATTAGGAGACATGCTTGGTTAAAGGAACAGAATCTGCCTGATCATGTTAAAGCAAAATTAATAGATGCTCCATTACAGCATGATACTTTATTTGGTGTTAAAGCAGAGGAGGTGTTGAAGAAAATGGAGGACAAAGCGAAATCTATGCAAACAGTAAAGGATTTCTTACAGGTACAGCCACCCAGATTTAGCAGGAACTGGCCTACAAAAAATTGGTCCTTTCCAGTGTCAGACAGACCACAAAGAGGCAGGTACAGATGCCCCAGGGGCAGATCCCAGCTCCAGGGCTCATACAGGCCTAAACAGTGGGGCGGTTCTACCCCCCAAAGTGGAGAAGACAAATCGCAGTCATACAGGAAACAGTCCCAATGACTTTCCTCTGCCAGCACCAAGCACTTATCTTTTGACAGCCCCCTTAGGGGGAAAGCTAGCACTTCTTTCTCAGAATTGGCACAGGATCACCCAGGACAAATGGGTATTGAATATAGTGTCCCAGGGCTACAGGTTCCACTTTCACACTCTGCCAAGGGCAAAAGGTATGCCAGACCTGCCACACAATCAATGGGCAGAGGCTCAAAAACAAGTTTCATCCCTCATGGACATGAGGGCCATTCAGCAAGTACCACAGCAAGAGCAGGGACAAGGATTTTACTCAAGATTTTTGTTGATACCCAGAAAGGACAAAGCCTGAAGACCAATACTGGACCTGTCTATTCTAAATACTTTTCTGGGCGTTCCAAAATTCAAAATGTTGACTCTGCAGCAGCTTCTGCCTATGCTGGGCAAGAAGGCTTGGCTTGTAACTTTGGACCTAAAAGAGGCATACCTGCACGTACCAATCAGACAATCTTGCAGAAGATACCTCAGATTTATAGCTGGCTCAGTGCACTACCAATTCTCTGCACTGCCCTTTGGCTTATCTACTGCGCCCAGGGTCTTCACAAAATGCCTGGCACCAGTAATTGCATTTTGCAGACAAAGAGGAATTCAAATATATCCTTACTTGGAAGACTACCTTATTCAAGCAGAGAACAAGGACATTCTACTAAAACATCTGGCATTTGTAAAAAGATGATTAGTTTGCCTAGGGTACACAGTAAATGAAAATAAATCAAAACTAATACCCTCTCAAGAGATAATATTCCTGGGTACAAGCTTAAATACAACTGCCCAGATGGCTTATCTCACACCAGACAAACAAAGGCAACTGACTTCTTACTTCAAAATGTTGGCAGCAAAGACCCAGTTGATTGCAAGAAAAATTCTGCAGGCTTTGGGCTTCATGGCATTCTACTAATTCCATATGCCAGACTGCATATGAGGAAACTATAATGGTATCTAAAAAGTGTTTGGACTCAACTTTGCCACAGCCTGGAAACATTAATTACCCTCCTTCCTTGCCTGCAACAGGAGTTTCGATGGTGGGCGCAGGCCTGTCACCAAAACAAGGGACAGCCATTCAGCCAACCCATAGCCAGACAGGCAGTTACAACAGATGCATCAGATTATGCCTGGGGGGCCCACATGACAGGAAAATGTATTCAGGGTGCATGGCCCACAAGCCAAAGGCATCTTCATATCAATCAAAAAGAGATGTTGGCTATTCAAAATGACCTGACAGCTTTCAAGGATCTACTTCATCCAGGACAACTACTGATAAGGATGGACAATACTACAGTCATGTGGTACATAAACAAGCAGGGAGGCATGCATTCTTACCCCCTCTGCAGACAAGCCATTACTTTGTGGGACACAGCATTGACTTGTCAAGTACACCTGCAAGCACAATTCCTGCCAGGAAAGATAAATACTCTGGCAGATGAATTAAGCAGAAACCTCACGGATCCCCACGAGTGGAAACTGGATCCACAAGTCTTCAGCATGATAACAAATGAATGGGGATGCCCAGACATAGATCTATTTGCCTCCCCCCCCACAACTGCCAACTACAGAGATTCTGCACAAGGACTTATCACAAGCAAGCATGGAAAGTGGATGCTGTATCATTCAGCTGGGAAACCCTAACAGTTTATGCCTTTCCTCCTCTGCCTCTCCTCCCCAAAATACTCCTAAAGGTCAGACAAGAGAAGCCAAAAATGATTCTAATTGCCCCAGACTGGCCCCGCCAGCACTGGTACCCAATCCTAAAGAGCTTGTCTCAAGGCCCAGCCTGGACATTACCTCTAATTCCTCACTTACTGACCCAACAAAAGAATCAAATCCTGCACAGCCAACTCAGGACCCTAAATCTGGCAGCATGGCGGATAATGTAGTCATTCAGAACATACCTCTCTCTAAAGCAGTAATGGATATTATTTTGGAGGCCAGGAGGCCCAGTACCAGAAAATCCTATGCAGAAAAACGGAAGAGATTCTGTGTTTGGAACCAGGCACAAGGGATTGACACGTTTGTACCAGATATTCCTCAGATTTTGCAATACTTAACTGAGATGCTGGACAAAGGCCTATCCTTTTCATCAATTAAAATCCATACCTCTGCCATTTCAGCTCATTACAATACGGAACCACCTATTTTTTCTAATCCATTGCTAAGGCAGTACCTCAGAGGGGCCAAAAATATAAGACCCCCAAGGTGAGCACCAATACCTGCATGGGACCTCAACTATGTCTTGGAGAAACTCACACTACCGCCATTTGAGCCAGCCAATACAGCTGAGATAAAATTTTTATCATGGAAAATAGCTCTGCTCCTAGCAATAACCTCTGCATGACGAGTCTCAGAGTTACAGGCACTCATGGCTGTGGAACCTTTTATCATTTTCCATCCAGACAGGGTTTGTCTGAGGACAAACCTGACTTTTATGCCTAAGGTAGTGTCCAGTGTGGCCCTTAACCAAACCATTCATTTGCCTACTTTTTATCCAAACCCACAGAATAAGGGTGAGAGACTCCTACATTCTTTGGACATACACAGACAGCTACGCTTCTACTTGGACAGAATTAAAGCTTTCAGAAAGACTGAACAACTCTTAGTGGCATATGCTGCAGGATCACAAGGAAAAGCTATCTCTAAGCAGACTATTTCAAAATGGATAGGTCACTGCATTCGTTTCTGCAATGCACAACATGGTAAATCAGTGCCTAAGGGCATTAGGCCACATTCAACCAGAGCAGCAGCCACTTCAGCAGCCTTCCTCAGAGGAGTACCAACCAAAGACATTTTAGAGGATGCAACTTGGAGTTCAGTGCAGACTTACCAAGCACTACCACTTACCTCTTTACTCTAAATCCAGAGCAGGCTTTTGCCACTGCAGTTCTGCAGGGCCTTATAGCCCCTCCTAATCCTATCTAGATCCAGCCACCCAACCTCAGCTTTGGGATTCAACCCAAGTGTAATGACTGCAACAGTGAAACACGATGAACATAGTACAGTTATGTACCTGCCATAAATGTAGATGTTCGAGTGTATTCACTGTTGCAGTCCAGGTTACCCACCCACCATCCCCCTTTTCTTTGCTGGAACTTATCTGTACTCCTCTATCCTATACAACCTATGTGGTGTATTTGCTGTTAAAGGAAATATTTACTTTAGTGCATGCATATTTGTTGGCATAATTTTTCACCTACCATTGTGGGGGCACCTGACATCTGGGGCAAGAAAAACTGAAGAAAATGGCGTCAGCTGCATCTTTTATACCCCTGGCGCACTGACGTCAGGGAAGAGGCGACAGCAACCGACACCGGGCCAAGACTTTGGAATTCAGGCCGACTGTGGGTAGCCTGCCAGCAGGATAACCCAAGTGTAATGACTGCAACAGTGAATACACTCAAACATCTACATTTATGGTTGGTACACAACTGTACTTTTATCTGACAGCCTACTTCAAATTACTGGCCACAAAGACCCAGTTAACTGCAAGGAAAATACTGCAAGCTCTGGGGTTCATGGCCTCTTGCATCCTACTAATTCCATATGCAAGACTGCATATGAGGAAACTACAATGGTATCTAAAAAGCCTATGGTGTCAACATTCTCAGGACCTGGAATTAGTGATTCCCATCATCCCTTGTATAAAGACAGAATTCCTTTGGTGGGCAGAGGCCTGCTACCTCAACAAGGGACTGCCATTCACTCTACCCCCTGCCGCCCAAACCCTAACAGACACATCTCACTGTGCATGGGGGGCTCACTTGGCTGGGCAGTGTATTCAGGGCAAATGGAACCCGAGTCAAATGCACCTGCATATCAATCAAAAAGAAATGTTAGCTGTACAGAATGCTCCGACAGCCTTCAAGGACCAGATCCTTCCAGGACAATTATTGGTAAAAACAGACAACACCACTGTTATGTGGTACATAAACAAGCAGGGGGGAACCCACTCTTACCCCCTCTGCAGACTAGCCATGGCTCTGTGGAACACAGCCTTGCACTACTAAGTGCACCTACAGACTCAATTCCTGCCAGGCAAGCTAAACACACTGGCAGATGACCTAAGCAGAAATCTCATGGACCCACACGAGTGGAAACTGGAACCAAAAGTATTCAACATATTGAGAAACAAATGGGGGAGCCCAGAGATAGACCTATTTGCCTCCCCTCAGAACTATCAAATGGACAAATTCTGCACAAGGACTCCCCACAGACAAGCTTGGAAAGTGGATGCCCTGTCCTTTACCTGGGAAAACCTCTCAGTTTATGCCTTCCCCCTCTGCCTCTCCTCTCCAAAGTTCTACTAAAAATCAGACAGGACAAACCAAGGACAATACTCATTGCACAAGACTGGCCACGCCAACACTGGTACTCCCTCTTGCGCAGTGTGTCACTGCTGGAACCATGGCACCTGCCTCAGACCCCTTCCCTGCTGTCACAGCAGGAGGGCCAGATTCTGCACCCCCAGCTTCAAACCCTGAACCTTGCAGCCTGGTTAATTACCTGAGCTCTCCATTACCATCCCTCAGTAAGCAGGTGCTGGATGTCATTCTGGAGGCATGGAGGCCTAGTACTAGAAAATCCTATGCTGAAAAGTGGAAAAGATTCTGTTCCTGGAGCCAAACTCAGGGGATGGGCACAACAGTGCCCAATTTACCGCAGATTCTTCAATACTTAACAGAGATGCTTCACAAGGGCCTTTCCTTCTGTTCTATTAAAATTCATGCCTCTGCCATTTCAGCACATTTTAATATGGAGCCACCCCTCTTCTCTCACCCACTGCTGAAGCAATTCCTCAGAGAGGCCAAAAATTTAAGACCACCCAGGAGAGCCCCTACTCCAGCCTGGGACCTTAACTTTGCATTGGAAAAGCTCACTCTACCTCTCTTTGAGCCAGCTTTAACTGCAGAATTGAAATTCCCTTCTTGGAAAACAGCCTTCCTTCTAGCCATCAATTCAGCAAGAAGAGTGTCTGAATTACAGGCCCTCATGGCAGTGGAGCCCTTCATCATCTTCCATGCTGACAGGGTGTCCCTCAGGACCAATCCTTCCTTTATGCCCAAGGTGTTATCCAGTGTGGTCCTTAATCAGTCCATTCATTTGCCAACCTTCTTTTTTCTAATCCACAGAACAAAGGAGAACGAATACTGCACTCTTTGGACGTGCACAGACAACTTAGATTTTACTTGGACAGGACTAAGCATCTCAGAAAAACTGAACAGTTGCTAGTTGCCTTTGCTACAGGGGCAGAGGGGAAGGCCATTTCAAAGCAAACCATTTCTAAATGAATAGGCCATTGCATTAGTTTCTGCTATAAGCACCATGGAAAACCTACCCCACAGGGGATAATATTCCACCAGGGCTGCATCTACTTCAACAGCCTTTCTCAGATGTGTTCCTACCAGGGACATCCTAGAAGCTGCTAGCTGGAGTTCTGTTCATACCTTCACCAAGCATTACCACTCGCCTAATTTCTCTAAATCCAGAGCTGGTTTTGCCACTGCAGTCTTGCAGGGCCTAATAGCTGGTCCTAATGTGCTCTTATTGCCTCCTCCCTTCCTTAGCTGTGGGAATCTACCCAAATGTAATGACTGCAACAGTGAAACATGAAGAACATAGTACAGTTGTGTACATTTGCCATAAATGTAGATGTTCGAGTGTATTCACTGTTGCAGTCTTGGTTACCCTCCCACCAGCCCCCTGACTTCTATTTGTTATACCTCTGTTCTTGTTTACTGTATTTAAGCTTTCTGGTGTATTTGCTTATAATTGGAGGTGTAACCTTGTATATAATTGCTCCCCATTATGGGGGCACCTGACATCTGGGGCAAGAAAAACTGATGTAATGGCATTGGCTGTATGCTTTATACCCCTGATTACCTGACGTAATGGAAAAAGACAGCAACTGACACAGGACCCAAGACTTTGATAATAAGGCCGGCTGAAGGCTACTTGCAAGCAGATAACCCAAATGTAATGACTGCAATATTGAATACACTTGAACATCTCCATTTATGGTAAGTGTACACAACTGAATTTTTTGTTTTTCCTGTAATACAAATAAATCATCTGTTTTTACCTACTCCCATGGTAGGTACATTTGCATGTGGTAGGTGGTGTAGAAATAGGAATATAGTACAATCTTTGAATAGGATTAACAGTATCCCCTTCTTTATTAATAAAATGTATACCTGCAGCACTGTGGCCATTATTTATGCACTCAGATGTCCATATAATTTATTTTGCATCAGTGAGAGTAAAAGAGCTTTCAAATATAGACTGCAAGAGCATATAAGGGGTATAAAAAAAAAAAAAAAAATATATATATATATATATATATATATATATATATATATATACGGGTTCATGTTAGAACGTCGACAACTGACTATATCGACAAGTAGCCCTGCAGCACCAAATAAACGAAACCTCAAAGCATCGACATTTCAAATAACCGACACTTACTCCATCGAGACGACTTCACCGACAATCCACTTTACCGACAACGCGCTACACCCACATCTCATATTACAGGTAAAGGGTATTAACATATGTTGAGTGGGGGATGTAGTTATAATGTCAGACTAAGTGACATAAGTTTATAAATACATCCCCTACCTCACATATGTTAATACCCGTTACCTGTAATACGCGATGTTGGTGTAGCGCGTTGTCAATGGAGTAAGTGTCGGTTATTTGAAATGTCGATGCTTCGAGGTTTCGTTTATTTGGTGCTGCAGGGCTACTTGTCGATATAGTCAGTTGTCGACGTTCTAACATGAACCCATATATACATATATATCATGAAAGTAATGATTTTATTGCAAGGTACTATTTTAGAGCAAGCGGTTGCTAAGTACGATGTGTTACATATTTTATACATATTGATGCGTGTTACAACAGAATAGCCAAATTTGCCACCAAGGCCAAACTCTTGTCCCACAGCTGTAACTCACTGAAACAATTAGGGTGACTGGAACTCCCCCACCATCTCTCATTCACCCAACTAACTCCAGCTGAACAAGTTTTCTAGAAGCTATGTAAAAAAGGAAAGGAAATAAAAACTGGTTAGGAATTTTATCTGTCTGTGACACCAAGGGTACAATAGGAATTACCCTCTTGTCCTTTTCCCCCTAGACACAACAAAGGGAGGCCTCTCAATGACAAGAGACCTAGACAATCCAGGAGAATGTCAACTTAAATGATGAGCTCCAAAGAGCCCACTCGTTAAAAAGACCAACTCTAAATACATTCAACCCCAGCGTCCCATACCCTTAGCCACCCTCCCCTCCAGAACTCTGGAAGACTCTCCTCCTTCCTAACCAAATGGAAAACCATCAAAGGGGACCTGTGGGCCCTCAGTATAATAGAAAAGTGGTACTATATCCATTTCACAGAAATCTCACCCTTCTTGGGTATTGCAAAACCACCAAAAGAGCAAGAAAGCGTCTTGCCACCTATCGTCGTGAAACTACTTCACCAAGGATCCATTCAAACTGGCCCGCCAGGTCAAGAGGGAAAAGACTTCTACTCAATAATCTTTCTAACTACAAGAATGGAGGGCACCTGGAGGCCATCTTGGACCCGTCAAAGCTAAACAAGTTTCTGAACATGTCAAAGTTCAAAATGCTACCTATGATCTTCCAAGATGCCTTCATGTTCACTGTAGACCTAAAAGATACTCACCTCCATGTCTACATAGCAGACAGTCACAGAAAGTAATTATGATTTGTAGCAACAGGCTCTCACTTCCAGTTATGCGCTTTACCATTTGGGCTGTTCACTGCTTCTAGAGTTTTCATAAAATGCTTAGCTCCTCTGATAGCACATTACAGAACTCCGAAAGTTCATATTTACCCCTACTCAGACGACTGTCTCATTCAAGGAAGATCTACAGCAGAGTCCCTAGAAGCCTTGCAGACCACCCTAGACTACTTTCAGAAGGTTGGCCTCACCTTACGTCTTCAAAAGTCACAAACTCTTCCTCAAACAAGGCTTTTTGTGGGAGTCATTGTAGATTCGGTTTGGCAGAAAGCCTTCCTTCCCAAAGACAAGATAGCTTTCCCGATAGGCTACCTGACAAGCCTAATTCCATTCCTGGTCCAACTCTGGGGTGGGGGCCTCAATAGACATATTTGCCTCTTACCAGAACAAACAAGTACAGAAGTTCTGCTCTGGAACTTAACAGACAGGGACTTGGAAAGTAGATGCTTACTCTTTCACATGGACAGACTGGTTCCCTTATGCATTCTAACCCTTGCCTCTGATCCTCAGATTACTGATAAAAGCCAGGATGGACAGATCAGCATCGTCCTAGTGCCACCCTTTTGCTGAGGTAACACTGGTTCTCCCTTCTTTTGACCCTCGGCAAGGGAAGATGCACACCTTACCACAGGAAGTAGACCTTCTCAGCCAAGCCAAGGGATCTGTTTTCCATCCTCACTTATCCACACTCAGATTAACAGCCTGGGGGATGAGCTTTTGACATCAAGGAGGGACTTCTTTCCCAAGAACATGCTTTCCTTTCTAAAGAAAGCAAGGAAACCAAATACCAGATGATCATACCTGTCAAAATGGAAGACGTTTCCATCTTGTGTCACAGCAAGAACAACCACCCTTCTCAGGCAGACATCAACTCAGTTTTGCAATACCTGTCAGGCCTGTTCAGACGGGGACTTTCCTATTCCAGCATTAAAGTACATGTATCTGCTATGTCAGCTTGTCTGCACAGTGCTCCACCTGTCTTCTTGCACCCCCACATGAAGCTTTTCCTAGAAGGGGCAATTCACGAGACCACCAAGAAGGAATGCTATTCTTGCTTGGGATCTAAATTATGAGTTAGAGAAACTAACCTTGCCCCACTTTGAACCTGCTGCCACTGCCTCTCTAAATATGCCCACCTGGAAAACCACTTTTGTTATAGGTTTCACGTAAAAAATAGGGTTTCAGAACTACAAGCCCTCGTATGTAAAGAACCTTGGACTGTCTTTGTCAGGGATAGAGTAACCCTTAGAACAAGCCCGTCCTTTATTCCTAAGGTGGTGTCAGAACTTACATTAAATCAGACTGTCTACCTACCACTCTTCTTCAAATATCCATGGAACAGTGCTGAGTAAGTCATTCATTTCCTGGCTGTGCATAAGCAGGTCATGTACAATTTAGACAGGACAAAAAACATAATAGAGCAGTGCAATTACTGGTGGCTTTTGCGGAGCATAAACCGAAACAGGCCTGTCTTAAAACAAATGGTTTCAAAATAGATAGCAAACTGCATTAAGCTCTGTTGCTCACACCTTGGAAAATATCTATCTGAGCATATTAAGGTCTACTCCACCAGGCATGGGTAACTACCATGGCTTTCCTCAAAGAAGTTCTTACCCAGGCCATCTTAGAGGCAGCCGTATGGCACACTTTTACAAAACACTATAACTTACATAAGCAATGTCTCCAGTGCTAGAACAGGTTTCACTACTGCCATCCTTCAGTACCTTATTTCCTAGGGTCATACAGATGACCTACCACCCATTTGTTAGCCTTGGGAGCCCTCCCAAGAATCAGTATTGCAACATTGACTAAGAAGAACATAGTACTATTGTGTCCCACTTACCGTAATTGTAGATGTTTGAGTAGGTAATGTTGCAGTACATAACTTCCTCACCAACCCCTCTGTCTGCTGACTACTTTTCTCCGACTTGCTGGGTGCAAGGGGTGAAGGATTTCTCTGCACATAGTCCCATTTTTTTGTTACCCCTTCTCTGTGTCTTGTGTTTTTCCTCCTTTTCACTCAAATTCAGACAGTAGGGGTGGTCATGCTGTTCTCTGGCATTGGACTGCTTGTTCACTGCTTAAAAGGACCTGAAGTTGATGCAGATGGATGCCCTTATTATACCATGATAGCCACATGTTGGTTGTTGGACATCTGTCGGCTTGGGATAGACTCTGGAAATTGAGACAGTTGTGGCTGCCGCATAGCAGGAAGACTCGATAATCCATACAGCAACATTGATCAACTTGAACATCTGCAGTTATGGTACATGGGACACAACTGTACTTCCTCCCTCTATTGGGTATGGAAAGGGCAAAGTCATAATGCAAGGCAGTTAAGTTTAAGCTCCAGTTTCCTCCCACGTTTCAAAGACATGCATCTGGAGCGTTTCTCCACAGGCCTTCGCTGAAAATTGGCTTCTTTCCAAGTTGGACTTTCCTGGTAAACAAATGTTAAATAAATAAAAATAAATAAACATTCTTGCAAAAATACCCTGTCATTAATTTGTATATTACAATAAGATCATTCCTTAAGTATAGATCTAAGTTTTGTAGCCTGTCTTTATTGCGTAATTGTCATAACTTTGTATTTCCTTTGGCTATTTATGTTGGATACTTTCTAGTTGTCTGTATTTCTTAGTGGCTAGAAACCAAACTAATAGAAAGTACTCTGTTTTCTTTAGTCTTTAATACCCCCCATTCTTTCATTTCAGTAATTTTGCTGTATACACAGTTATCTTATTACACTGCTGCCGTATTCACATATTCCGTAAAACTTAAGTTCCTTTGTGCATTTGTAATTTTTGTTATGTAAATTGTATATGCTCTGACTTTGATGTGTTATATTGTTTTTGCTTATCTGCACTTAACTGTGTTGGGTAGCTTAGCTTTGGTGAATGAGTTGCATGTTTATTTCGGTGACAAGGACTGTAACATTCTGGGACTTGCTGTTCTGACTTTTGGTCAGTTATTTTCCTTTTATTATAAAAGTTGTTGATATTATGGTTTCACCATGTGGGTTTGTTTCTGGAGTGTGCCCTGCACTTGTTCCCGTAGGGTACAGCTGCATCTGTACTCTTTCTGATTTTATGATTATATCTTTACTAATATAGATCGTAGCTGCTTCCTCATGGGCAGGTTTGGGGGTATACACTTGGTGTCCTTTCAATTAACAAATTCTGCTGTGCAATACCAGTCTAGTTTTTTTTTTTTTGTGTGTTTTCGTAAAATGAGTCTAGACTGCTCCTTACAGTTTCTCTGGAACAGCCGAAAATCTCAGGTTTTCTTTGCACCCTCTGTCTTCTAACTGTACCATTTTTTGAAACAGCCCTTGAGAAGTGTAATAATCAGACAGCTTTTTTTTTCATTTAAACTTCTGATTTGTGCATTTTTATCAGTTCATTATAATAGCTAGTTAAAACGTATTCTATTTTTACAGGCTTTTGTTATTGGAGTTGATATATAGGCCTTCAATATTTAATTTATTTTAGTCACCTCTGAGTATATTTGATTTATTTTTTCCACTAAATTGCTGAAAGTTATCGATTGTACCAAAGCTCAAGCTTGAACTGATTTTACTATCTAGCTGCAGGATTTCTGCCAGTCATTGTTTTCTCTTCACCTTTTAAAGTTGGTTTTCTTTCAGGTTATCTAAATGTCTTCTTTGGTGACATCCAGGCAGTGTACTTTCTAGACAGTAACTGAATTTTACTCAAGCTAGCAGAATTACTAGCTGTTATTTCTTAATTTGTTTTCACACTGGGAGAGCTGAAATTAAGCTGTTGGTCAGTGTGCAGCCATCTTCGAAGTCCAGCAAAGAACTTTCTTAAGTACATAGTTTATCAATTTGTTATAAAAGAAATATCACATGATATCCAATTGTCTTTGTTGTGACTGTCACAAGTGATTGCTTGCAAGTTTGTGTTTTTTGTATTTTCTTTCAGCATATTCAATTTATGCTATATTTTAATTTCAGACTGCTCTGTTTTGTGTTCTTGTCTAATTTTGATTTTTAGGATCATAGTAGGTTACTAGGCTATTGGCCCCATGGCCCTTATAAGCCTAGCCAAGAGTTTAGCCCATGTTTAGACAAGTCAGCACCCATACAGGTGGAATCCCAGGGGTGTATTTTCTGTTTCCCATCCAGTTGTCCAAGTTACAGTTAAAAAGGGATAATGAGGTACTCTGCTTGACATGGAGAGGGAGTCTATTCCACAGATGGGGGAGTCTCTGGGACACAAATCTGTCCCGCCAACAAGTCCTATTGATATCACAGACCAGGTTGAGGTTGCGCATATGGGTTGCTCGGGTGGAGCTTGACTTGCGGATATGCAGCAGTCCCATCAAGGAGGGATCTGAGATGGCTTTGTATGCTAGACAGAAGTCACCTCTTGAGTAGTCTGTATGAAACTGAGTGGAGGGACAGGGCTTTTAGCCTATCTGTTTATTGTAGGTGTTTGAGGCCCTGGATTCTCCTGGTGAGGAGCTTCTGTGGTCTCTCCAGCTGCTGCATGTGCTTTGCGAGGTACATGACAAAGGGGGTGTTGTACTCAATAACTGGCCTTATAAGGGAAGAATTACAGGGATGTTATGAGATACCCTTACTAATGAGGTGGGCTATGTAGAAAGCTTTCTGTACAGTGGAAGCAACAAGGTGGTCAAAAGTCAGGTTGCTATCAACCTGGGTGCCGAAATCCCTCACTACTGATTGTGTATTTGGGATGATGTTATTAATGTGATAATATGTAGGGACATCACTCTCCCCAAAGGGGATGATGTATTTTTTAGCATTCAGCTTGAGGCCATGTTTCTGGCTCTAGTCATTTGTTTGTGTGAGACCCTCTTGGAGGGTGTCCACATCACTTGGGGAATTGATGACTGCGCCCAATTTGCAGTCATCTGCAAACTTGGTCAGCCCTAGCCCACTGGTCTTGGGCTGCACCTCAGAGAAGTATATCCCGAATAATAGAGTCCCCAGGACTGATCCCTGGGGTACGCCGCTCATTATGGGTCTACTGCTTGAGGTGGCTTCCCCTATTTTGATAGGTGGGTTCTATCAGTGAGCCAATTTGCTACCCATCTGGTAACATATGGATTGATGCCTAGTTGAGAGAGTTTATCTACTATGCCTGAGTGGGGAATAGTGTCAAAGGCTTTGGCCAGGTCAAGGTAGGCATTGTGCACCGTCTTCCCCTCATCCATGGCTTTGGTGACTGTCTCAAAGAAGTCGAAAAGATTTAACAGACATGACCTCCCCTTGACAAAGCCAAACTGTGGGGTCCAGTGTTTGGAGGTTGCCAATGTCCCTGTTAATGAGGTCCATGATAATCCATTTTATGGCCTTGCAAGAACAGGCTAGTTAGGCTGATGGGTCTACAATTTCCTGGATCAGTGGATGCTCAACCTTTGTGTAAAGGGATGACAGTGGCTGTCCTCCACTCGGTTGGGATAAAGCCGATACTCAGGCTTTGGTTGAATAGGGTGCCTAATGGTGCTGCAAGTTCATGAGTTCATGTAGGATGCAGCCTGGGATGTTATCGTGTCCCATGGAGGCTGTATTTTTTTGCCTTTGAGAGGGCAGTGATGACCTGTTCCCTAGAGATATGGGGGGGGGGGGACAGAGGGGAGAATTTTTCAATGAATCTGTCAGCCAGTAGATTGGCTATATCTACAGCATTTGTGTATGTGGTGTCCTTGATCACCAGTTCCGAAAAGATCTGGGTGCTTCCTTTGAGATTGCTGACATATATGAAGAAGGCCTTATGATTGTGTCTAGTAGATGTGGCCAATTTGGACTCGAAGTTGGCTTTAGAGGATTTCACTAGTGCTCTTATTTGCTTATTCAGGCTAAGGAGAGATTGCTTCCAATTGGACACCTGCTCCTTCTTGGTCCTGTACAGCATTTTATTTCCTTTTGTTATAGTTTATTTATTGCAGATGTCTACCAGACAGGTTTACTCTGCCTAGCGGAGGATGATTTTGACCTGTCAAGTATTCCCGATTCTGTGCATCTATATATTGCTCGTGTAATACTTTGATGTAGATTTGGACATCGGTGCCAGTTCCTACAGTGGGGGAGGGGATGTAAAGCTGTTAATACCATCCCTCAGGAGGTTCTAATCAGCTTTGGAGAAGTTTTTTTTTGTTTGACCCTAGCTAGAGGGGGGTCAGGGGAGATTACTTCGAAAGTGACCGCTTTATGGTCTGATCATACCAGGGAGGGTGATACTGTAGGGGTGCTGCAGTGGATGTCCTTCAAGGATGCATCTGCAGTCCTAACATATGGGTTGTCCTGCCTCAGGCAGCCCTTCGGTCGTCCGGATTCCAAAGTCTGGGTCTGGCCTCGGCTGATGTCGCACTTCACCCGATGTCATAGCTGCTGTTTATTGGGTATAAAGGCATCAGCCGACTCCATTTTCCTCGGTCTTTCTTGCCGCGCGGTGCCCGAAGCAGAAGCTGTTCGCAAGTGCCGGTCGGTCAGATCCAGAGATTTCTACTACCGAAGACTTCTAAAAAGCTAAGTACCCCGTTGGGGACTCTTTCTTGCCTCAGCCGATGTCAGACAAAGTAAATAATTGTTTAACTTGTGGGAAACAAATACCTCATAAGGATATTATCACCTTCTGTGGGGTTATCAACTAGCTGTTCCAAAGCATTTGATTGATAAAGTTGAGGAATCTGTGGACATTTGTGTTCTGGCATGAGTAGTTTTTCCAGTCTATGGTTGGGTAATTAAAGTCACCCAGTATCAGGGTAAAGGGTTGAATCTTGATAGATTTCAAGAGGTCCAGGTAGGTGGAGTGGGCATCTTGAGTCAAATTTGGGGGCCTGTAGCTAGCTATAATTTGAATAGGGGTCTTGTCAATGGTTAACTGCACCTGGAGTATCTCCTGTGCATCATACTGTATGACCAACCTGGAGGTGTGTGTGTCTTTAATATATATTGAAACTCCACCTCCTTTGGCTTTGCTGCCCACATTTTCGGGTCTGAATGTATGGTAGAATGAGTAACCAGGTAAAGCTGGGGTGCTCTCCGCAGCTTTGAACCATATTTCTCTGACTGCATAAATGTCAGTATCTTCCAGGGTTAAGAATGCTTGCAGTGAGTGCACTTCCAAAAGCATGACCCGTAATTTGCGTTTTGTTGAAGTTTTTATGTTGGTAGTATCGACTTCATGACTTTTCCTAAAAAAGGCAATATGGGGAGGCAAAGGCCTTTGCCAGAGGCCTGAAGCCCAAGTGAGATAGATGCAGGCCATTTCTAGTAAAACATTGTGGTCTGTCGATCATATCTTCCCAGGCTGTCCTGCACTGTGTCCCCCAGGAATGACACCAGAAACTAAGCCAATTGTTTAAATCAGTTATTTTCTGTTTGTATTGAGGCATCATTCTGGGTGACTGTAGAATGCTGCTTAAAGCTAGGGACATACCTGCCTGGGACACACATTCAGCAAGATCAATCATGTCTCTCTTCATATAGTCCAGGGAGGTATGTCTCAAGTGGTTCACGCCACCATGGACTATGACAGAGTTATAACAGTACCTGTTGTTGACAGATTTGAGTGCGTGTATGATATGGTGGATTTTAGCACCTGGCAAACAACTAACCATGGCTTTCTCCTTATCCAGCCTGGTGAGAGACACATCTGTGTGTCTCACAATGGAGTTTCCTATGACTAATATATTGGGTTTATGGTTAGACCTTAGTGGCTGCGAGATGCAGGTGTGTGGACTATGCCTGGTATGTGGTGTGGAGGACTGTGGAGTTCTCATGTGTTTTTGCCTCTGAGGTCTCCTTTGTTTGGGTTGTTTTTTTGTTGAGAACCTCTACATATGTGGGTGTGTGTTGTGTAGTTGTGGGTAGTGTTTGAGGTGTAGTGATTGTGTTGACAACCTTCTCAGTGCCCGATATACTGGCTTGTGAGGGAGAGAGGATAGAGTCTAGCTTCTTTATGTAATTCGATATCTCACAAATTGTGTTCCTAGGTGGTAGTAATAGATATTTGTCTGTGTACATGAGGCAGTTGCTACACTGTCTCAGGATGCCCATATCAACCAGGCTGGCAGGGGAAACCATAGGAAATTGTCCATCCATATTTGTCAGAATCTGAGGGAGAGAGCCAGAGAGATTTAAGGGGTAGGCCTAAAGCCCAAGTGCTTAAATCAAAACTAAGAGGCTTAGAATAGCACCTAAAATTTAAACAGGCTAAAATCAAGCAGTAATAAATGCAGCAGAGAAGATGCAACTGAACACTTGAGCTAACAAATAGCAGGAAAATCAAGATGAAGTGATAGAGTAGGAGGAGGAAACACAAATATTGTAAAAGCAGCTGAATAAAGTTTTTTTTATTTTATTTATTTATTTTTAGTAAAGTGGAAAGGGAGACAAGAGAAAGTTAAGAAACTGAGGGGATTGGCCTTCCCAAATGTTCTCTCTGTATGAGGTAGAATGAGCTAATGACACTCGACTGAGAGGTGTGTCTCGGATCAAATTTACACTAGAGGTGGGCAACTGCAAAGCTACCAAGTATAAGAATAAGACACCAATAGGGAGGGTCGGAAACTATGCTACAGCTACTAGCTACACTGTTTAGGCAGAAAATACTACAGAAATGTTTATCACAGCATAAAAACAGCAGTAAGACACTAAATGAAAATTGTAAACAAATAAAGGAGCAAGGAGACTCTAGAGAATTCTTTTAACTGCAAACAAATTAGTTATATGATGCACTCCTTGGCAGGAAGTCAGAACAAACAAACAAACAGAGATGCTTAACAAATAAAGAAAATTTCCAGTTAATACCGTTCACACAGTGAAACTAGCTAAAAAAGCTTTACAAACAGCGTGACAGTAACAAAAGTGATTTAACAGGCCCTGGAAGGCAGATAGTTTCAGTACAATAGTACAGATTAGTTTATAGCAATACAATACAGTAAAAATAGTAGGCAGCACTGCAGACAATAAAAAAGTGATGTAAATGGTTAGAGTAAGCAGTAGCTAGTAAAATAAGGGAAAAAAAAACAAGATACTTATTGTTATAAGTCACAGATAAGACTTGTGGTCAGTGCTCCTCCTCCGTACAGCTCAGTGTGAATAAACAGAATTCCTCTCAAAGGCATGGCCTAAATACCATAAGGTACAAGCTAAAAAAAGAGCTCAGAAGGACCAATGAGTGCTTACTCCATGCCATAGACCAACCAACCTTTACCAGCCAGTGACTAATCAACACAATCCTCTCATTAAGGTGAAGAAAGGCTTTTGCTAATTCAAGATGGCCTGGGACGTGTGCTCAGAACAAACAAGCCACTGCAAAGAAACAAACAAGCCCAGAGACAGCAAATCTGAACTGGGACTATGCTACAGCTACTAGCTACACTATTTTAGGCAGAAAACACTACAGACATGTTTATCTCAGCAAAAAAAGCAGCAGTGAGACACTAAATGAAAGTTTTAAACAGATAAAGGAGCAAGAGACTCTAGAGAATGCTTTTAACTGCAAACAATTTGTGTCTGCAGTTTCCTTCCTGTCCTTTTTAATCTTAATCTTAATCTTAATGTACTGTTTAATTTTTTTCTTTTCCATTTTTTTCCCAAATCCATGTAAAGATCCAGTTGTCTTATTTCTTGCCCATCAAGCATGTTAGGTGTTGCCTGGGGTAAATCATTTTAAAATCACATTCTTTATCTGTGCTTAATCTTATGAGCTTTGGGATTGCTGTTCTTTGTGTTTTTTGACACATACAGCTAGTCTTCCATGCTGCCATTGAGGAGTATTGACAGTTGTTGCTTTGAATAAGTGTTTTGCTAAGAGTTATATCATTCAAATATCTTCATTTTATGAACGTGAGACACAAATCTTTGACTTTCAGATGTTGACCTGAAGTAATTTTATGTTTTGAGTATTTTTTCATTTAAAGTATATTTGTTTAGCTTCTCCATAACTCGCCTCCTACATTTATTATAAATGACACAACACTCTGATTTAGCTCATATTACTTAGTGCAGTATCAAACAATGAGCAGCACCTATGTATTAACATTTAAATTCTCTGCACAAGCCGATGGAGTACATTTGTTGGTACAGTGCCCAGCCCTACTCAGAATTCATCATCCTGTTGATGTTCTTGCGTAGCAAATGCCAGGTTTAGTAAGCATGGGACTCCTGGTTGCCATCCATACTGCAAGTCAGAAAATACAAACTATTGCGCACTCACACTCACACACACCAATTCTTTTAGGTTACAGATAAAAATATTCCAGTGATGTTAGTAATTTTGTTATGCTAAAATCGCTCTATCCAGTCTGATTTTACTTTATGGTTCCCT
The DNA here is from genome assembly GCF_019279795.1 of Protopterus annectens. Lineage (NCBI taxonomy): Eukaryota > Metazoa > Chordata > Ceratodontiformes > Protopteridae > Protopterus > Protopterus annectens. The sequence goes on from NC_056733.1 coordinate 644,461,365, forward strand.
TTCTAGTGCTATTAAATACTGAACACTTTTCCTCTCGTAGTAAAACTAGTTAAGTACTTATTTATCTCATTTTTGAATGTGTTTAAGCAGTTAATTTTTTCACTAAATGTTGAACTGTTTTTTGCCTACCCTCTTCCCTAACTTCTTTTCCTAACACATGTATAACAGCTTTTGATACTGTCACGAGCTTATACAAGTAACTGTGCTTTTGACTTGAAGCAGAACATCTTACATGCTGTAGGAACAATTCCTTTCTTATACCCTGTTATGATAGGATACTTATATCACCTAAACTAAAAGACAGTGTTGCAACAAATTTTATATATGTATATATATATATATATATATATATATATATATATATATATATGGGTCTACTTCTATTTGGTCGACAGCTCATTTCATTGACAAAAGTATTCAAGGCAAAAACCTGGGTTTTGCCCCCCTCCCCACTGTTGTGCGACTGTGGAGTTGTTATATATAGTTGGGGGTGTGGGGGGCACAGCCCCCCACATTGGGGGGGTGTGGGGGGGGGTGCAGCCCTCCACCTAGAATGTTTGTCGATGAAATGAGCTGTCAACCAAATGGGTTTCAGTGAAATGGCTGTCAGCGAATAGAAGTAGACCCATATATATATATATATATATATATATATATATATATATATATATGAATTCAGCTAACAGACACCCTTCCTGCCCCATGCTAGACTCTGTACAAGTAAGGAAGTGTGGTGCAGGTGTACCAGTAGAGTGTAGTCCTGTTCACAGTCTCAAATGATTTCTTTAATGTCTGAAAGAGTGGATTGTCTGACCCCCAAAAAAGACCTCTGTCATACACCCCAGTATGAAGACCTAAGGCTGACAACTTGGATGATCTAGCTTCCATCCTCTTCAGGCAGGAATTCTCCAAACATACGTACCTTCTGGCTTAGTGGAAGCTAGGAAAACTAATACACGATCATACCTACCAAAATGAAAAAGATCCACCCTTTGTTGCTAGAGGAAGGCCCAGACCCAACCCGTTCGCAAATGGCTATCATCTAAAATTGCCAGTCAGACATTTTCAAATCACCATTTCTTGTGCTTCAGTGAAGATGCATGTATCAGCCATTTCAGCTCCACGGTCAAGGTGCTGCTTGTATATGCTTGTGGCAGTAAGATGCTAAGACAAGTTGTGTTACGTGTGTTAGGCAAAGATGTAAAACAGTTCCTCAAGGGTGTCCTGCACCTAAGATGACCTAAAAAGCCATCTCCACACTGAGATATCAGTTGTATCTTAGAAATTCTAACATGACCTCCTTTTGTATTGGCTGCTGCTATTTCCTATATAGGATCCATCTTGGAAAACTGGTTTGTTAGTTGCCATTACATCTGCCAGAATTTCAGAACTACAGGAATTGATGTGCAAAGAGCCCTTTCTCATCTTCTTGAAGAACAGAGTTGCTCTTTACGCTAACCTTTCCTTCATACCCAAAGTAGTTACTGTGATATCCATGAGTCAAGGCCATTCAGCTCCCCCAGAGTCGAGGAGAAGGTTTCTTGTATTCCCTAGATCCGTGTAAGTAGTTGAGATGTTATAGCTGTTCTTTTGACTAAGCGAAGGAAATAAGGAAACCAGGGCAGGGAGAACCGACTTGATGTCCTTCAAGAATGCAACTGCAGTCATAACATGTGGGTTGTCCTGCCTCAGGCAGCCCTCGGTCGGCCAGATTCCAAAGTCTGGTTCCGGCGTCGGCTGGTGTCGCCTCCTCTCCAACGTCACAGCGGCTGGAGTATAAAGGCATCGGCCGACGCCATTTTCTTCAGTCTTTCTTGCCGCGTGGTGCCCGAAGCAGAAGCAGTTCGCAAGTGCCGGTCGGTCAGCTCCTGTATTGTACGATACCGAAGTCATCAAAAAAGCTAAGTACCCCGTTGGGGACCTTTTCTTGCCTCAGCCGATGTCAGAAATTACTGAAAAAGTTAACAATTGTATTTCTTGTGGTAAACAAATACCTCATAAGGATTTCCACTCTTACTGTCTACCTTGCCTGGGCCCAGACCACGACGTCTCGGCCTGTGTAGCCTGTGCTCGCTTCAACAAGTGCAATCTCAGGCGCCGAGCGGAGTTCGCTGAAGATTTTTTCGGCGATAATTTTGCCTACACCATGCCGTCGGAACTTCCGACATCGCAAACTCCCAAAAAGCGAAAAGACCGGGACCGACATCCTCGGCCCGCGTCTACCACCGACTCCACACCAAAACCTAGCGCGAGTGCTCCAGTTCCCTCTGAGACGGTATTTCCACCACTCCGAACCGAAGACACCACATTACCGACGACTCCTATCACAGACATTTCTCCGACGCCAGTGGTAGATTTTCCTCCGGATACCGAAACCGAGGAAATGCCCGAGACCATTGCTGTAGACAAGGTCACTCCTGCACGTGGAGCTGCCAGGCCCCCGATGGCCATGTCTATCAAGGCCTACACTAGGGCTAAGGCAGCCAGCAAAACTAAGCATATTACTTCTAAATCCTTACCTCAGCCGACTCCAGAGACACAAATTATGTCCATGGCTGCTGATTTAGTTTCCATGATTAGAGGTTCACAGGCCCATCCTGAAAGAGGATCCCAGCCGCCTCCTGATAAAAGGCCCCGGGTAGAACCCTCTGACCCTACTCCTTCAGATGAAGATTCTGAGGGCTCTGTCCACTCTGATAGCCAGGAAGAGCTCTTTCAAACCTATGAGGACTCGGATGCAGAAGATTCCATCCCCTCGGCCTCCCCTCCGGAGGATATTTCTTTTGGGGAAGTTCTGCACACCATGAGGGAACATTTCAAGTGGCAGGGCCAGGAATATTCTGATTCTAGGAAACGCCTTAGGACTTTCCTTAAGAAGCCTCAGCACAGGCCCTTGGCTATTCCGCCTGTACTTGATGTTCTGGATGATTTGTACTCTGACTCTAGTGCCAACCCTGATTCTCTCCCTCCTGCTCCAGCCAAGCCAGACAGGTATTACAGGGTCCCAGAAACTCATTCCCATTTATTCAGGGCCCATACTCCTGATTTGGAAACTATTTCACAAGGGCCTAAAGGAGTTCCAGCCTCCACCTCCAAAAATCCTTTGCCCTCCAACAGGGAAGCTAGGTCATTAGAGAGATGGGGTAAAAAGGTTTACACATCCACTACCTTATCTATGAGAGCTTTAAATTGCCTTTTTCATATGTTACAATATCAGGATTTTCTGTTGGAGGATTTACAAAAAACCTTAGCCACTCCTGATCCTTTAGACAGGAAGACCTTGCAGGAAGCTGTACATAACACTCAGCAAGTAAGCAATCACTTCCTGCAGTGTGGATATGATGCACTGGAAGCTTCATGTAGGGCAGCTATGACAGGGGCAGTCATTCGTAGATATGCTTGGTTAAAAGATCAACCTCTACCAGATCATGTAAAAGCAAAACTTCTGGATGCACCTTTGGAGAAGAACAAGCTTTTTGGTGCAAATGCTAAGGATGTGTTAAAGACCATCGAAGAAAAAGCAAAATCAGTTCAGACTGTGAAGGATTTCCTCCAGGTTCAACCCCCCAGATTCAGTAGGAATTGGCCTTCAAAAAACTGGTCTTTTCCTAATCCAGAAAAGTTTCAAAGGGGTAAGAACAGACGTGGCCGAGGAAGAGGCCAATACAGAGGCCCTTACAGGGGACGACAATGGCAGCCAGGAAACTAAAGAAGTGACGCAGGGGTTTCACCTGCCTCACAAGCACAATCTCAATGACTTTCCTCTACTACCGCCTACCAGGGAACAACTAGAAGCTCCCTTGGGCAGGAAATTATCTCTGTTTGCAGAAAACTGGCACAGACTGACAAAGGACAAATGGATTTTGGACATTATAGACCGAGGGTACAGGTTTCATTTTCATACCTTACCAAGAAAACAAGGCATGCCAAACCTACCACAAAATCAGAGGGCAGAGGCTATCAAGCAAATCACTCTGCTTACTCGGATGAAAGCAATAGAAAGAGTTCCACAACAAGAACAAAACCAGGGGTTTTACTCAAGACTGTTCCTTGTTCCAAGGAAAGAATCTCAATGGAGACCAGTACTGGACTTGTCTGCATTAAACACATTTCTCATAGTACCAAAGTTCAAAATGCTGACTCTACAGCAACTCCTTCCCATGTTGGGCAAGGGGTCATGGCTGATTACTCTGGACCTCAAGGAGGCATACCTGCATGTCCCTATCAGACACAGCTGCAGAAGATACCTCAGATTTCTTGCAGGGCCAGAGCATTATCAATTCTCAGCATTGCCATTTGGCTTATCTACTGCGCCCAGAGTATTTACAAAATGCCTGGCTTCAGTAATTGCTCATTGCAGGCTCCAGGGTATACAAATTTACCCGTACCTGGACGACTGCCTCATACAAGCGGACGACAAATTGATGTTGACAAAAAACCTGGATTATGTCATACGATTACTTCAAGCTCTGGGATACACAGTCAACTTCCAAAAGTCAAGACTGCAGCCATCCCAGCAAATAATCTTCTTAGGAGCCAAACTAGACACAGCCTCTCAGGTGGCTTACCTGACAGAAGACAAGCAAGAGAAGTTAACTCGTTATTTCAAAGGTTTAGCAAAACTCACCCAGATGACTGCAAGGAGATTCCTACAGGCCCTGGGTTACATGGCATCTTGCATTCTCCTGGTTCCATTAGCAAGACTACACATGAGAAAGCTTCAATGGTACCTAAAAAGCATTTGGTCTCAGCACAGCAACAACTTGGAGACAATCATTCCACTACTTCCATGCCTACAAAAGGAATTCCTATGGTGGGCCTCGGTGAGCCAGGCAAACACAGGTATGTCATTCAAAAAACCTCAGATAACACAGACCATGACTACAGACGCCTCAGACCTTGGATGGGGGGCGCACATGGAAGGCAGGTGTATACAAGGACAATGGTCTCCAAAGGAAACACATCTGCATATAAACCAAAAGGAAATGCTGGCAGTAATGCATGCCATCGAGGCCTTTCAACTCCAACTCCAGCAAGGCCATTTACTGATACGGACAGACAACACCACTGTGATGTGGTACATAAACAAGCAAGGGGGCACCCACTCTTACCCCCTATGCAGACTGACAATGCAGCTTTGGGAGAAATCACTGAACCTAAACATCCATTTACAATCCCGGTTTGTTCCAGGAAAGGACAACGTGTTGGCGGACAGCCTAAGCAGGAATTTCACAGATCCACACGAGTGGAGGTTACATCCGAAGGCCTTCAGACAACTTACTTCGACATGGGGCAAGCCAGAAGTGGACCTGTTTGCCTCTCACCTCAACCATCTTCTACCAAAATTCTGCACAAGGACATACCATCCAAAAGCTTGGAAAACAGATGCCCTCTCATTCAACTGGAACTCCATAGCAATCTATGCATTCCCACCTCTGCCACTGATGACCTCAGTATTACTAAAGATCAAAGCAGAGAAACCCAAGGGAATCATAATAGCTCCGGACTGGCCAAGACAACACTGGTACCCACTACTACGGAGCATATGTCAAACCAGGAGGTGGGCCCTTCCTCAGTGGCCTCTACTTTTGACTCAACAAAACTTCGAAACACTGCATCCAAATCTTCAGACACTACACTTAACAGCCTGGGAGATCCCATAAATAACTTCAGCTTATCTCTCTCCAAGGAAGTTCAGCGGATACTAACAGAGGCTCGAAGACCATCCACCAGAAAGGTTTACTTAGCAAAGTGGAAAAGATTCAGCAATTGGAATACCAGCAAGGGACTTGATGCATCATTATTGAACATCCCAATCATCTTGGAATATTTGGCAGATATGCTAAAGAACGGCCTCTCATATTCTTCCATAAAGATACATGCATCTGCTATTTCAGCTAGATACAACACTGATCCTCCGTTTTTTTCTCACCCCTTACTAAGGCAATTCCTCAGGGGAATCAAGAACATCAAGCCACCAAGAAAGGCCCCAGTGCCAGCCTGGGACCTCAATTTTGTTTTAGAAAAACTGACTCTACCCCCATTTGAGCCAGCAGCTTCAGTGGACTTGCAATTTCTCTCATGGAAGACAGCCTTCCTGCTGGCAATCACCTCAGCAAGAAGGGTTTCGGAGCTACAGGCCCTAATGGCAATACCACCCTTCATTATTTTTCACAGAGACAGGGTTTCATTAAGGACCAACCCTACTTTTATGCCAAAGGTGGTATCTAGGGTTTCTTTAAATCAAGCCATCCATCTCCCTGCTTTCTTCCCCAATCCTGAGAATAAGGGGGAAAGACTGTTGCATACCTTGGACATTCACAGACAACTTCGATACTACCTGGACAGAACCAAGGCCAGTAGGAAGTCTGAACAACTTTTTGTAGCTTACGCCCCTGCAGTCCAAGGAAAAGCAATTTCAAAACAGACTATTTCTAAATGGATTGGACATTGCATCAGATTCTGTTACTCCTTTCATGGAAAGACTGTTCCAGCCAGTGTCAGACCACATTCCACCAGAGCTACAGCCACCTCTACAGCATTCTTAAGAGGGGTGCCTACCAAGGACATTCTAGAAGCTGCTACATGGAGCTCCGTGCATACATTCTCCAAACACTACAATCTCCCTCTATATTCCAGATCCAGAGCAGGCTTTGCTTCGGCAGTCCTGCAGGGTTTGATTGCCACATCATCCCTTTCCTAGAGCATACCTCCTCCCCCAGCTAAGCTATGGTATTCTACCCACATGTTATGACTGCAGTTGCATTCTTGAAGGACATAGTACAGTTTTGTACCTACCACAAATGTAGATGTCTGATAGACATGCAACTGCAGTCGGATTTTCCCTCCCTCCATACCCCTCTATGCCTAGGGTCCACTCCTATCCCTGTTATTCTTAGCTGGGGATATCTGTTATGGTGTATTTGTTTTATTGCTCATTTATTTGTTTGGAATCCTGTTTTTGTCTTCCAATTTGATTACAGCCTTCCTTGGAGGGCACCTGGCATCTGGGGCAAGAAACACTGAAGAAAATGGCGTCGGCCGATGCCTTTATACTTCAGCCGCTGTGACGTCGGAGAGGAGGTGACACCAGCCGACGCCGGACCCAGACTTTGGAATCTGGCTGACCGAGGGCTGCCTGAGGCAGGACAACCCACGTTATGACTGCAGTTGCATGTCTATCGGACATCTACATTTATGTTAGGTACAAAACTGTACTTTTCTAAGCAACCAATTTCTAAATAGATTTCTCATTGTACCTTTTTATGATGTTTTACTCAATGGCAGTACTGTTATAGGTCAAATGAGGTCGCATTCTCTAAGAGCCAGAGCAACCACCACGGCTTTTCTAAGATTTCTAGGATCAACACTCAGTCCATTTTGAAAGCAGTTTTTTGGTCATCAGTTCTCACTTTTTCAAAATGTTATAACTCTGATATCTTCTTCAGGGCAAGAGTTTGCCACAGCCATCTTATGGGACCCTGCTACCAACTTGTTCTCAGGTTCAACTACCTGAAGGTTAATAAGCTTTAGGAAGCTTTCAGAGAAGTTATTACTACTACAACATTGGGCAATATGATGAACATACTGCAGCTGTATTTGTCACATAGGGTAATTGTAGCACTTTGAGTTAGTCTACTGTTACAGTAGTATTTCATGATGTTCCTTTAAGTTTTGGGTGTTTATCCCCCATTTGTAGTCTTTAGCCTCTCCCTCTTCTTTTTTTAACCATATATTCCCCTTCCTCCCCAGATTGAACAAATGTATGAAGAGGCAGTTTAGTATGTCCTTTCTGGTTGAGAGACCTGGTTAGGGGTCTACTTCTTGTAGGCATCCTTTCATGCTTTAATCTCCAACCTCACCATTAATGAGAACTAGGACAAGAAAGAACTATAGATGGCACAGTCGGATGGCCAAGTATATTACTGATGTGCTGGCAGTTAGGTGAGAGGACATTCACTTGGCCTGGAAGGGGGAAGGATACGAAGCTCTGGAAGTCAAGCCAGATGTCCATCCTTCAGCAGAAGTTTCAAGAAGTTGTCTGCTTCAGCAGTGGGATATATTCAAACATGAGCAGTAATGGCAGGTCTACTTCATGGTGAGTTCTCACACAACTCTGCTTTTACCTCCTTTGGTCCAGAGAAGCAACCATTTCCAAGTGGATTACTAGCTACATTGCTGCTTAACTTCAGGTAGCTCTTTGCTTATTGGAAAATGTGGTCAGAAGCCATTTCATCAGACACATGTCTGCCTCCAGTGTTTAATTCTGTATTTTCATCTTTGCAAGCAATTGTTTTCTAGTCTTTTTATCATCACTTTACGTGTTTACCAAGTATTTTTGCCTTGACTTCATCTCTAAGAATCAGTCCTCCTTCGGTGCATCTGTAATTCAGGATATCTTTCTGAACCTTTGGCTGGTCTCTTTCCTTTGACATGGTTGGACTTGCTGTCTTGTGTTCTGCTCATTGGATTATTCATCAAGGAAAAATCATTGATGTTGGAAGTATCATACTCTTACTATTTTAGTTGCTGTATGAGGTGACCCTTAAATACTGTTTTTGTTGTCTTACTGTGTTTGGACAGCCCTTCCATCCAGCATTAGTTGTTGGTGTTCCCTGTAGCCAGTTGTGTGGTGCTTACTTTTTAACAGTAGAGGTGTTACATTTTCTGTCATTTTGATTAGTGAAATGGATGAACCCATCTGCTAACCTACCAAACAGTGTCTCCCTATTGATCAGATGGTATATATAATAAGAGCACATTTGTCATTTGTATTCGTTACCTGGTTATGTTAATTTGGTTAGATTGTTTATCGTATCATCCAAGGCTTTTGAGAGCATTGTAATGGATATGTTTTTAACAGTTTAACACTGATTTATGATTACTTCTTTATTAACAAAAAAGGAGGATGATGATGCAGATGATGAAGAGGAAGATGAGGATGAAGATGCTGAAGCTGAAACTAGTGAGAAAGATGACCAAGACTCTGAAGAAGGTAATTTTTATATTATTTTACCTGCTTGCTGTTTCCGTTAATGTGTTCTGGTTGGAAATATACTAATCAAGTATGTTCATGCCGATATCATAAGCTCATTATCTTCCAGGAGGTACATGCAATAAAATGTCCTATTTATCTGTGACTTTGAATATCAAGGGCTTGTCTTTAATCTGTGTGTTGCAAAACGTTTGTAATTTCAGAAAAAATGTTTATTTTCTTACTGTACCAGACAAGTGCACAATGTTTACTAATAATGTTTTTTTCCTTTTCACTTTCTTTGCTGTAATGTATGTTTGTTGTTCACTGTTGCATCCCTTCTCTGTGGGATACTCTGCCAGTAGGTAGGCCAAATGTTGGCTTGACTTCCACATTTTTAACTCCCTCAACTACCTCCAGTGCTTTGGTCAGCTCCCTCAGATGAAAGGACATTGGTGTTGAAATAGGAGCATCCGTCAGTGCCATTTTCTGGTCTTTATTGCCACAGCAATTGTATGGTTGCATGAATCTTGAGCATTTTCAGTTTACTGCTTCCACAGGAAAGACTACTACCCCAAAGGAGAATTTATTTTGCCCTTTTGTAACATTATTTATAGCTTTTTCTAATGTCTAATGGTGATTTGTATTTAAAAATGGTTGTTAAAAAAATGACAGTAGATTGTGTGAAGCATTGTCATATTAGGACTTCTATTCCTGGTACAGGTCCACACTGGGCTATTTTTACCCTGAGGACAATTCAAAGGAGAGCTAAATCTCTTTGGGAGTTTGCAAATCAGTAGAGGTACTGTTCCACCAAGATGGAATTGGTCGTCTCTAGGAGCCTTCCTTCAAAGTGTAAGCTTATCGAAAATTGACCTGAAGAGAAGTGATGGGAGAATGAGGATAGTCCGTTGGACACTGGACCATTTCCCTGCTTCTGGCAACAGTAAACTCAGTGAAGCATTTTTGCAGCTCCTGGCTCCAAAATCTTTTTTAGCCAACGGCATCTAGGTGTGACTGCTTATCAGGACACCTCACTTTTTTTGGCTGTTGGCACGTCCTTCTGAGTTAAAGACATCAAGACATCATCAGGAGGATGGTTGCTTATCACAAGGGGGCAAGTTCTGAGGGAGGGAAAATGAGCATGCTTGTGTGTTCTCCTTGTGACATCACTCTCTATATTGTCATAGGTTCTTGTCCATTCATTGTGTACAGCTACTTCTGGACAAAGATGCTGAATGGTAGAGAGATAACAGTTGTAACCATATGTTCCATCAAAGTGAGTCTTTGTAGATCAGTTAATATAGTAAAAATGTATTTACTTTTATGTTCACATTCTGTATTTAAATTGCTGTACACACACAATTTCAGGGTAATCTCAGTGATCCAAATAAAACAAAGCTAAGTAATCACCAAGAACGTAGTATTTAATGAAGCTTTCGGGCTCACATCCCTTCATCAGCATACATAATCACATCTAAAAGTTCTTTATATAGAGGGTCATTTAAAAAACACATGATCAGAACCAGCCTATAAAAATATATCTAAACAATTACATCATTAGATAATTTAAAAGCATATAATCAACCATTTATATTTGAAATTTCTATAAAACTTTAAAAATGACAGAATTTTACTAAACATAACTATCATCTAAAAAGCAGTATAATAGCATACATACACATATATTTAGCATATATTAATCTTATTTTATTTTATTTCTAACTGCTTTCTGACTAAAACAGGCTTTATACTGACTGCACTGTTAAGACCTGGATTCGAATCTGCCTGTAATCTAATTATCCAGTCTAATTCTTTTAACTCTATAGCATTATTGATGGTTGATTATATGCTTTTAAATTATCTAATGATGTAATTGTTTAGATATATTTTTATAGGCTGGTTCTGATCATGTGTTTTTTAAATGACCCGCTATATAAAGAACTTTTAGATGTGATTATGTATGCTGATGAAGGGATGTGAGCCCGAAAGCTTCATTAAATACTACGTTCTTGGTGATTACTTAGCTTTGTTTTATTTGGATATTTGGCAGTGAAGTGTTTTCTTAATCTCAGTGATCACCAGGTTTAAATTTCAATAATTCAAAAAGTAAAGCAAAGGTTTGTAGCCTCCCATATCAAATCTGTGATTTAGCCACTAATAACATTCTTTGAGATGCAAGATAATTGAGTTGTTTTAGAGAACCATTTATGTATCTCTCATAAAGATGTGGATACATGTATTTAATAAATGTGTTTATATAGAGCTGTGGTAGTAGTAAAGATTTTGCAGTAGAGCTTATTGAAGTAAGAACAACGTGCAGTTAGACATTTTTAGCTCACAAATTGTAACATACAAGTTTTCTTGAGCTTTGCGTATTTTGTTTATACATGCATGGTATTTTTGTTTTGTTTGATTAGTTTGTGTCTTTGTTGCATAACTTGCCAATTTGTTTTTTTACTGCTGTTCATAGCCTGCCATTGTTGTACACACTACATTAGTTATTGTTTGGATAAATGGTCTTGGGTTGAATGCAGGTCTTCTCTTACAATACTTGGGTAGAGATCATCCCATGACCATATTTCTGTTTTTCTTCTTCCCTTTTTGTTTCTGTGCCTTCCATCAAATCTCTCCCCTGTCATCTCAGCCCATTTTTTGCCCTGACCTTGGTATTCCGTAGTGATGGCAAGATTTGAAGGAAGGGGACGTCATACTTACAGCCATGGAGTTGGTTTCTTCCTTTGTTGGCATCACAGCGACAAGGGCAAATTTGTATGGCTCTAACTCCCACTCCTGGTGGCCTGTGGCTGTTTGCATCACTCCAGGGGATTTCTTCACCCTCCCTCAATGTGTGCATGCCCCCAGACACACACCGCATGAGGTCTACCATCACTGGCTTCAGGTTACCAAGTTCTTAAATGATCATCATACCCTGGTGCCATGTCTCTGCATGCATGGGAGCTTGGTTGGCTAACCTAGACCACCAATTGTCTCCCCTAGGATGGGATAAGTCAACATAAGCAACTCAGTCTTATGGTGTCCAAGTCTGTTCTTCCAAGACCTAAGCTGCTGTTTGAGCCCCATTCATCTGGATCATGTTCAGGATTTTATCATTATTTGATTTAGAGCTAAGCTGCAGTGACCACTTTTTTTTTTTTTCTTGTTGAATGCAGATTGCATCCTGCTATGTTAATGTATGTAAGTACTGCTATAATGTATGCGTATAGTATGGGACACGTCTATTTCAAGAGTTTAGTAGGATGTATTTTTTAAAGTTTATAGCATAATTGCCTAATCCCCCCCCCCCCCCAGTGTGTAGGGCCTTCTGGAATTAAAGGTAATAGAAGTGGTACAGTTGAGATAGCAAAACAGAAGGTTTTGCTCCAGACTTGTTCTAGTCCTCAGGGCGTTCACCTTCATCACTGAATGCTTCTAAAGTGTCAAGTCTTCCGTATTTAAAAATTAAATGTAACCCTTTCCAAGAGTCTTGTAGAAAAACTGAAGCATTTGGGAAAACAATTGCTCTGAATACTTCTGGAAGGGAGGCATCAGCCATGGAATATCTGTATGCTCGGGAGGCATCAGCCATGGAATATCTGTATGCTCTGGGATGCATAGCGTCCACCATTGTGATAGTACTTCTGGCCAGATAAATATAGAATTAAATTTCCCAGTCCCTGGAAGAAGCGATTCCGTTGTTACCTTGCATAGCCAAAGAGGTAAACTGGTGGTACACCCAAATGAGGCTGTGTGTGAGCTCTTTTCTTTCAAGAACCTCCAACCAGGCATTAACTATAGGTGCTTCAGATATAGCCTAGGAAGCTTACACACAAAATTCAGAAGTCCAAGAATTGTAGAATGTAACCCAAAGGAAGAAGCATATAAATGTGCAAGATAGATAATTGCCTTGACTCAGGTTCATAAGGTTTTACACCAGTATGGTCAGGGATGCCCTTCAGTTAGTTACAGTGGTCATGTAGTTTATCAACAAGATGGTAGGGCATAATCTTTTACCATTTGTTGGCTATATACAGGTCCCTAGAACTCAGTTCTGCAGTTGCAGATGACCCTTAAGACAGTTTACATCTACTCATATCAGAATACAGTGGTCGGTTGAAGGCAGACCCACATGATTGAATGTGACACTAGAATGTCTTCTTCCAGCTAGTTCATAGGTGGGGTGTCTCAGCGACAGAACTGTTTTGTATCCCCAAATATGCAGTTGAAAAAGTTCTGCTCAAGCACCCAGCAAGGGGGAATTGGTCACTAGATGCCCTGTCCATGTGATGGACAGGTATATTCCTGCATGCATTACCACCAATTTTTCTGCTCCCCTTGGTGTTTTACTGTTTTGAAACGAGCTTTAATAGTAAAAGATGTTCTTTCCCTAGCCAGAAAAGACCAGACATGTAGAGATCTTTGTATGGTATCTTTTCATCCACAATAATACTTTCCTTTTCTCCTGAACATAAATTCTCACAAAAAAAGATGCACCTTTTCTCACAAAAAATGGAAGGTTGTCCTCAGTAGGGTACTTATCTGCACATTTGTTATAACCTACTAACTTATAGCGGTAAACAAGACTTGCTGGTTGCTTTGATGGCAGGAAAATTCTAGAGATGTTCTTCATCTCACATTGCTGCAGTCCTTACATATGGGTAGTCCGCTGTCCTCGGTCGGCCCGAATACCAAAGTATTAGGCTGACGTCGGTCAAGGCGCTCAAAACTGACATCAGGACGTCAGGGTACAAAAGCGCATGACCGATGTCATTTCCTCAGTCTTTTTTGCCGCATGGTCCGATGCAGAAGCAGCGTTGCAAGTGCCGTTCGGCGTTCTGAAATTTTTCGAATTCGGAGTTTCAGACCGAATCCAAGTTGGCTAAGTACCCCGTTGGGGATTATTTTGGTTTTTTCTTGCCTCAGTGTTTTACCGGATGTCAGAAAAAGTGAATAACTGTATGTCTTGTGGGAAACAAATACCGCATAGGGATTATCATTCTTTGTGTATTCCTTGTTTGGGGCCTGAGCACGACGTTGTTGGGTGTCGCTTTTGTGCTAGGTTCAATAAACGCACTATTAAGCGAAGGTTAGATTGTGCTAGGCTGGTCTTTGGGAAGCGGTGCAATTATAATATGCCGTCGGATTCTCCGGCGCCTGCTTCTGCGAAGAAGCGCAAAGACAAAGCAGTTAAACCCAGGCAAGATGAGTCATCCGTTCCGGACGCCGGCTCTTTAGAGGCTTCAGTGGAACCGGTGGTTCCGACGGAGACTTCTCTGGAGTCTCAGGGGGAGACTTTGATTTTGCAGGAGGTAGTCTCTCAGGAGGCAGGTCAGGCTGAAGGGGCTTCTCAAGTTACTGTACTCCCCTCCCTTCCTAGGGTGGTTAGGCCTTCTCCTTCGGCTTCCAAGACTTCTCCCAGAGGCAGGCCAGTTTTAGCTCCTGTTGGGGTCACTCCTAGTTCAGCAGGGTCTGTGCCTAAGAAGCACATGCTTAAAATGGCAGAAGATTTGATTACTCTGATTAGAGGTTCTATGCCCCCTCCTGATAAGAGGCCTAGGGTGGAGCCAGAGTTGGGAAGTTTTGAACAGGCTTCGGATGTTTCAGAGTCTTCGGCTGAAGACTTGCAGGAGTACTCTCCTTATTCTGATTCTGATGCAGATGATTCCACTCCTTCTGCTTCGCCTCCAGAGGATTTTTCTTTTTCAGAGACACTTCATTCGATGAGGGAACATTTTAAGTGGGAAGGTCAGGACTTCTCTGATTCTAGGAAAAGGCTTAGGGAGTTTTTGCTGTTACCCCAGCATAGGCCTTTGGCTATACCCCCTGTTCTGGATGTTGTGGAAGATGTGTTTGCAGAGGCTTCACTTAATCCTGATTCTCTGCCGCCTGCTCCTGTTAAGCCGGATAGGTATTACAGGGTGCCTGAGGCTCACAAATATCTTTATAAGAGTCCTAGGTCGGACCCAGAAACTATTAGTCAGGGACCTAGGGGTGTCAAGGCCTCTATTGTAAAAAATCCGGTTCCTCTAGATAAAGAAGCCAGAGCTTTGGATAGATGGGGAAAGAAGGTCTATACATCTTCTACCTTAGCTATGAGGGCTTTGAATTGCCAGTTTCATATGTTGAGATATCAAAACTTTCTTCTTTCTCAATTGAAGTCTAAGGTGGATGCTCTGGCGGAAGGCATTGAGTGTAAAGAATTGCAAGATTTGGTGCATGTCTCTGAACAGGTGGGTAAGCATTCATTACAGTGTGGTTTTGATGCTGTGCAGGCCTCATCTAGGGTGGCTGCCACTGGCTCAGTTCTTCGCAGGCATGCCTGGTTGAAGGATCAGAATTTATCTGACCATGTTAAGACAAGGATTTTGGATGCTCCTTTGCAGTCTGATGTGTTGTTTGGTTCACCTGTGGAGTCAGTCTTGAAGAAAATGGAAGACAAGGCTAAGTCTATGCAGACTGTTAAAAGATTTTTTGCAAGTTCAGCCTCCGAAGTTTAGTAGGAATTGGCCTGCTAAGGGGTGGACGTATCCTTCTTATGATTCTCAGTCTAGGGGTAGATCTAGACGTGGTAGGGGCAGAGCTCAGAGTTCTTTCAGGCCTAGAACAGGGAGTTCCCCTGCACAATCTTGGTGAGGGCAGGGGCCAGTCCTTTCGTAAACAGGCCCAATGACCTACTTTTTCAGCTGCCAGATCCTTCTTGCCTGGCAGCACCTTTGGGAGGAAGGTTAGCACTCTTCAAGGAAAATTGGATGTTGGTTACCCAAGACAAATGGGTATTGGATATCATACACCAGGGTTACAAGTTTTATTTCCATACCTTGCCTCCTTTCAAAGGCATGCCGGACGTTCCTCCTCAGCAAAGACTAGAGGCTCGCAAACAAATTTCTCTACTACTTCAAATAGGGGCCATACAACAGGTCCCTCTGCCAGAAGTGGGCCTAGGATTTTATTCTCGCCTGTTTCTAGTACCAAAGAAAGGAAACACGTGGAGACCAATTTTGGATTTATCCATCCTCAACACATATCTGGACATTCCCAAGTTCAAAATGTTAACGTTACAACAGCTTTTACCTCTGCTTGGCAAAGATCACTGGATGGTGACCCTGGATCTCAAGGAGGCTTACCTTCATGTTCCTATCAGGCCCAGTTGCAGGAAGTATCTGCGTTTGGCTGGGACTTCACATTATCAGTTCTCTGCATTGCCCTTTGGCTTATCTACTGCGCCCAGAGTGTTCACGAAGGTTCTGGCTCCAGTGGTAGCTTTTCAGGCTAAGAGGAATACAGATCTATCCTTATTTGGACGATTGCCTGATACTGGCCCAAGGAAAGGACGAACTTCTTCATCATTTACAGTTTGTGATGGCAGTGTTAAGATGCCTGGGGTATTCTGTGAACGAAATAAAGTCCAGTCTAGTACCCTCTCAGGACATGTGCTTTCTGGGTGTGAGACTGAATACAGCATCCCAGATGGCCTTTTTGACCCCGGACAAACAAAAGAATCTTTCTCTTTACTTCCATCAGTTGTCTCATCAGTCCAGGCTTGACTGCAAGGACAGTCCTTCAAGCCTTGGGGTTCATGGCATCTTGTATTCTGGTACTTCCCAATGCCAAACTGCATATGAGGAAGCTACAATGGTATCTCAAGAATGTATGGACACAGCACTGCCAAGATTTGGACACTGTCATTCAAATAATACCTTGCATTCAAAAGGAATTTTTGTGGTGGGCTCAGGAATGTCACCTAAACAAGGGTCTCTCTGTGGCCCGGCCAGAGGCGAGTCAGATTTTAACGACAGATGCCTCAGACAAAGCTTGGGGAGCTCATCTAAATGGAAAATGGGTACAAGACACGTGGCCTGCCAGACTTCAACATCTACATATCAACTTGAAGGAGATGTTAGCAGTCCAATTTGCATTGATAGCTTTCAAGGATTTACTTCTTCCAGGGCAGGTGTTGATTCAAACAGACAACACAACTGTCATGTGGTACATCAACAAGCAAGGGGGAACGCATTCTTATCCTCTATGCAGACAAGCAATGATTTTGTGGGAGACTGCTCTCTGTTTACAGCTAAATATTCAGGCAAGGTTTCTGCCAGGAGCACAGAACTCCTTAGCAGATGTGTTGAGCAGACAAATTATGGATCCCCACGAGTGGAAATTGGATCCTCATGTATTTCAGAGATTGACAGTGTTATGGGGAACTCCAGACATAGATCTGTTCGCTTCTCCACTAAATTACCAGCTGCCAAAGTTTTGCACAAAAAGGTTTCATCCCTCGGCCTGGAAAGTGGATGCTCTCTCATTCAATTGGAGCAATCTTCACGTGTATGCTTTTCCACCTCTGCCTCTCCTCCCAAAGGTACTGCTGAAGGTCAGACAGGACAAGCCAAACATGATTTTAATAGCTCCAGATTGGCCTCGACAGCACTGGTACCCATTACTGAGAAGTCTGGTACAGGAGCCTCCATGGCCTTTGCCTTCGATTCCTCACCTGCTGTCTCAGGAGAACAGTCATTTACTCAATGTCAAACTTCATTCTCTACATCTGACAGCCTGGCATATTCTGTTTTAAACCCTGGAGGGTCTCAGCTTCCACAACAAGTTTTGAATGTTATTTTGGAGGCCAGAAGGCCTAGTACAAGGAAAGTTTACGCAGATAAATGGAGGAGATTTTTATTTTGGAGTACTGCAAAGGATTTTGATGTTTCTAAACCTAATTTAAGTGTTGCTTCAATACCTTACTGAGTTATTGGACAAAGGTTTGTCCTTCTCCTCTATAAAGGTTCATGCTGCAGCAATTTCTGCTCACTATGACTGTGACCCACCATTATTTTCTCAGCCTTTGTTTAAGCAATTCCTTAGAGGGGCAAAAAATATAAGACCCCCACGTAGAGCTCCTACTCCTGCTTGGGATCTCAATTTTGTGTTGGAGAAACTCACTCTACAACCTTTTCAGCCTGCAGCATCGGCAGAGTTGAAATATTTATCTTGGAAGACTGCTTTTGTGTTGGCCATTACCGGTGGCAGAAGGGTTTCTGAATTACAGGCCCTTATGGCAGTTGAGCCTTTCTTAATTTTCCACAAGGACAGGGTGTCTTTGCGTACTAACCCTTCTTTTATGCCTAAAGTGGTTTCTAGTGTGGCTTTAAACCAAACTATTCATTTGCCTACTTTTTATGCAAACCCCCAAAATAAAGGGGAAAGGATTTTGCACACTTTGGATATACACAGACAGTTGCGATATTATTTGAGCAGAACTAAAGGGTTCAGGCAGTCTCAGCAGTTGTTTGTTTCTTTTGCTTTGGGTTCTCAGGGCAAACCTGTTTCAAAACAAACTATTTCTAAGTGGATTGGGTTTTGTATTGCTTTCTGTTATTCCCATCATGGTAAGGAGATTCCAGCTGGGATTAGGCCTCATTCCACTAGGGCTACTGCCACTTCTACAGCCTTTTTAACGGGGTGGCTACTAAAGATATTTTGGAAGCAGCTACTTGGAGTTCAGTGCATACTTTCTCTAAGCATTACCACCTTCCACTTTACTCTAAATCTAGGGCTGGATTTGCAACTGCAATTTTGCAAGGCATGTTGGCAGCTCCTAATTCCTTATAGTTTTGCCATCCTCCCTTACCTCTGCTTTGGGATTCTACCCATATGTAAGGACTGCAGCAATGTGAGATGAAGAACATAGTACAGTTTTGTACCTACCATAAATGTAGATGTTCAAGATCCACATTGCTGCAGTCCAATTACTCCCTCCTTCCCTCTGTTGTTGAAGGTGGTGGTGTGGTTTGTGTTGTACATAGTGTAAATATGGTTAGTGCACGGGTGGTTGGGTAGGTTTTGCTGGTTTTTGGCTTTGGCCTTTCTTGTTAGGGCCTTCTGACATCTGGGGCAAGAAAAGACTGAGGAAATGACGTCGGTCATGCGCTTTTGTACCCTGACGTCCTGATGTCAGTTTTAAGCGCCTTGACCGACGTCAGCCTAATACTTTGGTATTCGGGCCGACCGAGGACAGCGGACTACCCATATGTAAGGACTGCAGCAATGTGGATCTTCGAACATCTACATTTATGGTAGGTACAAAACTGTACTTTTTGGTGCCAGTATGTTTTTATTACAACTTGTTATTGAGCTCTTAATGGTCATATGGGAGCGTGGAAGGGACCCTAAAGCTTTGGGAAGCTGGAAGGATATTTAGTCCTTGGAAGGGATATGTCTTGTATAGCTTAGCCTACTGAAACAGTGATCTGTTTGAATATCTGTTATAGAAAGTTTGCATACACAGCTGTATTTCCTTCCTCTTCATGGAGGTGTCCATCAGGAAGTGTGTCCTACCTTTGCTAGTGGAACTTCTAACTCAGGATGAGAGCCCTCTTACACTCCAGCCTAGAAACTGTGCATTTCACACTTTGCATGATCTGACCCTTTTGTTCTTTAAGGACCAACTCACAAGAACACACTGAATGTACTTAGAGGATGGAACACTAACCACAAGGAAGTTCTACATATCTAAATGTTAGAGGCTTTTCCTTGTGCTGTAGTGGAAAAAATCAAGAAACACTGTAGTTCATAGGTGTATACTAGGCTAATAACCACTAGGGCTCTTAAAACCCTAGCTGTGCTACCCAAAAGTGACCCACAAATTTGATTTATATAAACGATTTAGTTGAATGCCTTTGTCCATCATAGACATAGGAGCCAGACCGGGGTGAATTTCTGATTACCCATCTATTGGTCCAGCTTGTTCTTAAATAGGGATAGCAAGGAACTCTGCTCCATATGGTGGAGAGCATGTTCATACAATACAGAAGTCTTTTAATCTAGTAGTTCTGATGCTGTTTGTTTTTTTGATGTGCAAAAGATTCATCAGACTCCAGGGATGCTTTGTATGCCAGACAAAGATCATCTCTCAGATACTGCATAAAGAGAGAGGGCTTTGAGGCAGTCAGCGTAGGACATTGCATTTAGTCCCTGTATTCTTTTTATAAGGAAATGTTGTGGAAGTTCCATTTGCTGCATGTGTCTGGTCAAGTACATACTGTGGGGGATATTATTTTCTATGATGGGTCTGATGAGGGCTTATTACAGTGATATGATGACTTATCTGGACCTAGATGCCCTTGTTTGTAAGTTGAGCAACATAGAAGGATTTTCTTACTACCTTGGACACATGTTGATCAAAGGTTCGGTTGCTATCTGCACATGTTCCCATATCCCTGACCAGTGAATCAACTTTAAGGGTATTTTATTGATGTTGTAGTTATTTGGGTTGGCAGACTTCCCATAAGGTACTATAATGCATTTCTTGGTATTGAGTTTTAAGCCATGTTTTTGGCACCAAGCGTTTGTATTAGACTTTCCTGAAAGGTGTTCTCATCTAGGGAGGATTCACTGACATCTCCCAGATTGCAATCATCTGTGAACTTGGTAGCCAGAGGCCTTTGACATTGGCTTTGACATCCAAGAAGTAAATGCCAAAGAGGAGTGGGCCTAGCACAAAGTCCTATGGGACTCCATTGGTGACCAGCCTCTTTGTGGAGGTGGCCTCACCGATTCTAACCTCCTGTGTATTATCAGTGATCCAGCTTGCTGTGTAGCGCATTATAAAAGGGTTTATACCTAGTTTTGTAAGTTTGTTGACAATGTCCAAGTGGGGTATTGTATCATATGCCTTAGCCAGATCTAGGTAAGCAATATGCACAGTTTTCCCCTCATCCATTGCCTTAACAACCTTTTCAAAGAAGTCCACCAGATTCAGTAAGCATTACCTTCCATGATAGAGCTAAACTGGGATGGGTCCAGTGTTTGGAGGTCTCCTATGTCCTTGATGAAAATTTTCTTGATAATTCTTTCTATGGCTTTGCAAATAAGACTAGTCAGACTACGGAGTCTGTAGATTCCAGGATCTGCTGAAGATTCTGCCACATGAAGGAGGTATACGGCTACAGTCTTCCACTGACATGCACAAAGCCTGTTTTAAGATTATTGTTGAATTATTATAGGAAACCACACTCACTACAATTCCAGTCTCACATAGACCTACCACGACAACAAACCAAACACATAAACATACTCGGAGGCTCTAAATAAAAATCTGCCTAAGCAGCAGAGACCTCCAAAGCAGACACCCAAGCAACCGCTACCCCAAAACAAAACACGTGCAACACATAGCTCACAAAGCAAGTGTGCCGAACAGTCACAGCCCTTAAGGCTAAACAACACACCTGATACACTTCTAATAGGTGACTCTATCGTCAGGCACACTGACGTCCCGCTCACCAGGCTGAACAAGGAGAAGGTCACGGTGAGCTGCCTGTCTGGCGCTAGGATCCGCCACAACACAAGCACTCAGGTCACTCCAAGGCAAGTACAAATATGACTCTGTCATTGTCCATGCTGGTGTGAATGACCTGAGACGTACCTCCCTGGACTACATGAAAAGAGACATAGAGGAGCTCTCTGAGCATGTAGCCCAGGCCGGTATGACCCTGACCTTGAGTAGCATCTTACCCTCACCAAGAGTGATGCCACAATATGAAGACAAGATGATCAATTTCAACAATTGGCTTAAGTGTTGGTGTCATTCAAAGGGGATCCAATGCCTGTCAGCCTGGGATGACATGCTCGACAAGCCACGATGCTTCGCTAGGGACGGCTTGCACCTGTCACCCCTGGGCTTTCGGATATTGGCAAAGGCTCTTGCTACCCCCATAGTGCCTTTTTTAGGCAAGGCTCAAAAGACAAACCCACCTCCATAGGTATCACAAGGGATAAGAAACTAAGAGTAATGCTACTCAACGCCAGAAGTCTAAACCTCAAGATGCACGCACTCAAAACTCTCCTTAGCATGGAGAACATCGATATCTGTGTAGTAACAGAAACCCAGAAACCTGGTTCAAGGCTCCCGAGAGCACCCCAGCACTACCAGGTTATACCTCATACCATGCTTTTCGGCCCCAAAACTTGGACCGAACCACAAAAGGAGGGGGAGTATCAATATTCGTCAAAGATGCCCACACCTCCAGGTTGGTGGCACAGCACGAAGCATCAGAGACTATCCATGTGCAAGTAAATGTGGGTAAAACTGCCTTCCAGTTTATAGCCTGCTACAGACCACCCTCCCAAACACAGGAACCCCACTCGGCCTTCCTGAGAACACTGGAAAATATGAAGGTCTCTCCAAACACCATTATATTGGGTGACTTCAACTACCCAAACATAGACTGGGAGCATTACTCTAGCTCCAACACCCTAGCCCAAAGGCTCCTAGAATTTATAAACTCAAATGCTATGGAACAACTTGTTACCACTCCCACAAGAGGGGAAAACATACTGGACCTGATCATCACCAACATGGGGACACTATGCTCCAGACCAGAAGTGTATCCCTCACTGGTAAGATCAGACCATAAACTAATCTCACTGGATATTCACATCCCGACCCCACCCCCTGCCCAGAAAACCACAGTGAAAAACTTCTCTAAAGCAAATTTCACACGCCTCAAAACCGAGGCGAAATCCTTCAAAGCCCCCGGGCCTGTGGAAACGGCCCAGACCGCAGAATCCTTTATAAACGCATTCTATGAACACCTTCAGGAATGCATGGATCATGCAATCCCAAATAAAACCAAGACCCAATCCTCCAAAGGCAGACGTCCTGTCTGGTGGACCCCAGCCATAAACAAACTATACAATAGAAGGAGGAAGCTACTACATGATAGAGCAAAATCCCAAAAAGGGAAGGCATCTCTGATCAGTATTAGCAAAAAACTACGGGCACTCATAAAATCGTCTAAGGCCAGCTTCGAGAGAAAACTTGCACAGGACACTAAGGGTAATCACAAGGCTTTCTTTAGTTATGTTAGGAACCTGGGTGGGAATTCCCAGATATGCTCAGAATTAGTCCAAAATGATAAAAAATACACCGAGCCCACAGACATTGCCAACATCCTAGCTGACAGGTTCAGTGCAAACTCCCCCCCCCCCCACCACCAAAAGGGCAAATATCTATCCCAACAGAGTGCTGCCCCCCGACATCTCAGATGCTCAGGTAAGAGCCGCCCTCTCCAAAGCAAAAAAACACAGCATCAATGGGACCAGATGGTGTCCCGGGCTGCGTCCTACATGAACTCCAAGAAGAGCTAAACCCAAACATAAAACTACTGTTCAATCTTAGCCTTACTGCAGGATATGTACCCAAAGAGTGGCGTACAGCAACAGTGGTCCCTCTCCACAAAGGTGGTGCCTCAACGGATCCTGGAAACTATTGCCCCATAAGCCTGACTAGCTTGGTCTGCAAAGCTATGGAAAGGATCATCATGGACCTCATAAATAAAGATATTGGGGACCTACAGACACGATCCTACCTAGTTTGGCTTTAAGGGCAGATCCTGCCTCTTAAACCTGGTCGATTTCTTTGAAACAGTCACCAAGGCCATTGACGAGGGGAAGGTGGTCCACACAGCCTACCTGGACCTCGCAAAAGCCTTCGATATAATACCCCACTCAGGCATTATAGATAAGCTCACCAGCTTAAATATAAACCCCTATGTCACTAGATGGGTTGCAAACTGGCTCAAGGACAGAACCCACATGGTTAGAATTGCTGGAGCCATGTCAGACTCCAAACCAGTTACAAGTGGCGTCCCACAAGGCTCAGTCCTGGGACCTCTCTTGTTCGGTATATATTTCTCGGCGGTACAGGCCAACACGGAAGGACTGTGGTTGACCAAGTTCCAGATGACTGCAAACTGGGCGCCATAATCAACTCTCCAGCTGACACAAGCATCCTCCAAAAGGGCCTCATAGAAACAGACAACTGGTGCCAGAGCCATGGCCTCAAGCTAAACGCCAAAAAGTGTATAGTCATCCCCTTTGGCAAAAACAAAGTGCCCACAAATTACCACATAGGTGGTAATCCATTAAGTACAGAAGAAGTCATTAGGGACCTGGGGACCCAAGTTGATAGCAATCTCTCATTTGACAACCACGTGGCCAAAGTGGTTAGAAAAACATTTTATATAGCCCACCTAATCATGAAGGGATTCACATCTAGATCAGGGGAGGTCATCGTGCCTCTTTACTCATCCCTCATCAGGCCCATAATTGTGTACAATGCCCTTTTGGGATGTACCTTACCAGACACCTGCAGCAACTGGAAAGACCCCAAAAGTACCTCACCAAGAGGATCAAAGGGCTCAAACAGATGCCATATGCTGCCCGGTTAAAGAAACTCCAGCTCTACTCAGTGGCATACCGCCTGCTCAGAGATGATCTGTGCCTGACGTATAAAGCCATGTCCAACCCGGAATTAATGGACATGCTGCACCTCAGAAAATCCAAATCCCATCGAGCTATGTGCTCGAGAGACTTGAACCTCAGCACTGAAATAAATAGGACATGCTGGAGGGACAGATTCATAACCCAGAGGCTCCCTTCACTCTGGAATAAAATCCCAGTCCAGGTTAGGCAGAGTCCCACATTGACTCTCTTCAAGAGGAATCTTGATGAGTGGATGGGAGATCGTAGGTTTACCCCGGCTATCACTTCTGTGTCACTGTTAAACAGAGGCACAGTATACTAACCTCAAAAAAAGGCATAGCAAAATTAATTTAAAATGGGTGGCGAAAGCCAAACACACTCTGGCTAGGCTTATAAATGCCCTAGGGCAGATAGCCTAGTATGAACCTATGAACCTATAATGACTCCAGGGATCCTGGTAAGTTGCAGTTTAGACTGTGCAGGAGGTTCCTGGGATGTTTTCAGGGCCCACTGAGGGTGTGTTTATGGTTTTAGTGAGTGCAGTTAGTACATGCTCCCTAGTTGTAGTTGGAGGAATTATGTTTGAGGGTATTATTGAGGGGATGGTTGGGGGTGAGGGGAGCAAAGCTGGAACCGAAGTTGTTTGCTAACAGGTTCTCTGTATCACCAAGCTCAGTGAATGTGGCAGCATTAACCACCAGTTCAGCACATTTTCTGACCTAGCTGTAGAAGGACTTGTGCTTATCTTTCACCTGGGAGGATATCTTAACCTCAGAGATGGCTTTGCTTGACCTAATTAGCCTTCTTAGTTGCCTATTTACTTTGATGAGAGCGTTTTTATCTTTATGGGAATTACCCTTCCTGATGTTTGGCATATTATTTTTCCTTTTGTTATATATCCTGTTTAATATGGGATACCACCCAGGGCGGTTTGTTTCTTCGTCTAGTTCTGGAGTTACTTCTGGTAGGTACAGCAACTTGTGTGCAGCCACTGACATGGTTGTACAGAGTTTGAGAGCATTTCAGCATAGGGTGGTGTGTTCTTAGGGTTCGGAGGGTTTTTAATGTGATTATGGAGTTGATTTTGAAGGCAGCAACTTTGTGGTTGAACCTGGGGGGAGGGGGGTGCAGCATTCCTGCTGGCTTCATGAGTAAAAAAGCTTTAAAGTTGTGCAGTCAGATGACAGCTTTCTACAGGGAGTTTGCGGACATCACTAAGGAGTGGTTGTCCACCCAGCTTGGAGGGGAAAGCGTGTTGAGTTCCAAAGGTCAGGTCAGATGTTGGGCCTTCTGCAGTTGTAGTCCCAGTTGTAAAGACTGCTGCAGTGGTGATCTACTTCAACATCTACTGCAGTAAATTCCAGTACAGTTATACTCATTTGTAGACTACAAGGGTTCAGTAATCCTAACTTTTAGATGTTCTTTGTGTTTCACTGTTGCAGTCATCACATTTGAGTTATCTGCCTGCAGGTAGCCTTCAGCTGGCCTGAATACCAGAGTCTTGGGATTTCTGCATCTGATGCTGTCGCTTCTTCCATGACGTCAGGTTGTCAGGGGTATAAAACATGCAGCCGACGCCATTACGTTAGTCTTTCTTGCCATGCGGTGCCAGAAGCAGTTCGCAAGTGCCGGTCGGCTGACTCCTGAAATTTTCATTTTCGAGATGTTCATCGTGTTAACCTGCTGCAGTCATCACACTTGGGTTATCCTACCGTCAGGCAGTCCCGCAGTTGGCCAGAATTCCAAAGTCTTGGTCCGGCGTCGATTGCTGTCGCTTCTTCCCTGACGTCAGAGCGCCAGGGGTATATCAGAGGCATCCGACACCATTTTCTTCAGTCTTTCTTGCCGCGCGGTGCCTGAAGCAGAAGCAGTTCGCAAGTGCCGGTCGGCAGACACCTGAGATTTTCGAATCGAGTTTCAGTCCGAAGTCTTCAACGCTAAGTACCCCGTTGGGGAACCTTTTCTTGCCTCAGTCCGATGTCAGAAAAAGTTAACAATTGCATTTCTTGTGGGAAGCAAATACCTCATAAGGATTTTCATTCTTTTTGTATACCTTGCCTAGGCCCAGACCACGATGTCACTGGTTGTCGGATGTTCTTCGTCTTCCATTGCTGCAGTCCTGACTATTGGGTATAGTCCGCGTCCCAGTCGGCCCGAATACCAGAGTATAAGGCTGACGTCGGTCAGGGCGCATTAGACTGACGTCAGTACGTCAGGGTACTAATGCGCATGACCGACGTCATATCCTCAGTCTTTTTTGCCGCATGGTCCGATGCAGAAGCAGTTTTGCGAGTGCAGGTTGGCGTACTGAAATATTTCCGAAACCGGAGTTTCAGACCGAAACAGAGTTGGCTAAGTACCCCGTTGGGGAACATTTTGGTGGTTTCTTGCCTCAGTATTTTACCGGATGTCAGAAAAGTGAATAACTGTATTTCTTGTGGGAAACAGATACCTCATAGGGATTATCATACCTTGTGTATACCTTGTTTAGGGCCTGAGCACGGCGTTGTTGGTTGCCGCTCTTGTGCTAGGTTTAACAAACGTACTATTAAGAGGAGGTTAGACTGTGCCAGGTTAGTGTTTGGGAAGCGTTGCAATTATAAAATGCCGTCGGATGCTCCGCGCTTCCTCCAAGAAGCGCAAGGATAAAACAGTGAAGCCTAGGGTTGAGGAACCGGCAGTCCCGGACGCCGGTTCTTTGGAAGGCTCAGTGGAGCCGGAGGTTTTGCCAGGAGTTTCCATGGAGTCCCAGGCAGAAACTATACTCTTACAGGATGTGCCTTCTCAGGAGGTAGGCCAGGCTGAGGGGCTTCTCAGGTGACTGTTCTTCCCTCTCTTCGCAAGGTAGTTAGGGCCTCTCCTTCTGTTGCCAAAACTTCTATGAGAGGTAGGCCTACTTCAGCTTCAGTGGGGCTTCTCCTACCATTCCAGGTTCTGTACCTAAGAAACATATGCTTAAGATGGCAGAAGATTTGATTACTATGATTAGGGTTCTATGCCCCGCCTGATAAGAGGCCTAGGGTGGAACCTGAGTTTGAGAGTTTTGAACAGTGTTCTGAGGCTTCAGAATCTTCTGTGGAAGATTTGCAGGAGTATCCTACCTATTCTGATTCTGATGTGGATGATTCCACTCCTACAGCGTCTCCACCTGAGGATTTCTCATTTTCAGAGACTTTGCATTCCATGAGGGAGCACTTTAAATGGGAAGGCCAGGATTACTCTGACTCCAGGAAAAGGCTTAGGAGTTCTTGTTTTACCCCAGCATAGGCCTTTAGCTATTCCTCCTGTGTTGAATGTGGTGGAAGATGTTTTGCAGAGGCTTCCCTGAACCCTGACTCTTTGCCTCCTGCTCCTGTTAAGCCTGATAGGTATTATAGGGTGCCCAAGCTCATAAATATTTGTTTAAGAGTCCTAGGGCGGACCCAGAAACTATTTCCCAGGGGCCTAAGGGTGTAAAAGCTTCTGTGGTTAAAAATCCTGTCCCCACTGATAAAGAGGCGAGGGCTTTGGATAGGTGGGGAAAGAAAGTGTATACTTCTTCCACTCTAGCCATGAGAGCTTTGAATTGTCAGTTTCACATGTTAAAATATCAGAATTACCTTCTTTCTCAATTGAAATCTAAGGTGGATGCTTTGGCGGAAGGTATTGAGTGTAAAGAGTTGCTGGATTTGGTTCATGTGTCCGAACAAGTGGGTAAGCATTCTTTGCAATGTGGTTTTGATGCTGTACAGGCCTCCTCGAGGGTGGCTGCTACCAGCTCTGTTCTTCGCAGGCATGCCTGGTTGAAGGATCAGAATTTAGCTGAGCATGTTAAGACAAGGATTTTGGATGCTCCTTTACAGTCTGATGTGTTGTTTGGTTCGCCTGTGGAAGCTGTTTTAAAGAAAATGGAAGACAAAGCTAAGTCTATGCAAACTGTTAAAGATTTTTTGCAGGTGCAGCCACCGAAGTTTAGTAGAAATTGGCCTGCTAAGGGGTGGGCATATCCTGCTTATGATTCTCAGTCTAGGGGTAGGTCTAGACGTGGTAGGGGCAGGGCTCAAAGTTCTTTTAGGCCTAGAACAGGGAGTTCACCTGCTCAGACTTCTGGTGAGGGCAGGGGTCAGTCCTTTCGTAAACAGACCCAATGACCTGTTTTTCAGCTGCCAGCAGATTCACGCCTGGCAGCTCCTTTGGGGAAGACTGTCTCTTTTCAAAGAAAATTGGGATTTAATTACTCAAGACAAATGGGTGTTGGATATCATTCACCACGGTTACAGATTTTATTTCCATACAATGCCCCTTTCAAAGGCATGCCAGACGTTCCTCCTCTACAAAGAAAAGAGGCTCACAAGCAAGTTTTACAGTTACTTCACATAGGGGCCATTCAGCCAGTCCCTGTGTCAGAGAGGGGCCTAGGATTTTATTCTCGCCTGTTCCTTGTACCAAAGAAGGGGAACACGTGGAGACCAATTCTGGATTTATCTCTCCTCAACACGTTTTTGGACATTCCCAAGTTCAAGATGTTGACGTTACAACAGCTTTTACCTCTGCTGGGCAAAGATCACTGGATGGTAACTTTAGATCTCAAGGAAGCTTACCTTCATGTGCCTATAAGGCTAAGTTGCAGAAAGTATCTGCGGTTTCGAGCTGGAAATTCTCATTATCAGTTCTCTGCATTGCCCTTTGGCTTATCTACTGCCCAGAGTATTCACAAAGGTTCTGGCTCCAGTGATAGCTTACTTCAGGCTTCAAGGAATTCAAATCTATCCTTACTTGGACGACTGCCTGATTCTGGCTCAAGAAAAGGAAGACCTTCTACAGCATCTGGAATATGTTATAGCAGTGCTAAGATGCCTAGGGTATTCTGTGAACGAAATAAAGTCCAGTCTAGTACCCTCTCAAGACATGTGCTTTCTGGGTGTAAGACTGAATACAGCAGCCCAGATGGCCTTTTTAACCCCGGACAAACAAAAGAGTCTGTCACTTTACTTCCATCAACTATCTCATCAGTCCGTGCTGACTGCAAGGACAGTCCTTCAAGCATTAGGGTTCATGGCATCTTGTATTCTGGTGCTTCCCAATGCCAAACTGCATATGAGGAAGCTACAATGGTATCTCAAAAATGTATGGACACAGCACTGCCAGGATTTGGACACTGTCATTCAAATAATACCTTGCATTCAAAAGGAATTTTGTGGTGGGCTCAGGAATGTCACCTAAACAAGGGACTCTCTGTGACCCGACCAGAGGCAAGTCAGATTCTAACGACAGATGCCTCGGACATTGCTTGGGGAGCTCATCTAAATGGAAAGTGGATACAAGACAAGTGGCCTGCCAGACTACAGCATCTACATATCAACATGAAGGAGATGTTAGCAGTCCAGTTTGCATTAATGGCTTTCAAGGAGTTACTTCTTCCAGGGCAGGTGTTGATTCTAACAGACAACACAACTGTCATGTGGTACATCAACAAGCAAGGGGGAACACATTCTTATCCTCTATGCAGGCAAGCAATGATTTTATGGGAGACTGCGCTAAGCTTGCAACTAACTCTTCAGGCAAGGTTTCTGCCAGGAGCACAGAACTCCTTAGCAGATGTGTTAAGCAGACAAATCATGGATCCCCACGAGTGGAAACTGGATCTTCATGTATTTCAGAAACTGACAGTGTCATGGGGAACTCCAGACATAGATCTGTTCGCTTCTCCACTAAACCACCAGCTGCCAAAGTATTGCACAAAGGGGTTTCATCACACAGCTTGGAAAGTGGATGCTCTGTCTTTCAGTTGGAAAAACCTTCATGTGTATGCCTTTCCACCTCTACCGCTTCTTCCAAAGGTACTATTAAAGGTCAGACAAGACAGGCCAAGGATGATTTTGATAGCTCCAGATTGGCCTCGGCAACACTGGTACCCACTTCTACGGAGTCTGGTAAAGAAGCCTCCATGGCCTTTACCTCTGATTCCTCATCTGTTATCTCAGAAGGACGGTCATCTGCTCAATGTCAAGCTTCACTCTCTTCATCTAACAGCCTGGCATATTCTGTGTTGAAACACAGCAGGTCTCAACTTCCTCAACAAGTTTTAAATGTGATTATGGAAGCTAGAAGGCCTAGTACTAGGAGAGTGTACGCAGAAAAATGGAAGAGATTTTTATTTTGGAGTACAGCTAAGAATTTGGAGATTTCAGAGCCTAATTTGAGTGTGGCTCTTCAATATCTTACTGAATTATTGGACAAAGGTTTGTCCTTCTCTTCCATAAAGATTCATGCTGCAGCAATTTCAGCTCACTATGATTGTGACCCACCTTTGTTTTCGCATCCTTTGTTCAAGCAGTTTCTTAGAGGGGCAAAGAATATAAGACCCCCACGTAGAGCTCCTACTCCTGCTTGGGATCTCAATTTTGTGTTGGAAAAACCTACTCTACAACCTTTTGAGCCTGCAGCTACTGCTGAATTGAAATATTTGTCATGGAAGACTGCTTTTCTGTTGGCTATTACTTCTGCAAGAAGGGTGTCTGAGTTGCAGGCCCTTATGGCAGTAGAGCCCTTGTTGATTTTCCATAAGGACAGGGTATCATTACGTACTAATCCTTCCTTTATGCCTAAGGTGGTTTCTAGTGTGGCTTTAAACCAAACTATTCATTTGCCTACGTTTTTGCAGATCCTCAAAATAAAGGGGAAAAGATTTTGCACACTTTAGATGTACACAGGCAATTGCGTTATTATTTGAGCAGGACTAAGAATTTTAGGCAGTCTCAGCAGTTACTTGTTTCTTTTGCTTTGAGTTCACAGGGCAAGCCTGTGTCAAAACAAACTATTTCTAGGTGGATTGGCTTTTGCATTGCATTTTGTTATTCCCATCATGGCAAGGAGATTCCAGCTGGGATCAGGCCTCATTCCACTAGGGCTACTGCCACTTCAACAGCATTTCTAAGGGGGGTGGCGACTAAGGATATTCTGGAAGCAGCTACTTGGAGTTCAGTGCATACTTTCTCTAGGCATTATCACCTTCCTATATACTCTAAGACTAGGGCTGGTTTTGCCACAGCTGTTTTACAAGGCATGTTGTCAGCTCCTACTACTTTATAATTTGCCAGCCTCCCTTACCTCTGCTTTGGGATTCTACCCAATAGTCAGGACTGCAGCAATGGAAGACGAAGAACATAGTACAGTTTTGTACCTACCATAAATGTAGATGTTCGAGGATTCCATTGCTGCAGTCCAATCCTCCCTCCTTCCCCTCTGTGTTTAGGGGTGGTTGTGTAGGTGAGTTTACATGCTTATCTTTTTCTATATATATATATATATTGTTGTATATATTATACATGTTTTTGGTGCAGGTTGTTTTGGGACTTGTCTTTTTGGGTCTTCTGACATCTGGGGCAAGAAAAGACTGAGGATATGACGTCGGTCATGCGCATTAGTACCCTGACGTACTGACGTCAGTCTAATGCGCCCTGACCGACGTCAGCCTTATACTCTGGTATTCGGGCCGACTGGGACGCGGACTATACCCAATAGTCAGGACTGCAGCAATGGAATCCTCGAACATCTACATTTATGGTAGGTACAAAACTGTACTTTTTGTGCTAGGTTAAAAAAGCGAACTATAAAGCGTCACTTTGATTTTGCACGACACTACTTTGGTAGAAAATTTAATTACACTATGCCGTCGGAGCAACCGTGCATAAAAAACGCAAGGATAGGGACAGGCAGCCTAGATCCAAGCCAGACTCTAAGGCCTCGGCTGGCCCGGTCACCGGTTCTCCGGTTTTCAGTGAGACGCCTACGCAGCCCCTGGCTACCGCTGAATTGGATCCCCAGGCCGCATTGGATCCCCCAGTAGAGATTTCTAGGCCGACACAGCCTTTTTCCTTAGGCCCAACCAACGACATCGCAGTAGGGGAAGTAGGTGCTGCAGAAACACCTTTGGTTTTTGAAGGTGTCTTCAGACCGACTACCCTCACCATAAAATCTTATGCTAAGCTTAAAACTCCTCTAAAACCAAAATAGCCTACACTTCAGTCTCCAGGTCAAGGCCCTATGCCTAAGAAACAGATGCTTAAAATGGCTGAAGATTTGATTTCTTTGATCAGGGGTTCCCAAACCTCCCCCCCCCCTGACAAAAGGCCTAGACAAGAGGAGGATTATGCCTCCTCTGATCAGGTGTCTGTTTCCTCAGGCTCCTCTGAGGAACAGGATTACTCCTTTCCCCCTTATGAAGATTCTGATGCTGAAGATTCAATTCCCTCAGCTTCTCCCCCTGAAGACTACTCCTTTGGGGAAACCTTACACGCCATGAGGGAACATTTCCACTGGGAGGGTCAGGACTACTCTGACTCAAAGAAAAGGCTCCGGGAGTTTCTTTTACTTCCCCAGCACGGACCTCTTGCTATCCCCCCTGTTCTGGACATAGTAGATGATGTTTTCTTAGAATCTAGTTTAAATCTAGATTCTCTGCCTCCTGCTCCAGCCAAACCAGACAGATACTATAGAGTACCTGACTCTCGCAAATTCCTTTACAAAAGCCCTGCTGCTGATCCAGAGACAATCTCCCAGGGTCCCAAAGGGGCTAAGGCTTCTATGGCTAAAAATCCTGTTCCTTCGGAAAGGGACTCCAGAGCACTAGACAGGTGGGGGAAGAA
The DNA here is from genome assembly GCF_019279795.1 of Protopterus annectens. Taxonomy (NCBI): domain Eukaryota; kingdom Metazoa; phylum Chordata; order Ceratodontiformes; family Protopteridae; genus Protopterus; species Protopterus annectens. The sequence continues at coordinate 644,494,230 of NC_056733.1, forward strand.
GGTTTACACCTCTACTAATTTAGCTATGAGAGCACTAAATTGTCAATTTCATATGCTTAAATACCAGCAATTCCTTATGTCTCAAATAAAACAAAAGATGGGCACACTCCCTCAACAGTCTGAACTCAAGGAAATGTAAGATCTGTTGCATGCAGCTAAACAGGTGGGCAAACATACTTTACAATGTGGTTTTGATGCCTTGGAACTTTCCTCCAGAGCAGCTGTTACTGGGTCTGTTATACGTAGACATGCTTGGTTAAAGGAACAATCTCTGCCTGCATGTTAAAGCAAAGTTACTGGATGCGCCCTTACAGCAGGATGTTTTATTTGGGGTTAAAGCAGAGGAGGTTTTAAAGAAAATGGAGGATAAGGCAAAATCTATGCAGACGGTCAAAGATTTCTTACAGGTACAGCCCCCACGCTTCAGCAGAAATTGGCCAACAAAAAATTGGTCCTTTCCAGCTTCTGACAGGCCACAGAGGGGTAAATACAGGCGCCCAAGGGGCAGAGGACAAGCACAAATCCCTTACATACCTCGCCAATGGGGCACTACAACACAGAAAGGAGGAGAAGACAGGTCCCAAACCATTAGAAGGCAAACACAATGCCTTAAACATCAAACTGCCAAGCAAAACCCTCTTGGCAGCTCCCTTGGGAGGAAAATTAACACTTTTTGCAGACAACTGGCGCATCGTCACAAAGGACAAATGGGTCCTAGACATTATCTCACATGGATACAGATTTCATTTCCACACCTTGCCATGGATAAAAGGAATGTCAAACCTGCCACAAATGGGCAGAGGCACAAAAACAAATTACAGCTCTCATGGACATGAAAGCCATCCAACTGGTACCTACACAGGAGCAAGGCCAAGGATTTTACTCAAGGCTCTTTCTAGTCCCCAGAAAGGACAATGCCTGGAGACCCATTCTGGACCTTTCAATTTTAAACACTTTCTTGCAAGTACCCAAATTCAAGATGCTAACACTACAGCAGCTTCTTCCCATGTTGGGCAAGAAAGCTTGGCTAGTAACGTTGGACCTCAAGGAGGCATACCTGCATGTCCCTATCAGACAAAATTGCAGAAGATACCTCTGTTTTATTGCAGGTTCAACCCATTACCAATTCTCTGCACTGCCCTTTGGCTTATCTACTGCACCCAGGGTCTTCACAAAATGCCTGGCACCAGTAATTGCATACTGCAGACAGAGGGGAATTCAAATATACCCATACCTGGACGACTGTCTCATACAAGTAGAAAGCAAGGACATTCTCTTTCAACACCTGGCTTTTTTAAGACATCTTCTAAGTTGCCTAGGGTACACAGTAAACGAACAGAAATCAAAACTAGTGCCCTCACAAACTATGACATTCCTGGGTGCCAGCTTGAATACAACAGCCCAGATGGCTTATCTGACGCCAGACAAACAACTACAATTAACTCAATACTTCAGAACAATGGCAACAAAGACCCAACTCCCTGCAAGAAAAATTCAGCAGGCCTTGGGCTTCATGGCATCTTGCATACTACTCGTACCATTTGCAAAACTGCATATGAGGAAATTACAATGGTACCTAAAAAGCGTATGGACTCAACACAGTCACAGCTTGGAAATTATGATAACTCTCATTCCCTGCCTTCAACAGGAGTTTCTATGGTGGTCACAAGCTTGTCACCTCAACAAGGGTCAGCCTTTCACCCTACCCCCAGCCAGGCAAACTATGACAACAGATGCATCGGACTATGCCTGGGGGGCCCACATGGCAGGACAGTGCATTCAAGGCTTATGGACAGCAGATCAAAGGAATCTGCACATCAATCAAAAAGAAATGCTAGCTGTACAAAATGCTCTGACAGCCTTCAAGGACCTCTTGCATCCAGGACAGCTTATCATAAGTACAGACAACACCACAGTAATGTGGTGCAGTGGTACATAAACAAACAAGGGGGCACACACTCCTACCCTCTATGCAGGTAAGCAATGACCTTGTGGAACACAGCACTGGCTTACCAAGTTCAATTACAAGCTCAATTCCTGCCAGGAAAAAAGAACATATTGGCAGACGACCTAAGCAGAAACATCATGGACCCCCACGAATGGAAACTGGATCCACAAGTATTTGCAATGATAACTCAAAAGTGGGGGCTCCCAGACATAGACCTGTTTGCCAGCCCTCAAAACTGTCAGGTAACAAAGTTTTGCACAAGGACTTTTCACCAACAAGCTTGGAAAGTGGACGCACTCTCATTCAGTTGGAAAATGCTAACAGTATATGCCTTTCCTCCACTACCCCTTCTCACAAAGGTGCTACTGAAAGTCAGGATGGAGAGAGCCCGAATGATACTCATTGCTCCAGAATGGCCACGCCAGCACTGGTACCCACTATTAAGGAATATGGCCCATGGCCCACCATGGATTCTACCACAAATTACCCACCTGCTCACACAGCAAGACAATCAGATTCTACACAGCCAGCTCAAAACCTTAAACTTGGCTGCATGGCAAATCACCTAGGCAACCAGCCAGCTCCTCTCTCACAAGCTGTTATGGAAGTTATTCTGGAGGCCAGGAGGCCCAGCACCAGGAAAGCCTACTCAGACAAATGGAAAAGGTTTTGCGCCTGGAACCAAGCTAAAGGCCAAAATACCCTTCAGCCTGACATACCTCAGATTCTGCAATATCTAACTGAGATGTTACACAAAGGGCTTTCTTTTTCATCTATTAAAATTCACGCCTCGGCTATTTCTGCTCACTACAACACGGATCCTCCCTTATTTTCACATCCACTCTTAAGGCAGTTTCTCAGAGGAGCCAAGAACATTAGGCCTCCCAGGAGAGCACCAACACCTACTTGGGACCTTAATTTTGTTCTGGAAAAACTCACACTACCTCCTTTTGAACCAGCTTTCTCAGCTGACCTAAAGTTTATATCATGGAAGATTGCCCTGCTGCTAGCAATCACTTCAGCTAGAAGAGTTTCAGAGCTTCAGGCACTAATGGCAGTAGAGCCTTTCCTCATTTTTCATCAAGACAGGGTTTCTCTACGAACTAACCCCTCCTTTATGCCCAAGGTGGTATCCAGTGTGGCCCTAAATCAAACCATCCATTTACCCACCTTCTTTCCAAATCTAGAGAACAAAGGAGAAAGACTCCTGCATTCCTTGGACATTCACAGACAGCTACGTTACTACTTGGATAAAACTAAGGTTTTCAGAAAATCTGACCAGCTTCTTGTATCCTATGCTACAGCATCACAAGGAAAGGCTATCTCAAAACAAACCATTTCCAAATGGATAGGACATTGCATACATTTTTGCTACACCCACCATGGAAAACCAGTTCCTACTACCATAAGGCCCCACTCTACCAGGGCAGCAGCTACATCTACAGCCTTCCTCAGGGGGGTACCAACCAAAGATATTCTGGAAGCTGCAACTTGGAGTTCAGTACACACCTTCACCAAACATTATCACTTGCCACTTTACTCTAAGACCAGGGCGGGCTTCGCCACTGCAGTTTTGCAGGGCCTTCTAGCCCCCTCTAACCCTGTTTGACTTCTCCGCCCATCCTTAGCTTTGGGATTCTACCCAAGTGTGATGACTGCAGCAGGGTAACACGATGAACATAGTACAGTTTTGTACCTACCATAAATGTAGATGTTCGAGTGTATACCCTGCTGCAGTCCAGGTTGCCCTCCCTCCATCCCCTCTAAAACCAGCTGAACTTATCTCTGTTCTATACAACCTCTGTGGTGTATTTGCTTGTGCCTAAGGGTTTTGTTTTACTGATGTTCTTCATCTCACATTGCTGCAGTCCTTACATATGGGGGTAGTCCGCTGTCCTCGGTCGGCCCGAATATCAAAGTATTAGGTTGACGTCGGTCAAGGCACTTAAGACTGACATCAGGACGTCAGGGTACAAATGCGCATGACTGACGTCATATCCTCAGTCTTTTTTGCCGCATGGTCCGATGCAGAAGCAGCGTTGCAAGTGCCGTTCGGCGTTCTGAAATTTTTCGAATTCGGAGTTTCAGACCGAGTCAAAGTTGGTTAAGTACCCCGTTGGGGAATATTTTAGTTTTTTCTTGCCTCAGTGGTTTACCGGATGTCAGAAAAAGTGAATAACTGTATTTCTTGTGGGAAGCAGATACCGCATAGGGATTATCATTCTTTGTGTATTCCTTGTTTGGGGCCTGAGCACGACGTTGTTGGGTGTCGCTTTTGTGCTAGGTTCAATAAGCGCGCGATTAGACGGACGTTAGATTGTGCTAGGTTGGTCTTCGGCAAGCGGTGCAACTATAATATGCCGTCGGATTCTCCGGCGCCCGCTTCTTCGAAGAAGCGCAAAGACAAAGCAGCTAAACCCAGGCAAGAAGAGTCGTCCGTGCGGACGCCGGTTCTTTAGAGGCGTCAGTGGAACCGGTGGTTCCGGCGGAGGCTTCTCTGGAGTCCCAGGGGGAGACTTTGATATTGCAGGATGTGGCCTCTCAGGAGGCAGGCCAGGCTGAAGGGGCTTCTCAGGTTACTATACTCCCCTCCCTTCCTAGGGTGGTTAGGCCCTCTCCTTCTGTTTCCAAGGCTTCTCCCAGAGGCAGGCCAGGTTTAGCTTCTGTTGGTGTCACTCCTAGTTCAGCAGGGTCTGTGCCCAAGAAGCACATGCTTAAAATGGCAGAAGATTTAATTACTTTGATTAGAGGATCTTTGCCCCCTCCTGATAAGAGGCCTAGGGTGGAGCCAGAGTTGGGGAGTTTTGAGCAGGCTTCGGATGTTTCAGAGTCTTCGGCTGAAGACTTGCAGGAGTACTCTCCTTATTCTGATTCTGATGCAGATGATTCGACTCCTTCTGCTTCTCCTCCAGAGGATTTCTCTTTTCAGAGACTCTTCATTCCATGAGGGAACATTTTAAGTGGGAAGGTCAGGACTTCTCTGATTCCAGGAAAAGGCTTAGGGAATTTTGCTTTTGCCCCAGCATAGGCCCTTGGCTATACCACCTGTTCTGGATGTTGTGGAAGATGTGTTTGCAGAGGCTTCACTTAATCCTGATTCTTTGCCTCCTGCTCCTGTTAAACTGGATAGGTATTACAGGGTGCCTGAGGCTCATAAATATCTTTATAAGAGTCCTAGGGCGGACCCAGAAACTGTTAGTCAGGGACCTAAGGGTGTCAAGGCCTCTGTTGTAAAAATCCGGTTCCTCCAGATAAAGAGGCCAGAGCTTTGGATAGATGGGGAAAGAAAGTCTATACTTCTTCCACCTTAGCTATGAGGGCTTTGAATTGCCAGTTTCACATGTTGAAATATCAAAACTATCTTCTTTCTCAATTGAAGTCTAAGGTAGATGCTCTGGCGGAAGGCATTGAGTGTAAAGAATTGCAAGATTTGGTGCATGTCTCTGAACAAGTGGGTAAGCATTCTTTACAATGTGGTTTTGATGCTGTACAGGCCTCGTCTAGGGTGGCTGCCACTGGTTCAGTTCTTCGCAGGCACGCCTGGCTGAGGGATCAGAATTTATCTGACCATGTTAAGACAAGGATTTTGGATGTTCCTTTACAGTCTGATGTGTTGTTTGGTTCACCTGTGGAGTCAGTCTTGAAGAAAATGGAAGACAAGGCTAAGTCTATGCAGGCTGTTAAAGATTTTTGCAAGTTCAGCCTCCGAAGTTTAGTAGGAATTGGCCTGCTAAGGGGTGGGCGTATCCTTCTTATGATTCTCAGTCTAGGGGTAGATCTAGACGTGGTAGGGGTAGAGCTCAGAGTTCCTTCAGACCTAGAACAGGGAGTTCACCTGCACAATCTTCGGGTGAGGGCAGGGGCCAGTCCTTTCGTAAACAGGCCCAATGACCTACCTTTTCAGCTGCCAGATCCTTCTTGCCTGGCAGCACCTTTGGGAGGAAGGTTGGCACTCTTCAAGGAAAATTGGAGTTTGATTACCCAAGACAGATGGGTATTGGATATCATACACCAAGGTTAAAAGTTTTATTTCCATACCTTGCCTCCTTTCAAAGGCATGCCGGACGTTCCTCCTCAGCAAAGACTAGAGGCTCACAAACAAATTTCTCTGCTACTTCAAATAGGGGCCATACAACCGGTACCTCTGCCAGAAGTGGGCCTAGGATTTTATTCTCACCTGTTCCTAGTACCAAAGAAGGGGAACACGTGGAGACCAATTTTGGATTTATCTATCCTCAACACATATCTGGACATTCCCAAGTTCAAAATGTTGACGTTACAACAGCTTTTACCTCTGCTGGGCAAAGATCACTGGATGGTGACTCTGGATCTCAAGGAGGCTTACCTTCATGTTCCTATCAGGCTCAGTTGCAGGAAATATCTGCGTTTTCGGGCTGGGACTTCTCATTATCAGTTCTCTGCATTGCCCTTTGGCTTATCTACTGCGCCCAGAGTGTTCACGAAGGTTCTGGCTCCAGTGATAGCTTTCTTCAGGCTAAGAGGAATACAGATCTATCCTTATTTGGACGATTGCCTGATTCTGGCCCAAGAAAAGGACGAACTTCTTCATCATTTACAGTATGTGATAGCAGTGCTAAGATGCCTGGGGTATTCTGTGAACGAAATAAAGTCCAGTCTAGTACCCTCTCAGGACATGTGCTTTCTGGGTGTGAGACTGAATACAGCATCCCAGATGGCCTTTTTGACCCCAGACAAACAAAAGAATCTTTCTCTGTACTTCCATCAATTGTCTCATCAGTCCAGGCTGACTGCAAGGACAGTCCTTCAAGCCTTGGGGTTCATGGCATCTTGTATTCTGGTGCTTCCCAATGCCAAACTGCATATGAGGAAGCTACAATGGTATCTCAAAAATGTATGGACACAGCACTGCCAAGATTTGGACACTGTCATTCAAATAATACCTTGCATTCAAAAGGAATTTTTGTGGTGGGCTCAGGAATGTCACCTAAACAAGGGACTCTCTTGTGACCCGGCCAGAGGCGAGTCAGATTTTAATGACAGATGCCTCAGACAAAGCTTGGGGAGCTCATCTAAATGGAAAGTGGGTACAAGACACGTGGCCTGCCAGACTTCAACATCTACATATCAACTTGAAGGAGATGTTAGCAGTCCAATTTGCATTGATAGCTTTCAAGGATTTACTTCTTCCAGGGCAGGTGTTGATTCAAACAGACAACACTACTGTCATGTGGTACATCAACAAGCAAGGGGGAACGCATTCTTATCCTCTATGCAGACAAGCAATGATTTTGTGGGAGACTGCTCTCAGTTTACAGTTGAATCTTCAGGCAAGGTTTCTGCCGGGAGCACAGAACTCCTTAGCAGATGTGTTGAGCAGACAAATTATGGATCCCCACGAGTGGAAATTGGATCCTCATGTATTTCAGAAATTGACAGTGTTATGGGGAACTCCAGACATAGATCTGTTCGCTTCTCCACTAAACTACCAGCTGCCAAAATTTTGCACAAAAAGGTTTCATCCCACAGCTTGGAAAGTGGATGCTCTCTCATTCAATTGGAGCAATCTTCATGTGTATGCCTTTCCACCTCTGCCTCTCCTACCAAAGGTACTCCTGAAGGTCAGACAGGACAAGCCAAAGATGATTTTAATAGCTCCAGATTGGCCTCGACAGCACCGGTACCCATTACTGAGAAGTCTGATACGGGAGCCTCCATGGCCTTTGCCTTCGATTCCACACCTGCTGTCTCAGGAGAACAGTCATTTACTCAATGTCAAACTTCACTCTCTGCATCAAACAGCCTGGCATATTCTGTTTTGAACCCTGGAGGGTCTCAGCTTCCACAGCAAGTTTTGAATGTTATTTTGGAGGCCAGAAGGCCTAGTACAAGGAAAGTGTACGCAGATAAATGGAGGAGATTTTTATTTTGGAGTACAGCAAAGGAATTTGATGTTTCTAAGCCTAATTTATGTGTGGCTCTTCAATATCTTACTGAGTTACTGGACAAAGGTTTGTCCTTCTCCTCTATTAAGGTTCATGCTGCAGCAATTTCTGCTCACTATGACTGTGACCCACCATTGTTTTCTCATCCTTTGTTTAAGCAATTCCTTAGAGGGGCAAAGAATATAAGACCCCCACGTAGAGCTCCTACTCCTGCTTGGGATCTCAATTTTGTGTTGGAGAAACTCACTCTACAACCTTTTGAGCCTGCAGCTACTGCCGAATTGAAATTTTTATCATGGAAGACTGCTTTTTTGTTGGCCATTACCTCTGCGAGAAGGGTTTCTGAATTACAGGCCCTTATGGCGGTTGAGCCTTTCTTAATTTTCCATAAGGATAGGGTATCTTTGCGTACTAATCCTTCCTTTATGCCTAAAGTGGTTTCTAGTGTGGCTTTAAACCAAACTATTCATTTGCCTACTTTTTATGCAAACCCCCAAAATAAAGGGGAAAAGATTTTGCACACTTTGGATATACACAGGCAGTTGCGATATTATTTGAGTAGAACTAAAGGGTTCAGGCAGTCTCAGCAGTTATTTGTTTCATTTGCTTTGGGTTCTCAGGGCAAGCCTGTTTCAAAACAAACTATTTCTAAGTGGATTGGGTTTTGTATTGCTTTCTGTTATTCCCATCATGGTAAGGAGATTCCAGCTGGGATTAGGCCTCATTCCACTAGGGCTACTGCCACTTCTACAGCTTTTTAAGGGGTGGCAACTAAAGATATTTTGGAGGCAGCTACTTGGAGTTCAGTGCATACTTTCTCTAAGCATTACCACCTTCCACTTTACTCTAAATCTAGGGCTGGTTTTGCCACTGCAATTTTACAGGGCATTTTGGCAGCTCCTAATGCTTTATAGTTTTGCCATCCTCCCTTACCTCTGCTTTGGGATTCTACCCATATGTAAGGACTGCAGCAATGTGAGATGAAGAACATAGTACAGTTTTGTACCTACCATAAATGTAGATGTTCGAAGATCTACATTGCTGCAGTCCAATTTACCCTCCCTCCTTCCCCTCTGTAGTTAGAGGCGGTTGTGTGGTTTGGGTTGTGAATATTGTGGATATTGTATATATTGTACATATGATTAGTGCAAGGGTGGTTGGTTGTTTTTTGCTGTCTTTTGGTTTTGGCCTTTCTTTTTAGGGTCTTCTGACATCTGGGGCAAGAAAAGACTGAGGATATGACGTCGGTCATGCGCATTTGTACCCTGACGTCCTGATGTCAGTCTTAAGCGCCTTGACCGACGTCAACCTAATACTTTGATATTCGGGCCGACCAAGGACAGCGGACTACCCCCATATGTAAGGACTGCAGCAATGTAGATCTTCGAACATCTACATTTATGGTAGGTACAAAACTGTACTTTTTCAAGATAGCTATATATATACATATATTTTGCCTACCTATTAGGGGCACCTGACATCTAGAGCAAGAAAAAACTGAAGGAAATGGCGTCGGATGCCTCTGATATACCCCTGGCACTCTGTCGTCAGGGAAGAAGCGACAGCAACCGACACTGGACCAAGACTTTGGAATTCTGGCTGACTGCAGGACCGCCTGATGGCAGGATAACCCAAGTGTGATGACTGCAGCAGGGTATACACTTGAACATCTACATTTACGGTAGGTACAAAACTACTTTTCAGACCTGAAATCTTCTAAAAGAGAAGTACCCCGTTGGGGATCCTTTTTTCTTGCTCTAACCGATGTCAGGAAAAATTAGTGATTGTCTTGCCTGTGGAAAGCAAATACCTCATAGAGATTTTCATTCTTACTGTGTCGCCTATTTAGGCCCAGACCATGACGTCCCTCGCTGTCGGTTTTGTGCCTTGTTCAACACCCGAGCTATTCGTCATCGGGCAATTTTTGTAGCTAAATTCTTCCGCACTTGATCTCCGTACTCCGAAATGGTTTTGGTAAGCCATCGACTACCGATTTTTCCGAAAAAACGTAAGGATAAAGACAGAGACAGACCGCATAGGTCCAAAACTACCGACTACGCTACCATTAAGCTAGTCGCCAGTTCACCGGTACTCAGTGAGGCGTTTTCGCAGCCCCCGATACCTGCTTCTACAGATTCGCAGGCCTCTACTGAGACCCATTCGGAGTCCGGTATGCCGCGAGATGCTTCTTCGACTATGGAACCCGGGAATGTCTCTACCTTAGGTGGGTCCGGAGCTGCTGTGCAGGCACCAGCTTCTGAGGGTGTATTCAGACCCACCAATTTTCATATTAAACAGACGACCTTGTTTCAAGCCAAAAATACAGAATTTCTCAGGCCTAAAGTTTGCACTACACCTAGGAAACAGACGACCAAAGCGCATTCTCAGGCCCACATGCCTCAAAAGCAAATGATTAGAATGGCTGAAGACCTTATTTCCTTAATTAGGGGAAGCCAGCCTTCCCCCTCAAAGAGACCTAGAAGTGACTTTCCTTCGGATTCTTCTGATCAGGAATCTGATATTTCTGTTCCTTCTGATTACCAGGACATACCCTTATCTACCTATGAGGATTCTGATGCAGAGGATTCCATTCCCTCTGCTTCCCCTCCAGATGATTTTTCTTTTGTGAAACCCTGCATACCCTTAGGGAGCATTTCCACTGGAAAAGCCAGGACTACTCTCAGTCCAAAAAGAGACTCAGGGAATTTTTAAACCTGACTCAGCACAGGCCTCTAGCTATCCCTCCTGTTCTGGAGATTGTAGATGATGTTTTCTTGGAATCCAGCCTTACCCCGGATACTTTGCCTACAGCTCCCAGGAAACCTGACAGATACTATAGAGTACCTGACTCTCACAAATTCCTTTTCAAGAATTCTGCTGATCCAGAGACCATTTCAAAGGACCTAAATGCATTAAGGCTACTACTGCCAAGAATCCTACCCCTTCTGACAGAGATTCTAGGGCTTTAGACAGATTGGGTAAGAAGGTATACACCTCTGCTACTCTGGCCATTAGGGCTTTAAATTGCCAGTTTTATATGTTAAAGTATCAGCAGCATATATTGGAGCTAATTAAACAGAAAATGATGTTGATTCCTGACTGTGCAGAGCACAAAGATTTACAAAAGTTAATGCATTCTGCTGGCCAGGTTGGTAAACATACTTTGCAGTGTGGTTTTGATGCTCGAGAAGCATCTGGCAGGGCTGCTGTCACTGAGTCTGTTCTTAGAAGGCATGCTTGGCTTAAGGAACAGAACCTACCAGATCATGTTAAAGCTAAATTACTGGATGCACCCTTAAACCAAGAGTGCCTATTTGGCAATAAAGCAGAAGAAGTCCTCAAAAAGATGGAGGAGAAAGCTAAATCTATGCAAACTGTTAACGATTTCTTACAAGTACAGCCACCTAGATTCAGTAGGCATTGGCCTTCAAAAAACTGGTCCTTTCCAGTCCCTTCCAGACCTTCTCAGTCCAAACCCAAGGGTAGCAGACCATCAAAACTTCAGTCTCAGGTTATGCACAGACCTAAGCAGTGGGGCGCTCACACGTCCAAATCAGGGAGTAGTAAGCCACCACCCTATGGTAAAATGGCACAATGACTTATCCTTAACTCTTCCAAGCCTTGTTCAAGTACTTGCACCTTTAGGAGGAAAACTTACCCTGCATGCAAAAAACTGGGAATACATTACCCAAGACAAATGGGTTTTAAACATTGTTTCCCTAGGATACAGATTCCACTTCCACTCACTTCCAACCCTAAGTGGATGGCCAGACCTCCCCCCAAACCAGTGGGCGGTGGCCCAAAGCAAGTACTTTCTATCCTCAGCATAAAGGCCATTCAACCTGTCCCAGCAGAACAAAGGGGACAAGGCTTTTATTCCAGACTGTTTCTGGTTCCCAGAAAAGAAAACCCCTGGTGTCCTATCCGGGATCTGTCTATTCTCAACACCTTTCTGGTGGTTCCAAAATTCAAAATGCTTACTCCAACAGCTGCTTCCTATGGTAGCCAAGGATTCCTGGCTGGCAATCCTAGACTTAAAAGAAGCTTATCTGCACATCCCCATAAGAGAATCTTGCAGGAAATACCTACGCTTCAGAGCAGGCTCTATGCACTATCAGTTCTCTGCACTTCCCTTTGGCTTATCCACTGCGCCCAGAGTATTCACAAAGTGCCTAGCTCCAGCCATTGCATTTTGTAGGTAGAGAAGTATTCAGCTTTAACCATACTTGGACGATTGCCTGATTCAGGTGGAAAGTCAGGACTTGCTGTTACAGCACCTGGTATTTGTAAAGAGACTTCTAACTTCACTGGGGTACACCATAAACAAAAAGAAATCACATGTAGTACCCTGCCAACATATTGTATTCTTGGGAGAAAGCTTGAATACAACTTCCCGGATGGCATTCCTCACTCCAGAGAAACAGATTTGACAAACTACTGCAATCTACTGGCCATTTTAAACCAAGCTATCTGCAAGAAAAATACTGCAAGCCCTGGGGTTCATGGCCTCCTGCATTCTGTTAATTCCATATGCAAGACTGCATATGAGGAATCTCAGGACCTGGAAAATATGATTCCTATCATTCCTTGTTTAAGGACAGAATTCCTTTGGTGGGCAGTGACCTGCAACCACAGCAAGGGACTCTCTTTCACTCTACCCCCGGCCGCCCAAACCCTAACAGACGCATCATCATCATGGGGGGCTCACATGGCAGGGCAGTGTATTCAAGGCAAATGGAATCCAAAGCAGATGCATCTGTATATTAATCAAAAAGAAATGTTAGCTGTACAGAACTCTCTGACAGCCTTCAAAGACCTTATTCTTACAGAACAACTATTGGTGAAGACAGACAACACCACAGTTATGTGGTACATAAACAAGCAGGGGGGAACCCATTCCTACCCACTCTGCAGACTAGCCATGGCCCTGTGGAACACAGCCATGAGCAACCAAGTGCACCTACAAGCTCAATTCCTGCCAGACAAACTAAATTCACTAACAGACGACTTAAGCAGAAATCTCATGGACCCACACGAATGGAAACTGGAACCTAAAATAGTCCAGCTTTTGAGGAACAGATGGGGGGACACCAGAGGTGGACCTGTTTGCTTCCCCTCAGAACTTTCAATTGAACAAGTACTGCACCAGAACTCCCCACCGTCAAGCTTGGAAAGTGGATGGCCTGTCCTTTACCTGGGAAAGCCTCTCAGTCTATGATTTTCCCCCTCTGCCTCTCTTCTCGAAGGTCCTGCTAAAGATCAAATAGGACAAGCCAAGGACAATCCTGATTGGACCACACTGGCCACGCCAGCACTGGTACCCTCTTTTGTGCAGTCGGACAGTGCTACAACCAGGGCACCTACCTCAGACTCCCTTCCCTGCTGTCCCAGCAGGCAGGCCGGATTCTGCACTCTCAGCTACAGACCCTGAACCTTGCAGCCTAGCTAATCCCCTGAACTCATCACCAGCAGCCCTCAGTAAGCAGGTACTGGATGTCATTCTTGAGGCAAGGAGGCCTAGTACTAGAAAATCCTATTTGGAAAAGTGGAAAAGATAATGTTCCTGGAGCCAGTCTCAGGGAATGGACACAACTGTCCCCAGCTTACCTCGTATACTAGGTTACTTAAGAGAAATGCTCCACAAAGGCCTGTCCTTCTCTTTAATTAAGATTCATGCCTCTGCCATCTCAGCTCATTATAATACTGAGCCACCGCTCTTCTCATCCTCTGGTAAAACAGTTCCTGAGAGGAGCCAAAAATTTTAAGACCCCCTAGGAGAGCTCCCACTCCAGCCTGGGACCTTAACTTTGTATTGGAAAAGCTCACGCTTCTGCCCTTTGAACCTACTGCTACAGCAGAGTTAAAATTCCTCTCATGGAAAACAGCTTTACTGCTAGCCATCACTTCAGCAAGAAGAGTGTCTGAACTGCAGGTCCTTATGGCAGTGGAACCCATCAATGTTATATAGTCCAATCTCACCTTCATTCTTACCCATGGGTTCGGAGCCGAACCTCTGCTCCAACTCAGCCATACTCTAGCTCGAAGTCTTCAGTTGGCTCGTGGCTAAGAGGTATCCCATCATGCAACAGGTCTATTCCCCAGATGTCGTTTGCCACTCATTATGCTCAGACGTGGTCTCGCTTTTGGCCGTGGCTAAGTATACTGTTTATAAACATTTTATAAACTTTTGACTTGTTGCTCAAAAAAGCTATTTTCATAGCTCTGTGTGTGTGGTAATGGTGTTATACTGCCTTTGTTTTGTTTCTCTTGCTGTTTTTGTGGCCTTGTCATTGGCCATTTTGGTATCCCGTTTGTTTCCTTTCTCCCAATGGGCTAGGCCTGTTTCAGTTAGAGGACCTAGTCCTCCCCATTGTTTCTGTGTGGTCTTTGGTTTGGTGCTCCATTTTGTTAGTGTTTAGTGTTGTCATGTCTGGCTAGTGGTGCTTCCTGCCCTTGTTTCCCCAGGCTAGGCCCATTTAAGTTAGAGGACCTAGTCCTCCCTGTAGTCTTTTCCCGCCGGTTACTAGGCCGTTTTTAGTTAGAGGCTCCGTTTCTCATGTGGGGTTTAGTTGAGTCTAGTGTGTGTAAGTATTGCTTTGTACCTGTGTGTGTTCTCCTTTTCAACATGTCCAAGTATTCTAAGGAACCACAGGCCTTCGGGCTTTAAAAAGTGTATTGAATATATATGAATAAAATGTCTTTGACTGATGGACACTCTGTGTGTGTGTGTACTGCTTGGGGGCTATTCACTTCCAAGAGTCCTGCTTGTTTTGTCATTCCTTCAGTCCCCGTGTACTACAGGAGAGGAAGAACAAGCTAATTTTGAAAGGACTGCTTAAACACTCCTTCGAGGAAGACTTGGCTAAGTCTTCTAGTGCCTTATCCTCTCCAGCTAAAAAGGGCAAAAAGACTTCTAAGAAGTGCTCTCTGGCACTGTCTGTTTCTTCGGAGCTGCCAGAGAAAGTTGCTAGAACAGCTTCTCCTTCTTCGGTTCCATTGCCTTCAGTGCCGATAGAAGGTAGTGTCTTGAACAAGTCCGTATCAGCTCCCAGCCTTTCGGAGCCAGTTACGGATATTTTGGTTTGGAGCCAGTCTCCAGTTATTTGACCAGGTTCTCCTTCACGCAAGTCCCCTTCTGTAGGGAGATCCAGATCTTCAACAATATCCTCCAGGACCCTTTCCGATGAGGACATTGATAGAGTGGTGAAGAAACTGCTTCAGTCATCAGTGTTGGCCAAATTAATTTTGGCTCTGACCCATTCTGCTCTGGAGCCTATGGCTTCATCCTTTGTTGTTCCTCCTCCGAGCCTTTCTCGGCCTTCGGAGCCAGAGTTGTCAGTTCCGTCGGGTGCCATTAGATCAGTTCCAGTAGCCTTGCCTGGCCTCTCAGTTCCGATTTCCACTCCGACCCCGTCGGCTCCGTCCACGGGGTCAAGGGTCCACGGTTCTCTGGTCGGACCCGAGGGGGAGGGCACGGATCAATCTTCATCGGTTCTGAGCCTTCTTCTCAGTGCTTCTGCTCGAGTGAGCTTACACCCAACATCTGCTTCGGACCTCATCTCCTCGGCACCGAGGGCTACTACTGTATCCTCTACAGTTAGGCTTCGGAGCCAGGGGATCAGCTTTTGAGGTTATGAGGAGTGTGCTGGCCAGGTCGTCAGCTGCATCCTACAGCACCGATACTCTGCCCCCTCCAGCACCGGTGTCAGTTTTGGATAACCCTCTATCCATGGGCAGCGGAGACCCTAAGTCTCAAGATACCTCCATGAGTGGTCCCCAACTTTCTGACGTCTCCCCAGAGTTTTTGCCTGAGGAGCTTGCCAGAAAGAGATTGTATAAGAGGAAACACCTAGACTCCCCGGATGAGTCTCTCACGTCGGACTCCGACCTCAAGGAGTCAGAGGGGTCCCCTAAGTAGTCTTCTGAAGATATCTCTTTTTCAGATATCCTGGAGATCTTGAAGCAGAGAGGCGGCTGTCCCTCCAAATCCCCTTCTGATGAGGAGTCTGTGTTCCTGAGGGCATTTGGGTCTCAACCGTCTGCCTCTTGGGTTTCTCCCACTTTTGATGAGCTACTAGATCTTGTCTGTCGAAAGGTGTGGGAAACTCCTGACACTGTGGAACCGGTCATTAGGAGACCCAATAAGTTTTTGTCCGCTCCCACTGACAAGGAATATCTAACAAAAAGCGTTCCAGTAGATGCCATGGTGGTGGCAGCAGCCACCAGGAAGGAACTTGCTAAAACTTCATCTACTGTCCATCCGCCAAACAAGGAGTCCCAGGCTATGGACAGGTATGGGAAGTGTGTGTTTACCTCAGCGGCCTTTACACTGTGGTCGCTGAACTACTTGACACATTTTACAAGGCTCCAGGGAGATCTCCTAAAAGAGTTAGGAGATTCTCTCTACAGGGTGACATTTCTGATGCCATGGCACAGAAGGTCAATGCACAGATGTCTACCCTAAATTCCATTACCAACTCCTCCATGAGGCTGATCTCATAAGCAGCCGATGGAGCGAGTAGGGCAGCGGGTTCTGGAGTCTCTCTTAGGAGACACTCCTGGATGCGCCTGTGCAATTTCGTGGATGCCTTCAAGTCTACATTCACCAATGCCCCCTTTGACGGTTCATCATTGTTCGGAACCAAGGTGAATGACACTCACTAGGTGCGAGCAGGAAGGAAAAACCCTGTCTGCCGTGGGAGTCTGTTTTTCCATGCTTTCTAGACCTTACCCCAAGGGCCAGAAGGGTGGGAAAATGTGGTTCAGAAAGTCGCAGAGGTTTTTTCAGGGCACACAAAGTGATTCCCCCTCCGGAGGCAGGGGAGGAGGTGGAAATTCAGGTAGACGCCGTCCTAGAGGCAGAGGAGGCCCGCGTAACCAGGGGGACCGTGATTCCTTTCGTAGTTCTCCCTACCAGCGCTCCTGAAGGGAGTGCATCTCTGGAGCCGGTCAGGGGTAAGATTTCTTTATTCCCAGAAGCCTGACAAGACATCACCCAAGATGAGTGGGTATTAAAGATAATTTCCAGAGGTTATCATATTCCTTCTCTTCTCCCCCCCCAACCAAAAGAATCCCATACGTTCCACCCAGTCACAGGGATTCCGCAACTTTAGAAAGGGAGCCATCCAGCCTGTCCCCTCAGACCATGTAGGATTAGGGACTTACTCCAGATTCTTTTTGGTGCCGACAAGAACAGGGGAGCTGAGACCCGTCTTGGATCTCAGCCGATTGAACCTTCGTGTACAAAAGTCCAAGTTCCGCATGGTCACCTTACAGTCAATACTCCCTCTGTTAGGGAAAGATGTGTGGATGTGCTCCATCGACCTCAGATACTTATACCATATCAAGATGGACAGGGCATCGAGAAGTCATCTATACTTCCAGCTGGGAGCCAGTCATTTTCAGTTTCTCACTCTGCCCTTTGGTCTCACACCAGCCACCAGGGTGTTCACCAAATGCATGGCAGTGGTAACGGCTCACTTGAGACGTCAGGGATTCCATGTGTTTCTGTACCTGGACGACTGGCTCCTTTCTGCCACCACCAGGCATCTACTGTTACAGACCAGGGACGCCACCATTACACTGTGCCAAAGGTTAGGAATTACTCTAAATTGGAAAAAAGTTGCCTTGTTGCCCTCGCAGTGTGTCACTTTTATCGGTGCTGAACTAGATACTATGCTCATGGGGGCCTTCTTACCAGAAGAGAGAATTCAGGCTCTACAACAGCAGGTCTACGCCTTACTACCATTGGGGAAAGTCAAAGCAAAAGTGGTCCTCAGGTTATTAGGCACCATGGCTGCCACGATCATGCTAGTTCCCCTTGCCAGACTACACATGAGGGTCCTTCAGTGGCTGCTTTTCGCCCAGTGGTCACTACAGCATCTTCCACTCTCCCATTCTATTCTGATTAGACACGTGCAAGCAAGATCTATGCTGGTGGCTTCAGGCCAGCAATCTCAACATGGGCAAGCCGTTTGTCCCATCTTCTCCAGTTGCCATGATGACCATGGATGCCTCCCAGATCGGGTGGGGGGACATTATTTCGCCTGGACGGTCTAAGGCATGTGGCAGGATCACGAGACCCATTTGCATATCAGTGTCTTGGAGATGAGAGCAGTGCTATTAGCATTGCAAGCACTTCAGAGCTTTCTCCCTGTAGGGACAACTGCAATCCACTCGGACAACGTCAGTGGTATGGTATCTGAACAAACAGGGAGGAACTAAATCATACCCCCTTTGCAGAGAGGCACTTCAGGTTTGGCAGTGAGCGGTGTCTTCCCAACGCTTTCTAGTTGCAACGCATGTACTGGGGAAGTCCAATGTGATTGCCGACAGGCTGAGCAGAGCTATCCTAATGCCTCATGAGTGGTCCCTGAACAATTATGTTGCGGAGAAGATATTCCACAGATGGGGTCAGCTTTGCTGCGATCTGTTTGCCAGCCCCCTCATTGCCAAATGCAGCAGCTACTTCACCCTTATCCCCCCCCGGAGGAGGAGACACCCAGGGACACACTGGTTCACGATTGGCCCTCCGGTCTTCTCTATGCCTTTTCGCCATTACCTCTGATATCAAAGGTCATTCAGAAAGCACAGTCTTTGGGAAGCAAAATGATCCTCGTTGCCCCACACTGGCCTCGTCAGATTTGGTTTCCTTTCCTTCAACTCTATCTAATGGACAAGCCCTGGATTCTGGACCCAGCTCTAGATCTGCTGACTTATATGTCAGGACAGTTCCATCCCTCCATCCAGACCCGCAAGTTGACAGCTTGGCTGCTCCAGTTCCATCCTTAATCAAGCTTCATGATTTTTCCCCGGAAGTGGTCCATATTCTACCATCTTCCCATAAGTCTTCTACCAGGAAGATTTATTCCAGTAAGTGGAAGAGATTTTCTATTTGGGCACGTGAGAGACATATTGATCCTTATACAGCGCCTATTTCGGCAATATTAGAATTTCTTTCTCAACTGTTCAGTCAGGGGTCAGCCGCAGCAACCATTAAAGTGCAACTGGCAGTGATTTCTACCTTTCACGTTGCTAATGAGCCCAACCTTATGGCTCATAGGCTTTGTAGGGCTTTTCTGAAAGGGACATTGTTACTCCAACCTCCAGTCTTTGATCCAGTGATGCCATGGGGCCTCAGTTTTGTATTACAGAAGCTCACCTCAACTCCCTTTGAGCCTGCAGCTACATGTGACATTAAATTCTTGTCATGGAAGACGGTATTTTTGGTAGCCATAACTTCAGCTAGGCGGATCTCTGAACTCCAAATATTATCGGTATACCACCTTATTCGGTGTTTCACAAAGATAAGGGTCTCCTTAAGATCAATCCTTTTTTTGTTCCAAAGGTTGCCTTTGTTGTCAATATCAACCAATCCATTGAGTTGCCTGTGTTTTTTCCTGAATTCTCCAACAAGGCAGAATTTAAGTTTCATCAGCTAGATTGTTCATAGACAATTGCATTTCTATTATTCCTGTTTCTAAGGTAACCTTGTCTCACTGGATCTCCGATTGCATCTCATTTATTTATGCTTCCAATGGAAAGAATTACCCTTTAAAGTGAAGGCTCATTCTGCACGATCTGTGGCTACCTCAACTGCGTTTCAGGCTAGGATGTCTATGGATGATAACTTGTGCTGCAGCAACATGGGCTTCACCTCATACCTTTATTAGTCACTACAAATTAGATCTGGTCTCTAGAGGCAGATCTTCCTTTGGTTCCACAGTTGTCAAGAGTATTTTTCACTGAGCTATCCAAGATTAAGGTGCTAGGGGCACTGTTCCATGGATAAGAATGAAGGCGAGATTGGACTACATAACATCAAGAAGTTATGTACTCACCATAACATTCGATGTATGCAGTCCATCTTGCCTTACATTCTTACTAACCCTCCCTCGTATCCTCTCCTGTAGGACCTGGAGGTATAGTCTCTAGGTGTCAGTAGTCCTTTCTGTTGGGGTTGTTGTTCTTCTCATTGTGTGTGTGTGTGTGTGTGTGTGTGTGTGTGTGTGTGTGTGAGCTTGCAGCAAACAAGATCTGGGGAATAAACCTGTTGCATGATGAGATACCTTTTAGCCACAAGCCAATTGAAGACTTCGAGCTAGAGTATGGCCGAGTCAGAGCCGAGGTTCAGCTCTGAACCCACGGGTAAGAATGTAAGGCGAGATGGACTACATACATCGAATGTTATGGTGAGTACATGACTTCTTGTTAACTTCCATGTGGACAGGGTTTCACTCAGGACTAACCTGTATTTTATGCCCAAGGTGGTGCTAGTGCGGCTTTAAACCAGTCCATTCATTTGCCAACTTTTTTCCGTAATTCTCAGAGTAAAGGGGAAAGGATCCTGCATTCCGTGGATGTGCACAAGCAGCTTAGGTTCTATTTGGACAGGGCTAAGCCTCTCAGAAAATCTGACCAGCTGCTAGTCAGCTTTGCTGCAGGGGCAGAGAGGAAGGCCATTTCAAAGCAAACCATTTCTAAATGGATAGCACACTGCATCCATTTCTGCTACAGACACCATGGGAAACCTACCCCACAGGGGATCAGAAGACATTCCACTAGGGCTACATCTACCTCTACAGCATTTCTCAGGGGAGTCCCTACCAGGGACATGCTGGAAGCTGCAACCTGGAGCTCTGTACACACTTTCACCAAGCATTACCACTTTCCTATCTTTTCTAAATCCAGAGCTGGATTTGCCACAGCAGTCTTACAGTGCCTGATTGCCAGCCCTAGTGCTTCTTAACTACCTCCACCCTTCCTTAACTTTGGGAATCAACCCAAATGTGATGACTGCAACAGTGAAACACGAAGAACATAGTACAGTTGTGTACACTTACCATAAATGTAGATGTTAGAGTGTATTCACTGTTACAGTCCTGGGTACCTTCCCTCCAGCAGCCTGACTTCTCTTTACTTTTACCTATCCTTTTTGGTTTGGCATATCTTATGCCAAGTGTATTTGCTTTTTGCTGGAGGTGTTCCATACCATTTAATTGCTTCCTATTTTGGGGGCACCTAATATCTGGGGCAAGAAAAACTGATGTAATGGTGTCAGCTGCATGTTTTATACCCCTGACGACCTAATGTCATGGAAGAAGCCACAGCGTCCAATGCAGAAATCCCAAGACTCTGGTATTCAGGCCGGCTGAGGGCTACCTGCTGGCAGATATCCCAAATGTGATGACTGCAACAGTGAATACACTCGAACATCTACATTTATGCTAAGTGTACACAACTGTACTTTTCCTGGGGCATAGCACAATCTGGGAGCATTATGAAATGCTTAGCTGTCAACAGGTTTTAGAAAGAGGTAAAATGAGCCATCATCAGATTTCAAAAGTCATCTAAGATGTTTTGGATGTTAGTATTGCTGTCTTGTACAAAATACCTAACCAACAAGTAACCATGGAGAAGCCAACACTACTGAAGATATTCACATTTTACCCTTTTTTCCTTTCAGAAAGTTAGGTTTAAATCAAGATGTTTTGTGGAACTGCTTAACAATAGGAGGAAATTTCCTTGAATGTTTGGGTCAAGTGCAAAGAATACACAATTCTTCAGTTTGGGGCTAGTTATAACTAAATCAAGTAGAGACCTCTTCATGTTTTCACTTATGAAACATTTCTAGGATCAAGCACCTTGTTATTTCAAGTTGACCACAGGGTGGTTGTTCACACCTTGGTCTTTTTAAGACTAAACTATTGTAATGTCTTGTACCTTGGACTTTTTGATATGGAGATGGATCACTTACTGATGGTACAAGACTGTGCTGGAAAGTTACTAACTGGTATATAGTGCTGCCATCAAATAAAGCCTGTTCTATACAACATACATTGACTACCTGTTCATTACAGGATCATGTATAAAACGTTAATGTTAGTGTATCTCTCCTTATACAGTCCAAGTCCCTTTTACCTGAAGGAGTTGGTGGTGCCCTGCTGCCAGGGCCAGTTTCTGTGCTTAACCTCTCAGGGACTGCTGGCATTTCCAGAGGTTCACCTTTAATGAATTTTATTCTTTTTCTCACCAGTCATCTCACCTGAAGCAGCTACTACCATGATGAATTTGGGAGTGCCCATCTTTGTCTGGCTTTGAGAGGGTTTTAAGATGCATCTTTCTGATTTCCAAAAACTTCCAAAACAGTATAAATAAATAAATACGAATAAAGTAAAAAAGCTGTCAAGCTTTTTCAATAACTCTTTTTATCAATCAAGTAACATTTAATATTAAGTACTTTCATTCGTATATCAAATTTAATCAGAACGATTAAAATTAAATACATAACCCCTTTTATATAACTTCCTCTTACACCTTAAGTCATTCACCAATCAAATTAAATTACCAGTAAATATTAATTACCTGTTTTATTCCACAATAAATTATTTCCCAATTAAAAAAAACATAACTTACACTTTTATAAAATATATGCAAATGTGTATAAATGTAAACATATATACAAATAAATTGTCATAAATCCAAATAAGTCGATAACACCTTATCTGTTAAATATTATATTTTAAATCAAATCTCATAAAAGGTATCCTCATTTAATTTTTTTCAGTTTTTAAAACTAATACACAGTTATCATTTTGTCATTGATATCTGGGTGTTGTGTGGAATTTAATTTGCCACAAAAGTTCCCTATTTTCTAACTGAGATTCCCAATTGCCTCCTCTAATATTATGTGGCACCTTTTTTCAAAATAAAAAATAGAAGCTTCTTAAAATTACATTCATTGCTGTGTATAAGAATGGCATTTCTTCTCTTTCCTCTTTATAGCATATAGATGTTCATGCATTGTTTGTCTCAAAGCCCTTTCTGTCTTTCCTGCAGCAGTCTACACAAGTTCTTAGATTCCTAAGCATTTTCTGAAAAAGCAAGTTAAAGAACATATGCCACACACATGCAAGTATTATCGTGTGAATAGTAAATGTTAAAAATATGTAGAAAGCTATTGCTGAGCAACATGTCTTTGTTACAGCGGTGGAAATCAGTGCATTTGTTGTCTTTACATTAGTACTATATAATGCAGAAAAATCCAAAGTGATGCATTTCTCTAAATTTTTACAGCTTTTAATATCTTGGAAACTCTACACCCTCGACTGATGTTAGCAGCATGTTTGATCAGGAGACTTGAGCTTTTACATAATTATACAAAATGTCTGTCTAAGTACCCATTCTGAAATATTGCAGACACATTAAAATTGCATATTTGCATTGTTAACAGTAAAAACAGCAATCTGATGTTCATGGAGCTGTTTAACAATGGGAAGAAATTTCCTTGACTGTTTAGATCAAGTGCAAAAAATACACAAAACTTCAGTTTGGGGCTAGTTATAACTCTAAATCAAATAGAGACCTATTAATGTTTTCACCATTGAAGCATTTCTAGAATTAAGCATCTGTTATTTCAAGCTGACCACAGGATCATTGTTCATGCCTTGGTCTTTTTAAGACTAAACTTTTGTAAGTTCTTGTAACTTGGACTTTTTAATATGGAGATGGATCACTTACTGATGGTACACGACTGTGGCATATGGCTTCTTTCCCTGCACAAGCCCACACTAACAGCTTTGCAGAGCTCAGAATCCCCTCCTCTGTCTCCCTGTGATTGAGGCTTTGCTAAGCCTCTCCCATCAGGGGAAGCCTAACACCTGTCTCAGAAAATCAGTTATTCAGTCTTTTAGTGCCAGCTGAAGAACTTAATACATCTTCCAAATTCGGACAAGAACCCTTTGGGAACTTCCCTTCCTCTTTATTATTATATACTTTTGATTTATTTTTGTTTTATTATAACAAAATATGTATTTGTGTGTTGACTTTCTGTTTTAATTTTCTTGCTATTTACTACTGCTGTTAATTCCTTTAACCTTTATGTTTTATGCTTAATGCTGTTTGTTTGAATGCTTAATACTGTTTTTAAGCAGTCATGGGACTTGAAAAGAGTTCTATGAGTTGTACTGGGAAACTGAAACGGAAGATGTTAAGTTGTCTATCTCGCCTTCATTCTTGCTGGATGGGTTCGGAGCCGACCTCGGCTCCGACTCGGCCACTGTAAAAGCTCGAGAGTTGGTTCCACCGGCTCGAGGCTCCCCTTATATCCCACAATGCTAGGCGAGAGTTACCTCAGATCTTGTTTGCCGCTACAGCTTCGAGGTTGGTTGCTTCTACCGGTTCCTGGTGAGTGTTAGCTTTTTCTTCAAAAAGTTACTCTTTTTTCCCCCTTTTTAACTTATTTCTTCCTAGATTAGTGTAGAACATTGAGACTTTTTCCCCGACCCTATTTTTCCCCGTTTTTCTTACTAAAAGAACCGTTGGTTCTTCCTTTGGGCCTTTGGCCTTCCCTTCCCTAGGGAGTGTTTGTGTAGTTGCTTTAACTTTTTGTACTTAAGTATTAGTATTTTTGGCTAAAATTATTATTATTTTTAGTATTACTAATTTTTGCTGACAGGGTATAACTGTGTGTTTGGGTGTGTGTTAGTGTACACCTGTCAGTTAGGGAAATGTCAAAAGAAGCAAAGGTCTCCGGATTCAAGAAGTGTGATGCGTGCTGTCAGAAAATGTCTCTGACAGACGCTCACACTTCTTGTGTCTATTGTCTGGGGCCTTTGCACCTGCAGGACTCCTGTGCTGTGTGCCATGGCTTCAGCCCCAGGGTCCTGCAGGAAAGAAAAACAAGTTGATTCTGAGAGGCTTGTTGAAGCCAGAGGATTCCCTGTCAGTTTCAACAGGGAAGCCCTCTAAGGCATCGAGGTCTTCGGCTCCGGCTTCTGAGCCGAGACCTCAGGTTGTTCAACCTTTGCCTTTATCGGCTCGGCTGGAGCCGATAAGACTCAGTCCACAGTTTCTGTGGCTTCCCCGGCTCCGGCCGGAGCCGAGGTTATTGAGGTACCCGTGTCGGCTCCGACAAGATCTTCGGAGCCGACAACCAGAAAGAGGTCTAGGTCACCTTCTCTTGGCTCCGTTCATTCGGCTCCAGGATCTCCCCTGCTGTCTGAACGGAGCCAAAGGTCTCATTCCTCTAGGTCATCGAGGCTTTCCGATCATGACCTTCAGAGGGTGGTGAGTCGACTACTTAAGTCCGAGGCACTAGCCCAGATGCTTCAGAGCCCGACTCATCAGTCGGTGCCTGCCCCGGTCCATCAACTCTTTCCTCCTTCGACTCTTTTGAGTTCGGAGCCGGGTCGTGTCGGAACCGAGACTGTGGTCACTTCGGAGCCGAGACAATTGTCTTCGGCTCCGTCGTCGGCTCCGTTTTCTTCCTTGGAGGAATCTCGGCGCCGGACTTCCCTCGTCGGCTCCGAGGGGGTGAGTGGCATCGGACCCTTGTCCGACCCCCCTCTCCCTCTCGGTGCTTCGGCGCTGGTGAGTTCGGCTCCGACATCGACCTCGGAGCCATCACTGTCGGTGCCGAGGGGGGTCCTTAGCTCCTCGGAGCGGGGACCTCTGGCTCTGCCTGACAGGGGTGCATTCGAGGTCATGCGGAGTGTGTTAGAGCCTGGCTCTACTCCACAGTCGGCTCCGTCAGCCCCTCCCTCTATGCTGCCTCAGGGTAAGTCGACTCACTCCCTCATCCCGGACCGCAGAGAGCCAGCTCCTCAGGAGCCCCCTTTGGGGATTTCATCCCCTTCCGAGGCCTCTCCTGATTTGGCAGAAGAGCCTCCTCGGAAGAGGAAGTGCAAGAGGAAGCACATTGACTCACCTGAGTCTATCATGTCGGACACAGATCTGGATGATTCTGAGGGTTCCCCCCGTTCCCCTTCTGAAGATGTCTCATTTGCAGACATTCTGGAGATCCTGAAACAGAGGGGAAATTGGCCAGCCCTCAACCCTTCGGAGGACGAATCTGTGTATCTTGAGGCGTTTGGCTCTCGTCCTTCCACCTCCTGGGTGTCCCCCTTGACCCCCTCATGCAGGTGGTTGCTAAGAAGGCATGGGCGGCTCCTGATTCAGTGGACCCCACTCCCAGGAGACCCTCCAAATTCATCACAGCTCCATCAGACAAGCAATTTTTATCAAAAGGAGTTTCTGTGGATGCTATGGTGGTAGCTGCCGCCACAAAGAAGGAACTGGCTGATCCTTCAGTGCCTGTCCATCCACCTAACAAGGAATCTAGGTCCATGGATAGGTGCGGGAAGCGGATGTTCTCCTCAGCGACATTTACCATGCGTTCGCTGAATTACCTGTGCCATTTCACTCGTCTTCAAAGGGACTTGATCAAGGAAGCGAGTGAAATGTTAAGGACCCTACAGCTGCGGGTTTCCAAGAGAAAATGAACACGCAGCTGGCTACCCTTAATTCCATATCCAACTCCTCCATGCGCCTCCTCTCTTATGCGGCCGATGGAGCGAGCAGAGCCGCAGGGACAGGGGTAGCCTTACGTAGGCACGCCTGGATGCGGCTATGCAACTTTGGAACCTTTCAAGGCGTCTTTCACGAACTCCCCTTTTGATGGATCATCTCTCTTTGGTCCTCAAGTGAAAGAAACCCTGACTAGGTGCGAGACTGATGGCAAGACCCTTTCTGCCGTCGGAGTCCGTTTTTCGACTCCTTCTAGGCCTTACCCCAAAGGCCAGAAGGGTGGGAAGATGTGGTTCCGTAAACAATCTCAAGGGACTTCGCCTGACGCACAGAGTCGTTTTCCTACCAAAGGCAGAGGTGGGAATAACAATGGTAGACGTCGCCCTAGGGGCAGGGGGGGTCCGCAGAACCAGGGCAATCGGGAAGCCTTCCTGACAAGCCCTTTCAGCATCCCTGAGGTGTTGCCCGACTGCCCATCTTCGGAGGCAGTCGGGGGAAGATTGTCACTGTACCCAGAAGCCTGGCTATCCCTGACTCAAGACAAGTGGGTACAGTCCATCATTTCCGAAGGCTATTCTATCCCCTTTCTTCGTTTTCCAAATCAGCCAAAAAAATCCCTTCCAGATGTTCCACCCGCTCAAAGGGATCTAGCAGCTTTGGAAATTTCAAAACTGCTTGCAAAAAGAGCAATTCAGCCAGTGCCAGCAGACCAACAAGGATCCGGAATCTACTCAAGGTTCTTTTTAGTTCCAAAGAAAACAGGGGACTGGAGACCGATATTGGATCTCAGTGTCTTGAACAAATCAGTCAAGAAAACAAGATTTCGGATGGTCACGCTGCAATCCATCCTTCCCCTTTTGGGCAAAGGAAACTGGATGTGCTCTATAGACCTTCGGGATGCGTGCTATCACATAAAATGAACAGACGCTCCAGAAGATTCCTCCGCTTCAGGCTGGGAACCAGTCATTTTCAGTTCAGGGCCCTGCCCTTTGGTCTCACCACTGCCCCCCGGGTGTTTACCAAATGCATGGCAGTGGTAGCTTCTCACCTGAGACGACAAGGATTCCAGGTGTTTCCATATTTGGACGACTGGCTTCTCACAGCTCCCACCAAGCATCTCCTTTTGATGGCCAGAGATTATACTTTTCGCGTTTGTCAAAAACTGGGTATTTCAATAAATTGCGAAAAGTCTGTCTTGTCGCCTTGTCGTACTATTACCTACATAGGCGCAAATTTAGATACTATAAACATGTCTGCAACGCTAACGAACCAAAGGATATCAGACATTCACAAATTGGTGTCACTTCTTCTCAACAACAACAGAGCCAAAGCCAGGTTAGTTCTAAAGGTGTTGGGAATCATGGCAGCGGCCATACCTCTCCTCCCATTGGCCAGATACCACATGCGGATCCTTCAGTGGATGCTTTTTTCTCAATGGTCATACCAGCAACTTCCAATGTCTCACACCATTATGATCACGCAAGCGTGCAAAAAGCATCTCATGTGGTGGATGTCTTCCCCCCAGCTCCTGTCAGGAAGACCATTTGTTCCACCTCCTCCGGTTGCTACTCTGACAACGGATGCCTCCCTGATCGGGTGGGGGGGGGCATTATCAGGGCAGGACAGTCCAGGGCACATGGCAACCAAACGAATGCCACTTGCACATAAATGTTCTGGAGATGAGAGCAGTGCTTTTAGCGTTGCAAGCCCTTCAAGACTCTCTTCCCTTAGGAACGATTGCAATCCAGACAGACAATATGTCTGTAGTGTGGTACATCAACAAACAAGGCAGAACCAGATCATACCCCCTGTGTCGAGAAGCACTCAGACTGTGGCAATGGGCGATTTCTTCTCAGCGTTTTCTGATAGCAACGCACATCCCCGGGAAGTCCAATCACATTGCGGACAAGTTGAGCAGAGCTATACTCATGCCTCACGAGTGGTCTCTGAAAGACTCTGTAGTGAGAGAGATATTTCTCAAGTGGGGTCAGCCTTGCTGCGATCTTTTTGCTACTCCCCAAAACAGCAAGTGCAGAGAATACTTCACTCTATTTCCTTTACCAGGCCAACCCAGCAGGGACGCTCTAGTCCAAGTTTGGCCCCGGGGACTTCTGTATGCATTTCCTCCTTTCCCTCTGATCTCTCAAGTAATACAGAAAGCTATCGCTCAGAAGGCCTCATTGATCCTCATTGCTCCTTACTGGCCTCGACAAGTGTGGTTCCCCTTTCTACATCGTTTTCTCTTGGAGCGACCGTGGAGTCTGGACCTAGTTCCAGACCTTTTGATCCACCAATCGGGTCAGTTTCATCGCTCCCTCCCTCTCTGAACCTCACTGCTTGGTTCCTCCAGTTCCAACCGTAGCCAGGCTTCCTCATTTATCTCACTCGGTTAGAGATATATTGATAGCTTCCCATAAATCTTCCACTCGAAAGATTTATTTGAGTAAGTGGAAACGCTTCTCATATTGGGCACAAGGAAAGGACATAGATCCTTTCACCGCTTCCATCCAACTAGTCCTTGATTTTCTAGCTGAACTCTTCCATGCAGGTTCATCTCCATCTACTCTTAAGGTTCAATTGGCAGCTATTTCTAATTTTCATGTGGGCATTTCTGAATCTGCCCTAATGTCCCACAAACTTTGCAAAGCCTTTTTGAAAGGAGTTTTTCTTCTCAGACCTCCTATAAGAAATCCTCCTTCTCCTTGGGACCTAAATTTAGTTCTTGCTTCTTTGATTCTTTCCCCTTTCGAACCTGCAGCTTCATGTTCCTTGAAATTATTATCATGGAAAACTCTCTTTCTGGTGGCTATCACATCAGCTAGAAGAATTTCAGAACTTCAAGCACTCAGTTGTCGTTCTCCTTATCTTCTGTTCCATAAGGACAGAGTTTCCTTACGAACTAACCCAATCTAAACCAAAGCATTGACCTCCCTGTCTTTTTCCCAGAGTATTCAAATAGGTCTGAACAAAAATTACACTGCCTGGATGTTCATCGTCAATTAAGGTACTACTTGGACAGGACGAAACAATTCAGAAAATCTGATCAGCTGTTTGTCTCCTATGCGGAAAGCAGAAAGGGACTTCCAGTTTCAAAGGTATCATTATCCAGATGGCTAACATCTCTGATTACCCTTGTTTATGAGATTAGACACCAAAAACTGCCTAATAAACCTAAAGCCCATTCCACCAGAGCTTTGGCTACTTCTCTAGCCTTCCAAGACAGACTGCCTATTGACACCATTTGTGCAGCGGCTACTTGGGCTACTCCTCACACTTTTATTTCCCATTATAAGTTGGATTTAGCTTCTAGGTATAGAGCTAATTTTGGTTCCACTGTTCTCAGGAGTCTGTTCCGTTAGGCCACCCGGGACAAGGTGCTAGGGACGCGGTCCCATCCAGCAAGAATGAAGGCGAGATAGACAACTTAACATATAGAAGTTATGTTCTTACCATAACGTTCCATGTTAGTTGTCGTCTTCTCGCCTTCTTCTTGCGTCCCACCCTCCTTCCCCCTGGCCTGGACAGACCTAGAGGAGTTGTGATCGTGACCTCTCTTTCTACCACCTCTTTCTTAGTCATATGCTATTATGCATATTTCTTGTTTCAGGATGTAGGTCACCCTTCTTTCTTCCTGTTGTTAGAGGTGGATTCTGTTTTTATAGTTATACTGTTATAAGCTGGGGTTAGCTTACAAACGAGATCTGAGGTAACTCTCGCCTAGCATTGTGGGATATAAGGGGAGCCTCGAGCCGGTGGAACCAACTCTCGAGCTTTTACAGTGGCCGAGTCGGAGCCGAGGTCGGCTCCGAACCCATCCAGCAAGAAGAAGGCGAGAAGAAGACAACTAACATGGAACGTTATGGTAAGAACATAACTTCTATAAATTGCAAACCCTCCGATGAGCGAAAACTCATATACTCGAAATCGTTTTTGCGAGATCGTGGTACAGTGAAGATCGGAAATCCCTTTCCTCACTGTAGTGCGATCTCGGAGTTAGAATATATTTTTTAGGGGGGTGGGGGCACAGCCCCCCACAATAGCGATTTAGAGTATATGAGTTTTCACTCAACGGAGCATTCACAATTTCTTCCATTCGTTGTTTTAACATAGACCCCGTAAAATGTCCTATGCAGACTGCCTCAAGTCACTATCCCGGTATTCTGTCTCCTACAGGCTTTTGAGGGGAGATCTATGCCTGACATGCAGGACATTGTCAGACCGCACTCTTATGGACCTCCTGCATATCCACAGAACAAACAGAATTACTCGCTTTAAAGACTTAAACCTTGCCTGTGGTATAAATAGGACCTGATGGCGAGACAGGTATGTATCCCAGAGATTACCCAGTCTCTGGAACAGGCTCCCCATCCATGTGAAGCAGAGTTCCTGCCTAATCCAATTCAAGTGCAACTTGTACAATTGGATGGGGAACAGGAAATTCATCCCTGGTTTGGTACCTATGTCTCTATTGGACATAAGCAACCTGTAAATGGTTCACCTCCCAAGCCCTAGTTTGTAAATGTTTTATCTCCCAAGTCCCTGCTTACACTTATCAAGGGTATCAGAACTTGTCATGGATTTTGGAAGCATGGCTAGGCTTAAAAAGGCCATTTGGTTGTTAGCCTAGTAAACGCGTATGAACCTGTTTACTTCTGAATTATTGCTGCTGTAGCTATTTTTTTATTGTTAAGTTATGATTTTATTGTGTTACTTTATTTACATTTTCTGTGGAGAATTTTTCATTTCTGGCAATGGAATACATGCTTACTGATGTTATATATTTAATTTTTTGTCACTATTTGGACAGGTGAATTTTACTTGTGACTCTGGGTTGCTGCTTGCATTACTGTGCAGATTGTAAAACAAGGCTTAGCACAATTTTAAACTGTTTTTGTTGTATTTTATGCAGTTTAGCCTTATTTGCTTATCTATTATACAATGATTGGCATTAACATTCCAAAACGAGCACGCTGATTGGTCAGCCCAACCAGCGTGTCCGTTCTAAGTCCAAGCATATGCCAGTGGAAAAAGGTCTGGTCACCCGGACTTTTTTCCATTAATATATGCCATAAAAATTTCACGTTCTTTCCCTTACAAAAAATAAATAAATAAAATAATAAATTAACCTTGCAAAACCGGACACTTGAAACCAATGAGAGAGACCAGACAGACAAAAATAAAAGAATAATTAGGTACGTTATGAAAAAGTAGAGAAATGTACCTGATTATCCTTTTATTGTCTATGTTCTGCCTCTCCCGTGCCTTCAAAGTGTCTCAATATCTTTAAAAAAAAAAAAAAAAAAAAAACAGCAACTAAGATCTTCCTTTCTCTGTTGCTTCCTATATAATCACCTGTCACACAGTACTGATGTAGTATGTAAGCGTGGGAACGAAAGTCCCATGCAAAAAGCAGTGGGATAGCCTCGGAAAATGGAAGAACACCACAAAGCCGGCATACAGTGACATTATTTAAGAAAAGTAAGTAATTTTTTTCTTAAGTAATGTCATTGTATAACAGCAATAACCGACTCTGTGGTGTGGTATATTGAAGATTTACCCATGGTTGTCATTGTTTATTCACTCTGGCTTCACCGTCGTGATTAAACCACAACAACCATGGGTAAATCTTCTATATACCAAACTGACATAGTCAATTATTGCTGTATTATTGCTGTCTTTAGTCAGCCCTTAATAGTGTCAGTGTATTAGTCCAGCTGGTGTTTTTTCCCCTGATTAGATGGATCTTGATACAACTGCCTCCCCCCAATCAAATCCAGTTGCACCTTAAAAGAAAAAACACTGAAACATGCTTCAGCCTATGGTTTGTGAGTCTTTGCTGCCTTAAGCCAACCTGCAGACCACTTGCCTTCTTCACTGTTCACCTCTGGTGTGAACCCGCAGTCCTGTATGGTGCAGGGTCAAGACATCCTGTGGGGCTGTTCCAGTACCTAACTCTGGTACAGGAGAACCAAACCATTTAGATGCAGGAGGGGTCCAGGGTATGAGACCCCTTGCCAGACATAATACTCTTGTCCCCCAAATATATTTTTCTTCCACTGTAGTTCAGAGTAAGAAACAGAAACTTTACCACATGGCAGACAATTAGGTTCTTATGTATAGGGCTGATATGGTTTCCTTATTGAAGAGTGATTTACAGTCAGCTAGTCTGGGAGACGATGCTCCTATTCACAATGACCTTGGGGGTTACCTTCTGTAGGGATCAGTCTAGCACCACAGTTTTTTATGGAGAGTCTGATGCAGACAGTGGTGAACACTCTTGAGTCCATCTAGTCTGATTTTTCTGAAGATGAACAGGTTCAAAAACTCAAGCAAGTGCTCACCTTTCCCCAGATGTTAGCTAGGTTTAGAAATATATTTCTGTGGAAGTAATCTGGAGCTATGGCAGAGACTGGAGAATTTATGATCTTATTGAGGATGGGGTTCCAAATGATGTCCTCCTATTCCTATGTTGCAGTATTCATGCTGTGGGATTTCCTGCCTCAGGCAACTCAACGTCGGCTCCTATACAAAAGCTTAGGCCTGGCTGCTGCAGGTGCGTGGGACATCACACACAGGGCCATAAACCAGGGACTATAAATTTAATGTCTGCACGCACAGGCCTCAGAACTTTTCAGCTGCAGACAATGTTACTTCGACCACTTCGCTCCTGCGACTGAAGACCTCTAAAGATAGTACCCTGTTGGGGATTTTTTCTCTTCTATATGCTTGAGTTTGGTTGCTGTAGATTCCCCCTTTAGCCGTTGTCTAAGAAATGTAACTGTAGGCAGCAGATATCGCACAAAGACTCACACGACCGGTGTGTGTTTTGCTTCTGAAAGGAGCACTACCATAAGGCCTGCCCCATTTGTCAGTTTTTCATGCCAAAGACCCTACGCAGCCAACTGGTTGCACATAACTTGTATTTGGAAAATCAGAGACTAAAATGCCTCACTCAAAGGATAGATCTCAAGTTGGCCACCCAAGCCGAACAACCGAGGAAGAAGGCCAAGTTTTCCAGGCCTTCTCCCGATGCCGCTCTGCCATTTGATGTCCCACCGACTACCGATTTAGGGGCCGAGGGACACCCGATTACTCCGTCAGCTTTGACAGTTCCTCTGGAAAAGGCCATTTCTGCAGCCATGGAAACCACATCCATGGAGTTTATCCAGACGCTGGCCATAACCGACGTCGAGGGGGAACCAACACTTGGTCGGCCGACTGAGACTTCTCCTGCTCCAGCCCAGGCTTCTGTCTCTAAACTTACCCCTATGCCCACGAAAAAACCAAAGACTAAACACCTGAGCCCTACACCTAAAGGAGCTCCAGATTGGCAGTCATTTGCCAACTCACTAATGCAGGCCTTTATGGCCCTTAGGCCCTGCACCTACCTACATTCTTCTGCTGAGCCCCAGGCCAGCCTCTGCTTCCTCCCTGTCTTTAACCACTACTCATCAGGGAGAAGAAGAAGAACCATAACAGTCCTACTCCTCTTCTGAGGAATCTATTTCCTATGTTTCCCAAATTGCTTCACCTGTGGTGTATTACTCTCCAGATGAGGACTCTATTGAAGGAGATTCTCCACCAAAGGATATTACCTTTGGGGAAACTATTACAAAAATGAAAGAGTATTTCAAGTGGAATACTGCCTTAATGTCAGATACCCAGAAAAGATATTCTGAACTTCTGCAACTTGTGTCATCATCACTTTCGGCTATTCCATCTGTGCTTCCAGCTTTCCTGGATGCCTTTAATTCTGTCTCCAAGAACCCATATTCCCAACCTCCTGCCCTAAAAGGCCAGATAGATTTTACAGAGTGCCTGAGAGAAACTTTTGGTGAAACCTCCCCTGGCTGACCCAGCAGTTATTGCTGCGTCTCCAGACTGTCTAGGCAGTTACCCTCTGCTTCACTTTTGCCAACAGATAAAAGACAGCAAAACTATGGACAAAATGGGTTAGAAGGTATACATCTCCTCTACCCTTGCCTTCAAGGCTATCAGTTACCAAACCCACATGGTTAAATATGCCCCGGACCTTGTCTCCCAGGCTTCCATCTTGCTGGCTTCTACCCCAGACTGTCCAACCAAAGCTGACATTGCATCAAAACTGTCTCTAGCTACACAAGTAGCCAGGCACTCTATCGGGTGCAGTTACGATGCAGCAGAGGCTTCAGCCAGGTCTGCTGCCTCTGCATCTGTCTTACACAGGTACCCCTGGCTTTGCCTTCAACCTCTACCAGAGGATTTTAAATCCAAAATTCTGGATGCTCCTCTGGACCACAACCTTTTATTTGGGAAAACCCAGGAGAACTTTTCAAAAACTTACAAGAGAAAAGCAAAGAACTGCAGAATATTAAGCATCTGCTGGTGTCCCCCTTCCCTAGATATTATAGGAAACACCCAGCAAAAACATCCTTTGTCAGAACTCCTTCAGCGTCATGCCCTTCCTCCTCTAGGCCCCGCAGGGCATCCAGGAGACAGCCTTACTCAAGACCCCCTAACTCGTAGCCCCCAGCCAAACAGCCTTTTCCAGACAGAGGGGGGGCCCCTCTTCAGTATGACTGTCCTGCTCTACTGCCTTTGTCCACCCGCCTTACCCACTGCCTTCCCTTCTGAAAATCCATCACAGTATCCAAAAAGGATATTTCCTATCCTGGAAGGAAAGACCAAAACCAAAAAGAATTCCTTTCCCTCCAAAAAATCCGCTTTTATCTTTTCCCTCATTCTGAAAGAACTCCTGACTCAAGGAATTATAGAACCAGTTCCCTCAGGACAGGGAAGACGAGGCTTTTATTCCCGTCTGTTCTTAGTTCCAAAAAAGGATGGCCCTTGGAGACTAATCCTAGACTTATCATATCTCAACCTGTTCCTGAAGGTTCACTCCTTCAGGATGCTCTCCCTTCAAACCTCCTACCCCTCATCCCCACCCAAGCCTTCATGGTCACTCTGGACCTAAAGGATGCTTACCTGCACATCCCTATTAAGCTATCCCACAGGATGTTTCTGCACTTTACTGGCCACTCTTCAAACTTTCAGTTTACAGCCTTGCCCTTGGGCTTGTCTACGCCTCCCAGAGTTTTTACAAAGTGCTTGGCCCCAGCCATTGCCTATTGCAGAACCAAGGGAGTCCAAATCTACACTTATCTGGACAGCATTCTCATTCTGGCAGAATCAGAGTCCACCCTACAGACCCCTCTCAAGTTTACCATGTCTCTCCAACACAACCTGGGATTCACCCTAAACCTTCAGAAATCCTCTCTTAGGTTCATAGGTTCATACTAGGCTATCTGCCTTAGGGCATTTATAAGCCTAGCCAGAGTTGTGTGGCTTTCACCACCCCTTAGGTTGAAGAATACTATACCCATTAGTTTGCTGTGCCTCTGTCCAGCAGTGATACAGAGATGATCCCCGGGGTAAACCTACAATCTCCCATCCACTGGTCAAGATTCCTCTTGAACAGAGCCAGCGAGGTGCTCTGTCTCACATGGACCGGGATTCTGTTCCACAGCATATGGAGTCTCTGGGTGATGAATCTGTCCCTCCAGCACGTCCTATTTATATCCGTGTTGAGGTTTAAGTCTCTTGCTCTTGTGGCTCTGGTGGATTTGGATTTTTTGAGGTGGAGCATGTCCATTAATTCCGGGCTAGACATGGCCTTGTATGTCAGGCACAGGTCACCTCTGAGCAGACGGTATGCGACTGAGAGCTGGGGTTTCTTCAGTCGGGCAGCATATGGCATATTTTTGAGCCCCTTTATCCTTTTGGTGAGGAACTTTTGGGGTCTTTCCAATTGCTGCAGGTGTCGGGTAAGATACATTCTGAATGGGGCATTGTACTCAATCATTGGTCTGATAAGTGAAGAGTACAGGGGAACAATGACCTCCCTTGATCTGGATGTGAATCCCTTCATAATCAGGTGGGCAATGTAGAAGGTCCTCCTAACCACTTTGGCAATGTGAGTGTCAAAAGAAAGATTACTGTCAACTTGGGTCCCCAGGTCCCCGATAACCTCTTCTGTGCTTAATGGATTGCCACCTATGTGGTAACTTGGGGTTACCTTGTTTTTACCAAAGGGTATGACTATACATTTTTTGGCGTTTGGCTTAAGGTCATGGCTCTGGCACCAGTTATCCGTTTCTATGAGACCTCTCTGAAGGATATCTGTGTCTGATGGATTTTCAACTATGGCACCCAGTTTGCAGTCATCTGCAAACTTTGTCAGCCACAATCCTCCTATGTTTGCTTGCACTTCTGAAAAGTAGATGCCGAACAAGAGGGGGCCCAGGACTGAGCCCTGTGGGACACTGCTTGTGACCGGCTTGGAGTCTGACATGGCACCAGCAACTCTAACCCTGTGGGTTCTGTCCTTGAGCCAGTTTGCAACCCATCTTGTGACATATGGGTTTACATTTAAGCTGGTGAGCTTTTCTATGATACCCGAGTGGGGTATTGTGTCGAAAGCTTTTGCAAGGTCAAGGTAGGCTGTGTGAACTGCCTTACCCTCATCAATGGCCTTGGTGACTGTTTCAAAAAAGTCGACCAAGTTCAAGAGGCATGATCTGCCCTTGACAAAGCCGAATTTGGTAGGATCCAATGTCTGTAGGTCCCCTATGTCTTTATTTATGAGTTCCATTATGATCCTTTCCATAGCTTTGCAGACCAGGCTTGTTAAGCTTATGGGGCGGTAATTACCAGGGTCCGTAGAAGCACCGCCTTTGTGGAGTGGACCACAGTTGCCGTAAGCCACTCTTTGGGTACGTATCCTGTGGTAAGGCTAAGATTAAGCAGCAGCCTTATGTGTGGGTTTAGTTCCTCATTGAGTTCGTGTAGCACACAGCCGGGGACACCATCCGGTCCCATTGATGCTGTGTTTTTAGCTTTAGAGAGAGCAGCTCTCACCTGGGTATTTGAGATGATTGGGAGGCTACACTCTGCTGGGATAGATATTTCTCCTTTTGGGAGAAATTTTCACTGAACCTGTCTGCCAGTATGTTTGCAATGTCTGTGGGTTCAGTGATTTTTGTATAATTTAGGACTAATTCTGAGCATATCTGGGAGTTTCCACCCAGATTTCTAACATAGCTAAAGAAGGCCTTATGATTGTCTTTTGAGTCCTTGGCGATTTTTCTCTCAAAGTTGGCCTTGGATGATTTTATGAGTGATCGTAGTTTTTTACTAGTATTGATCAGAGATGTCTTCCCTTTTAGGGATTTTGCTCTATCTTGTAGTAGCTTTCTCCTCTTGTTGTAAAGTTTGTTTATGGCTGGGGTCCACCAGATCGGGCGCTTGCCTTTGGTGGAAAGGGTCTTGATTTTATTTGGGATTGCTTGATCCATGCAATCCTGGAGGTGCTCGTAGAAAGCATTTGTAAGGGATTCAGCAGCGTGGGTTGTGGTTTCCAATGGCTCAGGGGCCTTGAAGGATACAGTCTTAAGAAGTGTGAAGTTGGCTTTTGAGAAGTTCTTCACTGTGGTCTTTTTTGTTGGGGGTGGGGGCGGGATGTGGATCTCCAGTGAGATTAGTTTATGGTCTGATCTCACCAATGAGGGATATACTTCCGGTGTGGAGCATTTTGTCCCCATGTTTGTGATGATCAGGTCTAGTATATTTTCACCTCTTGTGGGAATGGTGACAAGTTGTTCCATAGCATTTGAGTTTATGAACTCCAGGAACCTTTGGGCGAGGGTATTGGGGCTTGAGTAATGTTCCCAGTCTATGTTTGGGTAGTTGAAGTCACCCAATATGATGATGTTTGGAGAGACATTTATACTCTCCAGTGTCTTCAGGAAGGCTGTGTGGTGTTCCTGAGTTTGAGAGGGTGGCCTGTAACATGCTACAAACTGTAGAGCAGTTTTGCCTATGGTTAATTGCACCTGAATGGTCTCTGATGCTTCGTGAGTTGCCACCAGCCTGGAGGTGTGGGTATCCTTGATGAATATGGATACACCCCCTCCTTTTGTGGTACGGTCTGGGTTTTGGGGCCGGAACGCATGATATGAGGTAAAACCTGATAGTGCCGGGGTGCTCTCAGGAGCCGTGAACCAGGTTTCAGTCACAGCACAGACATCGATGTTCTCCATACTGAGGAGGGCTTCGAGGGCGTGCATCTTGAGATTTAGACGTCTGGCATTGAGCAGCATTACCCTTAGTTTTTTTCCATTATTGTTTTCTAGGGCGGTGGGTTTAGAATTTGAGCCTTGTCTAAAAAAGGCACTATGGGGGTGGCAAGAGCCTTTGCCAATATTCGGAAAACCAGGGATGACAGGTGCAAGCCGTCCCTTGTGAAGCAGCGTGGCTTGTCAAGCATGTCATTTCAGGCAGACAGACATTGGATCCCCTTAGAATGACACCAGAATTTAAGCCAATTATTAAAACTGATAATTTTGTCTCTGTATTGTGGCATCATTCTTGGTGAAGGTAGGATACTGCTCAGGGTCAGGGTCATACCAGCCTGGGCTACATAATCTGAGAGCTCCTTTATGTCTCTTTTCATGTAGTCCAGGGAGGTAAGTCTCAGGTCATTCACACCGGCATGGACAATGACTGAGTCATACTTGTACTTGCTGTGGAGTGACCTGAGTGCTTGTGTTATGTGGCGGATTCTAGCGCCCGACAGGCAGCTTACTGTGACCCTCTCCTTGTTCAGTCTGGTGAGTGGGACGTCAGTGTGTCTGACTATGGAGTCACCTATGACAAGCGTGTCTGGCATTGTGTTTGGCCTTAAGGGCTGTGACTGATTTGCACACTGACTTTGTGATCTATGTGTTGCTTGTGTTATGTCATGAGGTGGCAGTTGTTTGGGTGTCTGCTTTGGAGGCCTCTGCTGTTTTGGTAGATTTTTGATCAGTGCCTCTGAGTATGTCTTTGTGTGTTTATGTGTTTGATTTGTAGTTGTGATAGTGCTATGTGAGACTGGGTTTATGGTGTGTGTGGTTACCTTCTCCTCCTGTCTGGTTTTGCCAGTCCTGAGTTGAGAGAGCTCAGCCTCCAGTTTGGTTATATAGTTGCATCTCTCATGTATTTGTGTTTTGTGGGAGGAGGAGAGGGTTGTCTGTGTACATGAGGCAATTGTAACATTGCCTCAATATTCCCAGATTCACCAGCTGAGCAGGAGAGGACGCTAGCAACTGACCCTTTGACATGCTAGAAGAAATGAAAAAAGTTTGCTGTGTAACTGAGTCAGAAAGGACCTATAGGGAAGTGGGTACTCAAGGGGGTTTTAAGCTAGTGAAGTACTTTGTATAATATAGAAGTGCTTTACCTGACTAAAAAATGCTTTAGGAACAAGTGCTGAGCTTTACAGATAGAGAATAGACTGTTTAGATTACAAATAGAGCAGTTCTAAGGGAAAAAAATGAAGAGCAGACTTTACGGAGCCAGAAATACTTTAACCTTGTTTAACCGGCGCTGCCCGATGGTGCTCTAGTGGCAACTCCGCGCTAAATGCAGAAAAGGCAATAAGTCAGTAGTACCGGCTAGCACACTTTAATGGGCAGCCAAACAATTAAATTAAACAGCAAACAAACACTTTTCGACTTGAATTAGACTAATTTCGACTAAAATGTACTTGTTAAGTGCAGATAATAAAAAATGCAGTAAATAACTATGAAAACAGTTAAAGCTTGCTCTAGGTAAGCAGTAGAAGGTAAAACAAATATAAAAAACAACAGGATACTTGATCAGGAAAGCAGTCGCTTTTTTTCAGTTCTCTGTAGCCAGGAAGACTCAGCAGGACCACGTGGAGCTGTGTCTGAGCAATATGGCTTCAAAAAAATGCCAGAGGCAGATTTTAACCAGGGAACTTCAAAAGAGCTCGAAATGGTCCAAAATGACCAATTACTACAGCTTCTTGTGCTGAGGTCACTTCCCTCAAGGACAGGTAGGCTATTCAAGGCTCCCCACTCCCACTGGTGAGCTAAGAAACTTCCTTCTTTCCAAGTAAGGCAATGGACAGCACAGGAACTACAACACAGCCCAGGATACAGCAAGGCCTGTAAACTGGTCTTACTAGTTTAGGAGAGGCAGGAAAACAAGGAATATTTTTTTTTTTTTGTTTTTAAATAGAAACACACAGAAATGCAGAAAAGGCAATAAGTCAGTAGTACAGGCTAGCACACTTTAGTGGGCAGCCAAACAATTAAATTAAACAGCAAACAAACACTTTTCGACTTGAATTAGACTAATTTCGACTAAAATGTACTTTTAAGTGCAGATAATAAAAAATGCAGTAAATAACTATGAAAACAGTTAAAGCTTGCTCTAGGTAAGCAGTAGAAGGTAAAACAAATATAAAAAAACAGCAGGATACTTAATCAGGAAAGCAGTCGCTTTTTTTCAGTTCTCTGTAGCCAGGAAGACTCAACAGGACCACGTGGAGCAGTGTCCTCAACAGGACAAAGTTTTCCTAGGCTGCAGGATCAGAACAGACCTGATGAGATTCTACCTTCCGCCAGATAAAGTGGTCTCTCTCCTCCCATTTTCCAAACCTCCTTTCAGTATCTCACCTATCTGCAAGACAATTTCTGCAAATTCTAGGTCTCATGGCAGCCACTATTCCCATGCTCTCATTAGCAGGGATGCACATGAGAAAATTCCAGTGGTACTTAAAGAATGTGTGGTCTCAGAGCCAACATCCACTAGACAAACATCCCCCTTCTGCCCTGCCTGAAAACAGAAGTACAGTGGTGGATTCAGCAAATTTTACAGGACCAGGGCATTCCTCTACAACTCCACCACCACCCAATCCATGCACACACCGATGCATCAGAACTAGGGTGGGAGGCAACGTTACAAGATTTCAAGGTACATCAGTGTTGGACCCCTGCCCAGCAAAAGCAACACATCATTGTCAGAGAAATGACTGCGGTCTTACTGGCTGTAAAACTTTCCTTCGCATCTTGTAACCAGGCTACTCCACATTGTGGCAGACAACACAATTGTCATGTGGTACCTAAACAAACCAGGAGGGACAAAGGCTTACCAGTTATGCCGGATAACCCTACAAATCTGGGATCTGGCAGCCAACCACAATCTTTTCCTACAGGCCTCAGGAAAACAAACAAGCAGACTTGCTCAGCAGAACATCCTCTCTACAACACAGTGGATGTTGCACAGGGACACCTTCCTAGACATTGTCCACCAGTGGGGCACACCTCAAGTGGATCTTTTTGCCTCTCCCGAGAACAGACAACTACAGACCTTCTGCACCAGGGATTACACTCCTCTAGCCTGGAGAGTGAATGCCTTCAGCTTTCCATGGAAGGGAATGTTCCTGTACGCTTTCCCTCCCTTTCATCTAATACAAAAGGTCCTTCTGAAAATCAGGAAGGA
Organism: Protopterus annectens; assembly: GCF_019279795.1. Taxonomy (NCBI): domain Eukaryota; kingdom Metazoa; phylum Chordata; order Ceratodontiformes; family Protopteridae; genus Protopterus; species Protopterus annectens. Next base: position 644,535,735 of record NC_056733.1, read on the forward strand.
ACAGTCAAAAATCTTGCTAGTGACCCCCTATTGGCCACGGCAACACTGGTTCCCCCTTCTTCACTCCCTAGCCAAGGGCAATCACCACAAGTTACCCCACAAGGTGGACCTACTAACACAACAAAACGGAACTCTCATTCACCCTCAGCTGTCTCTGCTGCACCTAACTCTATGGGTGATCAACATCTGATCCCTTTCAGACAACACTACTCAGAGGACATGCTCTCAGTCCTGGGGGAGGCCAGGAAACCAGTTACTAGGAAAAACTGTCTAAATGGCAGAGATTTTCAATATGGTGTTCCCTTAAGGACAGGGATCCTTTTCAGGCAGATCCCTCGCTTATTCTTAGCTATATATGTGAGCTCATTAAGGAAGGATTAGCATATTCATCAGTGAAAGTCCACCTTTCTGCCATTTCAGCCTGCTTGCCTTTACAGCCACCTCTGCTTTTCAGACTGGATGATGTCCTTCAAGGATGCATCTGCAGTCCTTACAAATGGGTTGTCCTGTCGTCAGGCAGCCCTTCGGTCAGCCGGATTCCAAAGTCTGGGTCTGGCCTCGGCTGGTGTCGCACTATACCCGACGTCATAGCTGCAGTTATTCGGGTATAAAGGCATCAGCCGACACCATTTTCCTCAGTCTTTCTTGCCGCGTGGCGCCCGAAGCAGAAGCTGTTCGCAAGTGCCGGTCGGTCAGAACCAGAGATTACTACTACCAAATACTTCTACTACTACCGAAGACTTCTAAAAAGCTAAGTACCCCGTTGGGGACTCTTTCTTGCCTCAGCCGATGTCAGAAAAAGTGAATAACTGTTTAACTTGTGGGAAACAAATACCTCATAAAGATTTCCACTCTTACTGCTTACCTTGTTTAGGCCCAGACCACGACGTAGCAGCTTGTCTAGCCTGTGCTTCTTTTAACCGACGGACGCTTAGACGTCGGTCGGAATTTGCTGAGCAGTTTTTCGGCTCTGATTTTGCTTATATTATGCCGTCGGATCCTCCGACTTCACAAATATCCAAAAAACGCAAGGAAAAGGACCGACACTCGCGGTCCGCGGTTTCGGCCGAAACCGCGGTTAAGACAACCGCGAGTGTCTCGGTTTCGGCTGAAACCGAGCAAGCGGTTCTTCCTTCAGCCGAAAGCTTACCTTCTACCGAGGCCTCTTCCAACCTGGTGGAATCGGCTTCTGAAATCCAACCTGCAGTTGTAGTTTCTCAGGAATTATCTGACACTATTCCCTTGGATATTTCAACCCCTGCACGTGGAGCTGCTAGGCCTCCTGCAGCCATGTCTATTAAGGCCTTTGCCAGGGCTAAAGCAGCTAAAGCTACTAAATCTGTGCCTGTTAAGACCCCCTCTCACAGGCCTAGCTCCAGTTCCCAAATGCTTAGTTTAGCAGAGGATCTCATTTCCTTAATCCGGGGATCCCAACCTCTCCCAGACAGGGCCTCTCACCCACCTCCAGAGAAGAGGCCTAGAGCAGAGCCCCTGAGCCAGTTTCCACAGATGATTCCTCTGATGATTCAGATAATACAGACCCTCCAGAGGCTCCTTTTTCTCCTTATGAAGACTCTGATGCTGAAGAGTCCATCCCTTCTGCCTCTCCACCTGAGGAATTTTCCTTTGGGGAAACCTTGCATGCTATGAGGGAACAATTTCAGTGGCAGGGCCAAGATTTTTCAGACTCCAGAAAAAGGCTTAGAACCTTTTTGCATTTACCCACAACATAGGCCTTTAGCTATACCTCCAGTTCTGTCTGTTGTAGATGATGCATTTAATGATGCTTGTACTGCTCCTGATTCATTACCTCCGGCCCCTGCTAAGCCCGATAGGTTCTACAGGGTCCCGGACACACATCACCATTTATACAAGGCTCCTTTTGCAGATCCCGAGACTATCTCCCAGGGGCCTAAGGCTGTAGCATCTACCTCTACCAAAAATCCCCTCCCCTCTGAAAGGGAATCCAGGTCCTTAGAGAGATGGGGTAAAAAAGTTTACACTTCTGCTACTCTGTCAGCTAGGGCCTTGAACTGTCAGTTTCATATGATCCAGTATCAAGAATTTATGTTAGACCAGTTAACCAAAAAACTGTCCTCTGATGAACCTTTAGACAAGAAATATGTTCAGGAAATGGTACATAACATTCAGCAAGTTAGTAACCATTCTTTAAAATGCGGCTATGATGCACTGGAGGCTTCCTTTAGATCAGCCATGACTGGCACAGTTATCAGAAGGCATGCATGGTTAAAAGAGCAGGCCTTACGGACCATGTCAAATCAAAACTATTAGATGCTCCCATGGACAAGGTCAATTTGTTTGGCTCTCCTGCACAACAGGTGCTGAAGAAGATGGAAGAGAAGGCAAAATCTGTCCAAACAGTGAAAGATTTCTTACAGGTCCAACCTCCAAGGTTTAGCAGGAATTGGCCCTCCAAGAATTGGTCCTTTCCAGACTCCTCCAAAGCACAGAGAGGCAGGAATAGGCATTCAAGAGGCAGAAACCAATCCAGAGGTGCCTACAGGGGACGCCAGTGGCAGGGTAACAACCAGCGAGGCACAGACACAGCCACCACCACTACTACAGGACAATCACAGTGACTTGGCTCTGGCACCGCCTACCAGGGAACAACTAGAAGCACCCTTAGGCGGGAAGCTAGCTTTATTTACAAAGAACTGGCATTACATCACAAGGGACAAGTGAATTTTGCAGACAATAGACCAAGGTTACAGGTTTCATTTCCATACTCTACCAGGAAAGAGAGGAATGCCAAACCTACCTCCAAATCAAAAGGCAGAAGCTCTGCAACAAGTAAATCAATTATTAAAGATGAGAGCTGTGGAAAAGGTACCACATATGGGGCAAGGAAAGGGCTTTTACTCCAGACTCTTCCTAGTACCAAGGAAAGAAGGCAAATGGAGACCTATTCTCGATCTGTCCGCTTTAAACACATTCCTCATTGTTCCAAAATTCAAAATGCTGACCCTACAGCAGCTTCTTCCCATGCTGGGCAAGGAGTCTTGGCTGGTAACTCTAGATCTCAAGGAGGCATACCTGCACGTCCCCATACGACCAAATTGCAGAAGATACCTCAGATTTCTTGCAGGATCAGAGCATTATCAATTCTCAGCATTGCCCTTTGGCTTATCTACTGCGCCCAGAGTGTTCACGAAATGCCTGGCATCAGTAATCGCTCATTGCAGGCTTCAGGGGATCCAAATCTACCCTTACCTGGACGACTGCCTAATACAAGCGGACAACAAAAACAAGCTAGCAGAAGACTTACAAAGGGTCATTTACCTGCTACAAGCCCTGGGATTCACAGTCAATTTAAAAAAGTCAAAACTGATACCATCCCAGAGAATAACCTTTTTGGGTGCAGAGTTGGACACATCAAAGCAAATGGCATTCCTAACAGTAGAAAAACAGGAGCAGCTACCTCTCTATTTCTTGGCATTAACAAAGCAGAACCATCTGACAGCAAGAAAAGTACTGCAAGCCTTGGGCTTCATGGCATCCTGCATAATATTGGTTCCTCATGCCAGACTGCATATGAGAAAACTACAGTGGTACCTAAGGAATTTATGGTCTCAATACAAGCACAGCTTAGAAACCCAAATTCCAATTATTCCATGCCTGAATCAAGAATTCCTATGGTGGGCTCAGGCTTGTCAATCAAACACAGGATTGCCCTTCCACAATACTCAACCAAGCCAAACCATCACGACGGACGCCTCAGACCTCGGTTGGGGGGCACACATGCTGGACAAGTGCATACAAGGCTTATGGACTCAAGACCAGCTGCACCTACACATAAATCTAAAGGAAATGCTGGCAGTAAAACTGGCAATTCAGGCATTCAGACCATTTCTTCAACAAGGTCTATTGATGATAAGGACAGACAACACCACAGTTATGTGGTACATCAACAAGCAGGGTGGCACACATTCGTATCCTCTTTGCCGGATGGCACTGGACCTCTGGAATGTGGCCCTGAGCTACAACATTCAGTTAAAAGCAATTTTTGTACCAGGAAAAGAAAACATTCTAGCAGACATATTAAGCAGGACTACCACGGATGCCCACGAATGGATGCTGCATCCGGACATCTTCAAAACCATTACAAGAAAATGGGGGCTTCCAGAAATAGACTTATTTGCATCCCCACTCAATCTCCAGCTAAAGAAATTCTGCACAAGGACGTACCACCCACTTGCTTGGAAGGTGGACTCCCTATCCTTCAGTTGGAAAAACCTGACAGCATATGCATTCCCACCGCTTCCTTTGATGCACAAGGTGCTATTGAAGATCAAAGAGGACCGTCCAAGGATCATTCTGATAGCTCCAGACTGGCCAAGGCAACATTGGTACCCATTACTGAGGAGCATGTCTCGGGAACAAATATGGCCACTGCCCCTGGTTCCCTTGCTGTTAACACAGAACAACTACAACAATCTGCATCCAAACCTGAAAACTCTGCAGCTGACTGCCTGGAACATTGCATAAGACCAATTAACCCTAATTTATCCCAAAGGGTTAAAGACATTATCCTTGAGGCTCGCAGACCCTCAACAAGAAAAAATTATTCAGCGAAATGGAAAAGATATCTCATTTGGAGTACTGCAAAAGGAGAAGATGTGTCACTGGTAAATATAGCCAACATCCTGGAATACTTGGCAGAGCTCTTCCACACAGGCCTGTCCTATTCCTCCATCAAGATTCATGCATCAGCTATTTCAGCAAAATACGACTTGGATCCTCCTGTCTTCTCACATCCTCTGCTCAGACAGTTTCTGAGAGGAATTAAAAATGTAAAGCCTCCTAGGAAGCCGCCATTACCAGCATGGGACTTGAACTTTGTGCTAGGAAAATTGACACTTCCTCCTTTCGAACCAGCAGCAACAGCAGAACTACAATACTTATCATGGAAGACTGCCTTCCTCCTGTCTTCTCACATCCTCTGCTCAGACAGTTTCTGAGAGGAATTAAAAATGTAAAGCCTCCTAGGAAGCCACCATTACCAGCATGGGACTTGAAATTTGTGCTAGAAAAATTGACACTTCCTCCTTTCGAACCAGCAGCAACAGCAGAACTACAATACTTATCATGGAAGACTGCCTTCCTGCTGGCAATCACTTCAGCAAGAAGGGTATCTGAACTTCAGGCATTAATGGCAGTACAACCCTTCCTGATCTTCCATCAAGACAGAGTGTCCATGAGAACAAATCCTTCCTTTATGCCTAAGGTGGTCTCCAGAGTTTCTTTGAATCAGGCTATCCACCTACCTACATTCTTCCCCAACCCACAGAACAGGGGAGAAAGACTGCTGCATACCTTGGATATACATAGACAATTACGCTACTACCTGGACAGGACCAAGGGCAATAGAAAAACTGACCAGCTACTGGTAGCATATGCAACAGGAAGGGAAGGAAAAGCAATTTCAGAACAGACAATCTCCAAGTGGATAGGAAATTGCATTAGATTTTGTTACTCCTACCATGGAAAGAAAACTCCAGAGAACATCAGGCCTCACTCTACAAGGGCTACAGCCACTACTACAGCCTTCTTACGAGGAGTGGCTACCAAGGACATTTTAGAGGCTGCCACTTGGAGCTCCGTGCATACATTTGCCAAGCATTATAATTTACCTTTATACTCTAGATCCCGAGCAGGTTTTGCCACTGCTGTTTTGCAAGGGATCCTAACTACACCATAACTTTATTTTTCCACCTCCCCCAGTTTGGCTATGGTATTCTACCCATTTGTAAGGACTGCAGATGCATCCTTGAAGGACATAGTACAGTTTTGTACCTACCATAAATGTAGATGTCCGATAGGAATGCATCTGCAGTCAGGATTACCCACCCGCCTTCCCTCTGTGGTGCTCCTAGGGTATTTGCCCATCTTATAGCTAGCTGGGGGAATCTATTATGGTGTATTTGTTTGTATATATGTACATACATGCTTATTTGTTGTGTTTGCTCTCTACTATTTGGAATCATTGGCATTTATCCAAATTTAGCCTTCCAAGAGGGCACCTGGCATCTGGGGCAAGAAACACTGAGGAAAATGGCATCGGCTGATGCCTTTATACCCGAATAACTGCAGCTATGACGTCGGGTGAAGTGCGACACCAGCCGAGGCCAGACCCAGACTTTGGAATCCGGCCGACCGAAGGGCTGCCTGACGACAGGACAACCCATTTGTAAGGACTGCAGATGCATTCCTATCGGACATCTACATTTATGGTAGGTACAAAACTGTACTTTACAACTTTTCCTGAGAGGGGTCTTGCATGTCAGACCACCAAGAAAACCCATCCCTCCTCCCTGGGACCTCAATTTTGTACTGGAAAAACTCGCCTTACCTCCTTTTCAGCCAGCCAACACAGCTTCTCTACAAATGTGCACATGGAAAACCATTATTTTAGTGGCCATTGCCTCCACTAGAAGAGTGTCTGAACTGCAGGCCCTCATGGCCTGTCCTCCTTACACCACCTTCCACAATGACAGGGTGACATTGTGCACAAACCCTTCCTTCATGCCCAAAGTGGTGAATGAACTCTCCTTAAACCAGTCCATTCACTTACCTGCCTTCTTCCCCTCTCCAACCAATTCCACAGAGAGGATCCTTCATTCCCTAGATGTACACAGACAACTGAGATTCTACTTAGACAAAACGAAGTCCTTCAGAAAATTTGACCAGCTCTTCATCTCCTTCCACCCCCAGGGTTCTAGGTAAGGCAGTCTCCAAACAAACCATTTTCTCTTGGATCAGGAAATCTATTCTCTTCTGATACTCACACCATGGCAAACAATTGCCTCAAGTAGTTAGGGCTCATTCCATTAGAGGCATGGCAACCTCCAAGGCCTTTCTTAGAGGACTGGACACAGCCTCCATAATGGAAGCAGCTACCTGGTCTTACAGTTCACACTTTCACAAAACACTACAAGCTAGACCATGTCTCTAGGGCCAGAGCAGGATTTGCCAGGGCAATCCTGGAATCCTTTGCCCCTTCCCTTCACTCCTTCTAGCTGTGGTACTCTCCTACAGTATGAATACTACAACATAGGAATAGAAGGACATGGAATAGTTGTGTAAAATCTTTCCATAACCATAGATGTCTGTCTCTTCCATGTTGCAGTATTCCTTACCACCCTCTAACTTCCTTTGTGGTGTCTGTACTGGATGGTTGGTCTTTGACCTCTGTATCTACTCCCTACAAGCTAATCTGTACAGCCCTTCAGGGACATTTGCTCCTTAGCCTCAACTTGTTCTTGTGTACACCTTATCCTGGGCTTCAAGTTCTGAGGTATGTGTGTGCAGACGTCACATTTATGGTCCTTGGTTTATGGCCCTGCGTGTGACATCCCACGCACCTACAGCAGCCAGGCTTAAGCTTTTGTAAGGAGCCGATGTCTGGTCACCTGAGGCGGGAAATCCCACAGTATGAATACTGCAACATGGAAGAGAAGGACATCTATGGTTATGGTAAAATTTTACACAACTATTCTTTCTGGCTGTTCTTATCTGTTACTGGCCTTAGAAAATGTGTGTAAATCTGCATATAAAACCCCTTTGGACAGTGAACCAGTTCCTAAAAATGCTATGAGGAAGTACAAGGTGTTCTTTGATCTTACAGCTCTGTTTGCTCCTTTGTCAGCTGACACAGCTGCAGGTTCTTTAGCTGCCAGCTCTAACAAAAGAGCCTTGGCTTCTTCTAACCCTAAACCACCATATAAATTGACAAGTGGTTAGAATCACAAGGGGAAGAAAAGATGACTCAGTTTTCGAAACCTGCTTTGAGTGTCTTGGAAGGTGCAGAAACAATTTATAGAAATCTAACCACTTCTATTGTGTTAAGAACCTATGCTTTGTTACATGTCCAGAATTTTTATGAGGGTTTAGAAAATAAAATTTTGAATGCTCCTTTAAATTCTGAATTTGTGTTTGGTCCTACTGCTACCCAGATTCTCAAACAGTGGGATGATAGAGGTAATTCAATGCATGGGGGTATTTAGATTGTTTCATATTCCCAGGTTCTCTCTTAATAAGGCATCCAATTTTGAAAGGCAGAATGAACAAGAATCCCTGACTAACAAGAGTTTGGGTATAAGAGGAAATGGCTGGAGGTTAATGCTTCCAAACCAAGTAAAAGTGTTTCCTTTCCCAAAAAAAAGATCATTCCCCTGCTAAAGAATGACTATGCCAAGACTCAGGGCATTGCTTCCCTTCCTCTTAGCTTTCCTCCTCCTTCTTCTCCAAAGCTTTAGCTCAGCCCAGCAGTCTAGCCACAAATAGTTTTAGAAAAGTGGGTGTTGAGAATAATTCAGTGAGGATACTCTTGGTAGTGGATAAAAAAATCCTCCCCTCAATGTGCACCTTCCAAACCAGCCGCATCTGTTTTTTTCATTATTCCTTTACAAATTACAATCCGTGGTTATATAGTCAGTTCCACAAAAAGAAAAGGATTTTACACCAGAATCCTTTTGGTCCTCAATAGTTGAGACTAGTGTTAGATTTGTTGTTCTTAAATACCTTTCAGAAAGTACCTAAATTTAAAATGCGAACCCTGCTGATGGCCCTACCCCTTCTTCTGGAATGCTGTTACATGGAGGCTAAAGAATTGTCTTCCTCGGTTGTATGATGGACACAGAAAAAAAAATATGGCCTTTCTATCAGAAGACAATGTCCTCACTTTTCAGAACACTTTTAGGGATAGGGATTTCTCTCTTCAAGAAGCTGCATCCGCAAGAAAGTTTCTCTAAGTCGTAAGTCTTATGGCATCAGTGATCCTCATGACACTATTAGCCAGACTCTCCATGAGAAAGATTCAGTGCAACTTAAAAAAATTGTTGGATGTAGCACCTGCATCCTTTGAGTTCCAGGTAACAGTGCTGGATTTTGTGAAATGATAGTTAGTGGTGGATATGTTTTTTTTCATCCAGACTTGCCCTTCTCCCTCCAGACTCCAGTTCAGTCAGTCTGGATGAATTCATCAGACTTTGCATGGGGATCGGTGTACAAGGGAATTCAGGTGCAAGGCGAATAGGATCCTTTTGTCACTACAAAACTCATGAACCTCAGTAAATGTTAGAAGTGAATCAGATCTTAATTGTTCTTCACCACTTATGTTCTCCAGGTCCCCCTTTCTTTTTAAATTAAGTTGCTAGCTTTGACATGGTGCACAATCTGTGATCTGTGTTCTCCTGTATTGAGAACACTACGCACCACATTTGATGCCCAAAGTGGTTGGTCTGAATGACTCTTCCCTCTAATCTCTCAAGTTTCTTTCAAGAGATTGATACTGGGAAAGAAAAGCCCTTCTGCACCCTGGTTGTTCATTTGTAGCTTAGATTTTAAGGGAAGTAGGGTGCTTAAGTTTAGGAAGATGGACCAGTTGTCTGCTTCCTTTGCACCAGGGAGAAAGTTTTTTTTGTGATTGATTTCAAGTTGTACTGAATGAAGTATTACACATGTATCTGTCTTATTCCCTAACATTCTATAAATTTTAACCAAAGAACACAAAAAGAGAGGAGTGTGGAGCATACAGGAAATAGCTGTATGTGCAGTTTTGAAGGATGATTTGGCTGACATTTGGCATAGAATATAGGCTGTACTGTAATTCAGGGACAAAGTTTTCTCTTCTGCACCATCAGTTGCAAAACAAACAATAACCAGTAGATTCAGCCTTAGTTGCTAGATTACTCTCTCCTGGCTTGGTGAAGCAAAGGAAAGTGGAGGTTACAGAGGTGTAGCTAGTTGTTCTGATACCTAAGATCATCCCCTGATCTGATCCAGTCTTTAGGTTGAAGAGCAAAAAATAGAAATAAAAAGCTCTTCCAACAAGCACAGGAATGCTCTTCTAATGAGCTGGAAGAGCTAAAAACAGAAACCTTCTCTTCTTTTAAACCGTAGTGAACTGCTTGCTTTCATTTCTGCCTCAATGGTTGCCACATGTGGGACACTAAAGTTCTTCAGTTCTGAATGTAAATGCCAGCATCCAAATGCACTGAAGAATGATCGACTTGCACTAATTATATCCCTAACACTTTGCAGCCCAGGTGGCTGCCCCCTTTGCTGCACTCTAGCTACACTAGTAACAGGCTTGTTATATTTCAAAAGGTAAGTGAGTAGGTTTGTGTGGTTTATTTTAGTTCCTTTCTGTGCTAAAGATGCAAAGCAATGGGCCAGTTAGAACAGTTTCTCTTATGATTCAGGCACTGAAACTAAAACCTTTGTCTAGTAAAGTTTCAACACCTGCATTAGTTCTTTAAACTTCAGCTGTTTCAGACAGGAAAAATTAGAAATTGTCATTAATCAGTGTCTTTGTTTTAGATGTTGCCAGCCTGGCCTCATCCAAAATTGAAGCAGAATCCTCAGAAGAGAGTGATGAGTCTTCTGACTATGAATTCAGCTCAGAATCTGAAGAGGAGGAAGAGGAAGATGAAGAGGAAAAACCATCTGTAATTTTGGAGGTGGAGTCTGAGGACGATGAAGCTACAGCAGTGATTGCAGACAAGGCCATATCCGAAGTTGAACCTGTGACTGTGGCTGTGGAGGAAAATGCAGAAGAAAAGGTGTTAGTTGAAGATAAGGTTGCAGCAGATATTAGAACTGAAGAAAAATTTATTAGAACTGCAGAATCTTCAGTGCTGGCACAAACATTAGTGCAAGAATGTCACTCTGTAAATGCAGAAAAGGTCATAGAGGAGGCAGAGGCTGAAACAACAAAGGTCAAAATAGAAGGAGACTCAGATAAACTGGGGCCTAAAAAGGAACAGAAGAAAGACCAGAAGTCTGTCTCATCCCCTAAAAGGATATTAGGTACAGTATTGTTTTATTTGACTTGTAGCCTGCTGAATTTATTTACATTTTTGTTGACTGGATTAGCTGTGCTAACCAAAATTCATATTTCAGAAGGGACCAAGGTATGAGACGGCATAAAACAGAAATATTTAGTGAACAAAGGGGTTACAATAATGATTGGGGTATTGACCGCTGAACATGAACAGGAATGTGCATTTCTGTCTAGTGATGGAGATGCAATATTTGTTAATTTGGAGATGAGAGCAATAGTAGAGGTAAGATAAAATCAAAAGGATGCAGTGAGGGAGATGCAAGGGTTGAGAAAGGTTATAACAGTAAAGGATGTGATGGCAAAAAAAAAAGAGTATATTTAATGTGTTTTAAGTCAGAAAGTTTGTACATGTAAAAGGTAATGAGAAAAAGTTTTTTGAGTAGATAATACTAAGATTATATTCCAGTGGTGGGCATTAGGTAGCTAGATTCATGTTGGGTTATTTTTATAGCATGACATTGTGCTAAGGCAGTGAGATTTACATGATTTTTTGAAAAAGGTTGGGTTATCAAGTATTCTTAGGTTTACTGGGCATGTGTTTCACAGTCTAGGTGGGAATGATTAAGCTGCCGTATCACCTTCTTCTTTCGGCTGCCTCCGTTAGGGGTCACCACAGCAGATCAACTGTTTCCATTTCTTCCTGTCCTCTGCATCTGGCTCTTATCACACCAACCACCTGCATGTCCTCTCTCACCACATCCATTCACCTTATCTTAGGGCTCCCTCTTTTCCTGTTACCTGGCAGCTTCATTCTTAGCATCTTTTTCCCAATATACTCTGCATCCCTCCTCAGCACATGTCCAAACCAACATAATCTTGTCTCTCTGGCTTTGTCTCCAAACCTTCCAACCTGGGCTGAGCCTCTAATATACTTATTCCTAATCCTGTCCATCCTCATCACACCCAGTGCAAATCGTAACATCTTCAACTCTGCCACGTCAAGCTCTAACTCCTGCCTTTTTGTCAGTGCCACTGTCTCCAACCCGTATAACATAGCTGGTCTCACTGCCCTCTTGTAGACCTTCCCTTTCACTCTTACTAGTACTCGTCTGTCACAAATCACTCCTGAAACTCTTCTCCACCCACTCCATCCTGCCTGTACTCTCTTCTTCACCTCTCTTCCACACTCACCGTTACTGTGAAGTGTTGATCCCAAGTACTTAAACTCATCCACCTTCGCCACCTCTACTCCCTGCATCCTCACCATTCCTCTATCCTCCCTCTCATTCACACACATATATTCTGTCTTAGTCCTGCTGACCTTCATTCCTCTTCTCTGTAGAGCATATCTCCACCTCTCCAGGGTCTCCTCCACCTGTTCCTACTCTCACTACAGATCACAATGTCATCTGCAAACATATCATAGTCCACGGGGACTCCTGTCTGATTTCGTCTGTTAACCAGTCCATCATCATTGCAAATAAGAAAGGGCTCAGAGCTGATCCTTGATGTAATCCCACCTGTACCTTAAACGCATCTGTCACTCCCACCGCAGACCTCACCGCTGTCACACTACACTCGTACATATCCTGTACCACTCTTACATACTTCTCTGACACTCCTGACTTCCTCATACAATACCACAACTCCTCTCTAGGCACCCTGTCATATGCTTTCTCTAAATCCACAAAGACACAATGCAACTCCTTCTGACCTTCTCTGTACTTCTCCATCAACACTCTCAGAGCAAACATCGCATCTGTAGTGCTCTTTCCCGGCATGAAACCATACTGCTGACCACTTAATCATCACCTCCCTTCTTAACCTAGCTTCCACTACTCTTTCCCATAACTTTATGCTGTGACTGATCAGTTTAATCCCTCTGTAGTTACTACAGCTCTGCACATCACCCTTATTCTTAAAAATCGGTACCAAAACACTTTTTCTCCATTCCTCAGGCATCCTCTCACTTTCCAAGATTTCATTAAACAATCTAGTTAAAAACTCCACTGCCATTTCACCTAAACACCTCCATGCTTCCACAGGTATGTCATCTGGGCCAACAGCCTTTCCATTCTTCATCCTCTTCATAGCTATCCTTACTTCCACCTTGCTAATCCACTGCACTTCACGATTCACTATCCGCACATCATCCAACCTTCTCTCCCTCTCATTCTCTTCATTCATCAAGCTGTCGTATCACCGATTTTAGTATTAGTTTTTGTCTAAAGGCTATACCAGAGGTGTGAAACAAAGGATAACCCTAATCATTGATTCACTGAGGAGGTTCCCTAAATACATCAGTTGGTGCACAGTAGGAGCATCTGATTTGATAAGAAGCAGTCCATAATCAGTAACCTCTAGGAGTGATGCCACAGGTAGTAGCATTACTTTTGTATGTAAAACTTTTTTTCCAGGCTGACTGGGACCCTCATTCTTCCCATCATGCTTCATTCCTCTCACTTGCCATACTATGAGAACAGATAGAAAAAAAATGGCCCATACTTAGCTCACTGCTTTGTTGGTGATTTCTGCAAACATCTTGTGTGGATTTGAATAAGTACAGTTGTTTAATTCCACTCCTTTCTTTTCTTACTTTTAGTTGTGAGAACTAAAATGTCAGTATCTTGTCAGAAAGTCATTTTTGTACTTTTTGTGCCATTAGACGTAGGCCTATGTCTTGCAGTATCTAAACACTTGTTTATAAAACTGCCTGTTGTTGATATGTTCTATCCACCAACATGCAGACTCACTGTTTTAATGTCTTGAAGGAGCTCATATTGTTTCCTGCTGATTTGCTTAGTGTTAAGGTTATGTGATGTAGACATTACCAAAATCTAGAGGAATTTTTGTTGTCTGAAGGTAGTGTGCAAGCAGAAAAGGAATTAAGTATTTGAGCTGCTCACTTGATACTAAATCAGAGTAGTAAAAAATGGTTTTACAGTTTCTGCTTTTCCTAAAAAAAAAAAATGGTTTTACAGTTTCTGCTTTTCCTAAAAAAAAAAAACAAAAAAACCCCCACATAAATCCATAATTTCAGAAAATTATTTTTTCCGTCTCTTCCAGTAGCTGTGGCAGAATTTGTAAAAAGACCTATGTAGCTTTCTGGTCCTTATTAAACATGTTTCTTCAAGTAATACTGAATAGGCTAAAATTCCTAAATACCCATGGAATGTACTAATCCAAAAGTTTGTATTGTTCAGCCTCCTTGTGTTGATTCCATTCCAGACACTTTCAGGTCACTTGTCTCCATTCTTTTGGATTAAAAAATGGCTGAAGTAGTACAGTATTGCAACAATGTCCAGTGCCAAAGAAAACTGTTAATAAGCTAAGGACAACAAAAGTTGTATTATCAACATTTATTAAACTCCTGCAGTAGATAAAGTTAGAAAAAATGGTTTCATTGTATTCAGAACACCTTCCTCAGTGGATCTAAATAAGGTGAATTAACATAGTCCTAAATAATCTTAAGAAGAAGCGAAACATCATACATTTCCTTAAAGATACATGAGTATTTAATGTACAACTTGCTAAATATCAGATGACAGGTAATCAATCGGTCATTATAAAAAGTAAAAATAAATTAAGTAAATAATATAAAATACATTCACACGTTGTTATTTAAACCAAAGGGAAACAAAGTTCCTGGAGTAATAATCCAGTGGTGTTCTTTACTGGTTAGACAGTTCTGCTCATCTTAATTTGTTTGGCCTGAAGCGGTCAAGTGGTTGACTGCTATAAATATGGAATGTTTAAGGGTGTGTTTGTGTAATTAATTGAGGGTCCTTTTGCAGCAGACACCATTTAAGGTGTTCCAAAACTCTGATTTTAAAGAATTATGTTTCTCTGCATCGACAACTCAGTAAATTGGCACACAGATGGTGGAAACAACAGAAAAAAGAAACCATGATTTATGCAGGGAGCAAGCCCCCCTGCACCCCCACACTCCCTGCTAATTATATGTACCAACTTCGAGATAGCAAAACTGTGAGGAATGGCAAAATCCCAGTCCATGCTGTGTAGCGATCCCACAAAACAAATGCCAGCATCCTATGATGAACCTACAATTTGACAAAACAGTCCTAATCAAACATTTGATGTTGCGTACAGTAAAACACAGTGAACACTTCAAAACAGAAAAGATGTTTTTCCATATAAAAGGTATTATGTGAAAACAGAATCAGGTGTACTGTCTACTGTAACATGCGATAAGTTGTCTAACATCCTAAATGTTACTGGCATTGTTAATGGAAAGTAATGATATTAATAATACATTGAAAACTTTGCATTTTCCACAAGAAAAATATGTATTTTTTTTTTATTTTGTTTTTCCCTTGTGGTGAGGTGCCAGTGTTGAATTACATACATATTATTTCCCATTCATTCATTCATTCTTGTCCTGTTTGCCACTGGGTTTAGCCATAGTCTTTTAAAATCAGTCTTGCTTAGGGTTTAATCTGAAAAATGTAGGTAGTGCTATGTAAAAGGTCCAGTTGTCAGCAGGCAGACATATGATAATTCACAGAGATGCATTTGTTGTTGCAATGGAAGAATGACAAGGATGTACATGGATACAATTCATCCATCCTCAAATGACTGGTAGCAGAGAGGCTTGATTTCCAGTTAGGATCAGAAATAGTGTTACAGAATGATGCTGAAACACTTGGCTTCCATGTGAGTATGATCAGTTTGCTTGCAAGAATTTGTAAAGAGAATGAAATCTGTTCAAGTGCAAATTCATAATCCATGCAGTTTATAATTTTTACATGTGAACAATTTCCTTCCATCACACGTCTGATAGCTATGCTTTCTTGATTTTGGAGCTTAATTGTGTCTTAAATTGGTTAATGCATACAGTGTATGAGGTGATAATTCAGTTGATGGCAATAGTTATGTTATATGCTACAGTTAAGTACTTTAGTTTCAAAGCAAAAATAAATACTTATTAAACTTTTTGTTTTTTGCTGATATTGGCTATGCATTTTTTCTATGTAACAATTTTTTTTTTTAATTTCTTGTTGACAGTAGAAGAGCCTGAACCTGTTATAACACTGGACGTCAGAGAGAGTGAAAATGTAGAGTATTCAAAGTTGGAGCCACCGAAAGAGCTTAAAGGACTCAAGCCACCTACTCCAACTGGAGGCTTTGGTGCACTGTTAACCAGCAGGTCTGATGACAGTGATTTAGAAGTGCGAGTCAGAAATAAGTTCTCCTCACCTGCAACAGACGATGATGATAACTTTCCCAGGACTCCTGGCAGGGAGGTATTGGCTCATTTAGAATGTGATCTTCCTATCCCACTTGAGCATCAAAGACCATTACTTGCAGTACCTCCTTCACCAAACGGTGAGGATATATCAGCTCTTGCAGAGACCGCATCAGAACATATGCCTTTACCCAAGTCATCACCCGAGGAAGATCTTCCAAGGACTCCAGGTCGTGATATTATTACAAAGTCTACAAAATCTTTGTCAAAATCCCAGAGTACAGAAGCAGTTCCATCCACACCAGGAAGTGATGCCCCACTAACAGGAAACAGCCTAACTTTGAGTTCTCCTCACGTTCCAGGGAGCCCATTTTCATATCCTTCTCAGTCACCAGGTCTCAATAGTGCTGTTCCTAGGACTCCTGGCAGAGATTTTACTTTTACTCCTACTTTCCCTGAAGCAGGTTCTTTAGCTAACAGGAAGCATCTGGTGACTGGTTTAGAAGGAAAAATATTTAAAGAACCTTATTGTGCTTCCTTACTACCTGGTGTAAATAGTTTTACACCAATTGCTCCACCTCCAAGCCCACCAACATTAGTTGTCCAGAAAGACTTAGACTTACCATCTGATTCTGCTGTGGACTCGGTAAGCTCTGCAAGTGAATCAGATGACAGAAAGATCCTCACAGAGGACAGCAAAACAGAAACAAGTCCTGCACTGTCTTCTCCAGAGGCTTTGCTGCCATTCAGAAAGAAAACTGGCAGGTCAAAACTAAAACTGTCTCCTAATCATTGTGTCGAACCCAGTGTTGTACCTCCTACATCCACGCCATTGATTGATGCAGATTTTAGCAAAGACTTGTTCAACAGACATGCTGCTGGCATTTATGGAGTAAAGGATCCTGCAGAGGTCACTTTAGATTTTAGGGAAGATGGTTGTGACAGGGAACCCGAAACATTATTTGATAAATTCAAGTTTCATGATGACTTGGAACACCAATGGGCTGAAGGGCTCACAGCACATGACTTTTCTAAAAAGAAATTTAGTCAAAGGCATAATAAGTATGAGGAAGAAATCATAAGATTTCCTTCACCGGGGTATTCACCTCCCTTACCTGCCTTCCGAATGCGCACAGAGTTTGAGGAGATGGCAATTTTGTATGACATATGGAATGGAGGTATAGATGAGGAAGACATTAAGTATATGTGTATTACATATGAAAAACTGCTGCAACAGGATAACGGCATGGACTGGCTCAATGACACACTATGGGTCTGTCATCCACATATCCTTTTTTTAACCACATTATTTCTTTAGAACGCAACAGAAAGGGTAATATATGCTTTAAAGGTAAAAAAAAAAAAAATCTGTACCTTTTGGGTAGGTGTTCCTTTGTTGGGTTTATTAATCTAATTTGGAATTTTTACCAAAGCCCAGATCTTTAACATTTACAGTAATATGCAATGAATGTATCAGAATTATTTGTGTGCCTTATTTTTAAATAATTTTATTTTTTGTCTTGTTTCACGATGTCTGGAGGAGCAGTGGATGGTCAGTTGTGATGGTTGTTGGGTCTCTTTCCTTGCTAAGTGATTTTACCATTCACTGTTGCTGTACTGGTAAAATCTGACAAGTGTCAATGTTATAAGCTGATTATTCCATTTGAAGGGCAGTCCTTTTCCTATGTCTGCTGCTTTTCATTTGGGTACAACACCTAGAGTGGTCTGCTTTGCTGAACTTTCATTGACACCACAAAATGTAAAAGAAGACCTTCTTCTCATTAACACTTACAAAACATTGAAGCGTAATCTTCTTAATGGGTCGGTGCCAGGGAATGTCCCTCCAAGTCTTTTTTTTTCCTTGCATAGTATATACTGGAATTGAAAGCAAGATATAAGCAGGGACAATCAGAGGACTACTGAATGGTCCAGAAACCCTAATATGTTGTTTTGCGGGTCACTGCTGCAGTCATAACTTCAGGGTCTCTGCTGTAGGCCATATTCTATGTCCAGACAGAATTTCATAACCCATCCTCTTCCTGCCTATGCTGACCTTACTTCCCCCACCCCCTGGACATGTACACATCTTGGTATAATGGTAGGTCATTGCTTTTTTGCCACATGATGTGATCCATACATTTGTAGTCTGTCAGACAAAGTCAGGCCACTAGTGGAAGACAGCAGGTAAGTACTTGCTAGAAGATTGAATCTGTTGTTTTTCCTTTTAAGAATTATTGGTGTTTGGTGTTGCCTGTAGTTTGACTTTGTCTTTTTTACATCTGCTTGAGGGTTCTGCTTGTTTCCAAGCAGAAAAGATGTGCTTACAAGTAATTGATTTTCGGAGCCTGTCTCTGAAGTTAGTGTGCAGACTTTTTAGACCACATCTGTAACATTGCTACTGCAGCATCTTTAGGGACTTGGGCCAAAAAGCATGAAAGCTAGAAAAATCTCTGTCCTTGCACACTTGAGTAGAATAAAACTAGCAGTGTTTGTCTGAAGATACTCTGGGACATCTGATAGTGGGCTTCTGGATGATGCTTCACAAAAGTCACTTTCCAGGACTGAGGAGTCAGAGGACACCCTAGGACCTTCTCAGTTCAAGGTAATAATGTGGCGCTCATACAGTCCCTGGGCTGGGGTGTCTAGAGAATCCCTCCCCTGCTGTGTCCAGTAGGCCTGAGGAAGCCCGAACACTGGATGAGTGGAGCATACTGATCTAGACTGAATGGAAAGCAGAACCTTCTAACAGTGAGTAGCCCTCATTGCCATTAAAGAGACTCCTTTTGATCAAGCAGGAGGAAGAAGGCTTCTGTTAATCACTGATGACGGTGACTACATGTCGCTCCCATACTTGGCCCAAACTGCAGAAACTTGGCAAATGTCCAATGACAGTGTTCATGGAGACTGCATTCTAAGTATACACTCATTTTCCCTAAAAAATCTCAGATCTGGTTCTCAGTGTCCAAAGGATTCTTAACACTTGTACAAGGTTAACAGAGCATAGCAGGCCTTTTACATCAGGTGAACATCCTCACAAATGTAACAGGGAATCTCTACCTGTCTTGGTAAGAGATGGACCAGACCCTGATGTCACCTAGGAGAAAGAAGATGACCCAGATGATATTACAAATGTCACCCTCCCCAGAGTATGATACTTTTGCCCCAGACTCCCCTCCTGGCAACCTCACCTTTGGGGGATACATTGGTCCTTATGAGGATCACTTTCAGTGGTAGGCTGCTGAGGCATCTAATGACCAAAAGGGTGATGTTATGTAGTCCTATCTCGCTGTAATTCTTGCTGGATGGGTTTGGAGCAGATATTCGGCTCCGACTCTGCCTATACTAAAGCTCGAGAGCTTTTTACTTGCTCAAGGCTAGCCCCTATCCCATGGTGCCTCATGGCAATTCCTCAGATCTTGTTTGCCGCAAAAGCTTCGAGGTTGTGTCTTACTGGCTCGTTGGCGAAGTAGAACAATTTTTTACTTACTTAGTCCTTTTCTATCACCTTTTTCTATCATATATATATCTTAATAGTTTCTTCTCTATTGTGCATCTGTTTTTTGAAAATTTTCAACCCCTATTCTCCCCTTAAGACTGTACGGCCTGTTTAAATTAGAGGGCTATAGTGCCCGTTTAAGTTAGAGGGCCTTTCCTCCCTGTGTGTGTGTGTGTGTGTGTGTGTGTGTGTGTGTGTGTGTGTGTGTGTGTGTGTGTGTGAATGTGAATGTTATTCTTCCTTGCACTTTTATTTTTTAGTCTTTAACTATGTCTAAAGATAAGGATCACAAGGATCATCGCCCTTCGGGCTTCAAAAAATGTGACAGGTGTGCGCAGAAAATTTCTCTTACAGACAGCCACACCAGTTGCGTATATTGTCTGGGTGAAGCCCATTTACAGAAACCTTGCACCTTCTGTCACGCTTTTAGTACAAGAGTGTTAAACAAAAGGAAAAGAAACCTTATTGACAGGGGTCTTATGACCAGTTCCTTCCAGGAACAGCTGGAACTTGGGTCAGGCAGCCCCAAAATCTTCAAAGAGAAAATCATCGGCCCCGACTTAAGAGCTGACCAAAAAGTCTAAAGTGTCGGAACCAAGGGGTTCCGGTTCCGACTCTGCTTCATCTTTGGTGCAGTCTATTCCATAGATTCCGAGACGGTCTTCGGTACCGAAAGTTGTGCTTCACATCGAGACTGTATCTCCTATTTTGAGATCTCCTATTTTGGAGAGAAAGAGGTCTCCTTCAGTCTCTGCCAGATCCTCCAGGACCCTATCAGATGAGGACATTGAGAGGGTGGTGAAAAGGTTGCTTTTGGATCCAGCTCTGGCTAGAAAATTGATCCCTCCAGACCTAAAGGTCTTGGAGCCGTCCCCCGTACCGATCACTATTCCTCCTCTGACTGCTTCGCTCTCGGACCCTCTTACGTCAGGTTCCTCTGTCTTTGACCCTTCGGCTCCAGGGATTCAGCCTGTTTCCTCGGAGCCAATTACTCTATCCTCAATGGCTCAGTCTGGAGTCGAGGGTTCCAGAAGCTGACGCTCTCGTGTCGACTCCAAGGGGGACAGTCACCCTGGGTTCTCTTCGGATCGACCCTCCCTCTTGGAGCCTCGGCTCGACTCAGCTTGGCTCGCGCTTCAGAGCCCTTCCCTCTTGCTAGGAGTCGACCACCCCCCCCCCCCTCGGAGTGGAGGTCTTCTTCGGAGCGGGGGGGAAACACTTTCAAAGCTATAGAGAAGGCTTTATCCTCTGCCAAAGCCATTCCTTTGGAACCTGTGTCCCACCAGCAGCGGGCAGTAACCTCTTCCCCCTGCCACTCCCACAGCGTAGGGAACCAGAGGCCCAAGTAGCCCCCATTGGAGGGCACCCCCTCTTCCGAGACCTCCCCAGATTATCCCACTGGAGAGCTCCCTCAGAAGAAGTTATGTAAGAGGAAACATGTCGACTCCCCTGAGTATGTCGCATCAGACACTTGATTTAGAGGAATCAGAAGGGTCCCCCAGATTTCGTTCTGAGGATGTCTCCTTCTCTGACATCCTAGAAATCCTTAGAGGGGTGATTGGAAGACATCTAACCCTACTGAGGATGAATCAGTGTATCTTGAGGCCTTTGGCTCCCAACCTTCCACCTCTTGGGTGACACCACCTTATGACCAACTTTTGGGGGTCATTTTGCCGAGAGCATGGACCTCTCCAGATTCAGTGGAAGCTGTCCCGAGGAGGCCAAACAAATTTATGACAGCACCTGAGGACAAGTCTTTCCTTAGCAAGGGAGTTCCAGTTGATGCTATGGTGGTAGCAGCGGCCACCAAGAAGGAATTATCTGAGACGTCTTCTAATATCCATCCTCCTAACAAGGAGTCCAGGACGATGGATAGGTATGGGAAGCGTACTTTTTCTTCAGTGGCATTTACACTAAGATCACTGAATTACCTGACTCATTTCACTTGTCTTCAGAGGGATCTCCTGAAAGAGTTAGGAGATACCCTCCAGGGTTCAGTAGCTCCGGGTTTCCATGGACAAGCTTTCCACCCTTACTTCATTAGCTAACTCCTACATGAGGCTGATCTCATATGCGGCAGATGGAGCGAGCAGGGCAGCCACAGCAGGAATAGCTCTTAGGAGACATTCGTGGATGAGTCTTTGTAATTTTACAGAATCCTTCGTCTTCCTTCACTAACGTTCCCTTTGATGGTTCTTCTCTTTTTGGACCCCAAGTGAAAGAGTCTTTGACAAGGTGCGAACAGGAATGAAAAACCTTATCTGCCATTTGAGTCGGTTTCCCTCTCCCTTCCAGACCCTATCCCGAGGGAAATACAGGAGGGAAAATGTGGTTCCGCAAATCCCAAAAAGGTTTTCCTCAGGCACAAGGTCAACCCTCCCCCAGGGGCAGAGGGGGAGGATATAATGGAAGACACTGCCCTTGCGGCAGAGGAGGTCTGCAACATCAGGGAGACAGAGAAACTTTCTCTGATCGTCCCTTCCATCGACCCTGAGGGGTTGCCCAACTGTCCATCTCTGGAGACAGTCAGGGGGGTGTATATCGCTGTACCCAAGTGCCTGGCTAACTATCATTCAAAATCGTTGGGTACACACAGTAATATCCAGAGGTTACCTGATTCCCTTTATTTCCAACCCCCCAACAAACCGGTCTCTTCCAGACGTACTACCCATCCAAGTAGACCGTGCAACATCAGAGGTCATCTCGTTGCTACAAAAAATGAGTCATCCAAGAAGTCCCTGCAGAGCAAGTAGGATCCGGAACTTACTCTTGATTCTTTTTAATTCCAAAAATGACAGGGGACTGAAGATCAATTCTAGATCTCAGCAGGCTCAACAAGCATGTAAGAAAATCAAAATTCCGAATGGTCACTCTGCAGTCGATATTTCCCTTTATCGGGAAAGACAACTGGATGTGCTCAATCGATCTCCAGGATGCATGCTACCACATCAAAATGGACAGGCGCTCCAGGAGACACTTGTGCTTCTGGCTGGGAGCCAGCCATTTTCAGTTCAGAACACTTCCCTTTGGCCTCACTACAGCCCCCAGAGTGTTTACCAAATTCAAGGCAGTGGTAACGGCTCACCTGAGATGTCAAGGATTCCAGGTGTTTCCATACGTAGACAACTGGCATATCAGTGCTACCACCAAGCATCAACTCATAAGGACCAAGGACGAGACTGTATCCTTTTGTGCCAGCCTAGGCATCACTGTCAACTTGCAAAAGTCGGTCTTATCTCCCTCGCAGCATATTGTATATCTAGGCTTAGAAATAGACACAACCACCATGTCAGTAAAGCTAACACAGGAAAGAGTGGAATCTCTATGCAGTCAGATCAGATCTTTATTAAACAAAGAGAGTCCAGGACAGAGTAGTCCTTCAAGTCCTAGGGACTATGGCTTCCGCCATCTTATTAGTTCCTCTTGCTCATCTACATATGAGCATTCTTCAATGGATGCTATTTGCACAATGGTCTATGCAAGGCCTTCCACTATCTCACCAGATATTAATAACAAACGTATGCAAAAGGGATCTGACATGGTGGTTAGACACGAAACAACTTGTCATAGGTCGTCCACTTGTTCCTCCCCTAGAGAAAGCAGTTTTGACCACGGACGCTTCCCAGATAGGGTGGGGGAGCATTATCTGGGAAAGACAGTCCAAGGTCCTTGACAAAACCACGAGAACCACTTAGACTTCAATATTCTGGAGATGAGAGTGGTGCTATATGCGTTGCAAGCACTTCACAGCTCCCTTCCCACTGGAACGATTGCAATGCAGTCAGACAACATGTCTTTTGTATGGTACATAAACAAGGGGGAACCAAGTCTTACCCGCTTTGCAGAGAGGCCTTAAGAGTTTGGAAATGGGTGAGGGATACTCAACGCTTCCTGATAGCAATGCATATCCTGGGGAAATCCAACGGACAAACTCAGTCAAGCAATTCTGATGCCTCACGAGTGGTCCCTGAATCCAATGGTTGCGAAAGAGATATTTTACAAATGGGGCCAGCCTGGCTGCGATCTATTTGCCACTCACCTGAACACCAAATGCAGCAGCTACTTTGCTCTCTTTCCCATCCGGGGATGTCACCCAGGGATACTGTAGTTCACGATTGGCCCCCAGGACTTCTCTATGCCTTTCCACTCATACCCAAAGTAGTACAGAAACCAAGACAGTTGAGGAGTTCCTTGATCCTCATTGCTCCTTACTGGCCTCAACAAGTTTGGTTTCCTTTCCTGTGGCCGTACCTTTTGGAGGAACCATGGATTCTGGATCCATCTCCAGATCTCCTGATTCATCAATCAGGACAGTTCCACCCCTTCATCCACACCCTCAAATTGACAGTATGGCTGCTCCAATTCCACGTATAGCCAGGTGCATTCCCTTATCCCCAACGGTCAAACATATCCTAATTTCATCCCATAAACCTTCCACTCAGAAACTATATACTAGCAAATGGAAAAGGTTTCCCCTTTGGGCTATGAACCGGGGCTTAGATCCATATGCAGCTCCTTTAGAATCCATTTTATCCTTCCTAACAACAATTTTTCTTGAAGGAGCGGCAGCCGCTACAGTTAGAGTTCAGTTAGCTGCAATTTCCAATTGCCATTTTGGTTTCATGGGAAATCCAATCATGCAACACTCCCTCTGTAAAACCTTCTTAAAAGGAGTTCTTCCTCTTAGGCCCCCAATAAAACAACCTTTAGAACCCTGGGACTTAAATTTAGTCCTCTCATCTTTGATGTCTGCACCCTTTGAACCATCCTCGTCGTCAGACTTAAAATTGTTATCATGGAAAACCCTGTTCTTGGTAGCTATAACATCGGCTAGGAGAGTCTCGGAACTTCAAGCCGTAACTATTCGATCTCCTTACATTATCTTTCACAAGGATAGAGTCTCCCTTAGGACAAACCCTTCCTTTCTCCCTAAGGTATGCTCAGAAAACAACCTGAATACTACCATTGAGCTACCTGTGTTTTTTCCAAACCACTCTAATAAATCAGAGTATAGACTTCACCAGCTAGATGTCCACAGGATACTCAGATTCTATATTCACAAGACCAAAGAATTCAGGAAATTTGATCAACTTTTTGTTTCCTTTTCTGACAAAAGGAAAGGCTTACCTGTTTCAAAAATTACTCTTTCAAAATGGCTTTCGGATTGCATATCCTTTGCTTATCAACAAGCTGGTAGACAATTACCGTTAAAAGCTAAAGGTCACTCTACTAGGGCTGTAGCTACTTCATGCGCCTTTAGATCTAGGCTCCCAATTGATACTATTTGTGCAGAAGCTACTTGGGCAATGCCACATACGTTTGTCACTCATTACAAATTGGATTTGGCCTCCCGGGACAGGTCATCCTTTGGGTCCACTGTGCTGAAGAGTCTCTACGCTTGAGCCACCTGGGATAAAGGTGCTAGGGACGCTGTCCCATCCAGCAAGAATTACGGTGAGATAGGACTACATAACATAAAGAAGTTATGTACTTACCATAACGTTCCATGTTTGTAGTCCATCTCACCTATATTTTTGTGTCCCTCCCTCCAATCCCCTTCCCGTTTCTGGGGGATCTAGTGGACCTCTTTTTGGGGCTGCCTGACTTTGCTCTTTATTGTCCACCTGGAATGTATTATGTTTCTAATCCCTTCCTTTATTTTTACAGATTCTTTCTTATTATTATTACCTGATAGGCATTTATTACTTTCTTGCAAACTAGATCTGGGGAATTTCCATGAAGCACCATGGGATAGGGGCTAGCCTCGAGCCAGTAAAAAGCTCTCGAGCTTTAGTATAGGCAGAGTCAGAGCCAAATATCGGCTCCGAACCCATCCAGCAAGAATATAGGTGAGATGGACTACAAACATGGAACATTATGGTAAGTACAAAACTTCTTTTTTTATGATTTATTGGGTTACAGCCCATTGTAACTTGTAGCAGATCAATGTGCAAGCAGCATTACTAGATGTTTTTGAGGACAATTCTCTGGACCTACAGTTCCAGCCTCCAGCAACAGTTTTCAAGGGGAGCATTCCTTTTTTTATATAAAAGCCCATTGTCAGACCCTGGTACTGTGTTTGGAAGCTACAAATTGTGCAGAATTCCTACTTGAGTGAAATACACCACATGACAGCAAAAGTTGATTACTGGACAGGTACAGTAAGAAGACTTGTATTGTCACCATGGCAGCACATCTTAAAACAGTTGCTTGAGCCAGCTACCTCAAGCATGGAAGACCCTAAGACACCTTTATAATAACTTATTCAAACAGCCATTCATTTAAGTAAGCATGGCATTAAACGTGCTTATAATGCTGCTGATATTACCAGTGGGACAGTCCTAAGAAGGACTGCATGACTTTGCACACAACCCCTTGCTGAGAACATCAAAGTGAAGCTTTTGAATGGCCCCTTGGACTGAGACATGCTGTTAGGTCTACAAGTTTAGAAGGTGTTTAAAACCATGAAAAGAGGGAAAAGGTGATGGATGCAGTCAGAGATATATGTTTTATCCTAGGAACCCTAACAAATGAGCCCTTTTTACAAAGCCAGGAAAGGGTAAACCAACCTAAAGTGTATTCCTTTGATAACAAAAAGTGAAAGATGACAAGGAAAGACAAAAGGTTAGTAAAGCTTTAGCGCAACCAAAGAGCAGCTGTTACAACTTTGGGTTTCCTTCCCCAGCACAGTCCCATGACCCATTGCAACACCCAGAAGGAGATTAGTTGCCTCCCTGGACGGTGCCTTCTAGAATTCAGTTAAAAAAAATCAATGGGCCTAGGGTAAACAAGGGTCTTGGCAAACTAAGAACACCTTGTTGTATCTATTCTATGATTGAGGGAGAACAATATAAACTTAGAATGCTTTTAGAATATTTTGTGATGTTCTTCATGTTTCACTGTTGCAGTCATTACATTTGGGGTTATCCTGCTGGCAGGTCGCACTCATTCGGCCTGAATTCCAAAGTCTTGGGTCCTGCGTCGGTTGCTGTCGCTTCTTCCCTGACGTCAGGTTGTCAGGGGTATAAAAGATGCAGCCAACGCCATTTTCTTCAGTCTTTCTTGCCGCACAGTGCCCGAAGCAGAAGCAGTTCGCAAGTGCCGGTCGGCCGACTCCTGAGATTTTCATGTTCGAGTTGTAGATCTGAAGTCTTCATTAAAAGCTAAGTACCCTGTTGGGGAAACTTTTTTCTTGCTCCAGTCCAATGTCAGAAAAAGTTAATAATTGTATTTCTTGTGGGAAGCAAATACCTCATAAGGACGTTCATTCTTACTGTATTCCTTGTGTAGGCCCTGACCACGATGTTTCTAGCTGGTTTTGTGCTAGATTTAACCAACACACTATTAAGCATTGGTACGATTTTGCATTAAGCTATTTTGGGCGAAGATTTAATTATACAATGTCGTCGGATAGCCATCCGACTACCAGAGTTCACAAAAAACGCAAAGAAAAAGACCGCTACCAACTCCCATGTGGAGTCGGCCAGGCCGCTGGAAACTCAAGGCATTGGAGCCTCGGAAATTATTCCCTCAGATGGGTCCGGAGCCGCCTAGCAGGCATCGGCTTCTGAGGGTGTATTCAGACCTAAACAATTATATATATTAAACCGACTTCAAAGGCAAAGACTAAAACACCTTTAAAGGCAAAGAAACAAGTTCACCAGCCACATGGACAGACCTCTATGCCCAAAAAACAGATGCTCAAAATGGCCGAAGACTTAATTACCTTGATCAGGGGTTCCCATCCCCCTCCTGGTAAGAGCCTTGGCAAGAGACTGACTATGAATCTTCAGATCAGGTTTCCATTTCTTCTGATTCCTCTTCTGATCAGGAACGTTCTCTTCCTCCCTATGAGGATTCTGATGCTTAAGAATCAATTCATTCAGCTTCTCCTCCTGAGGACTACTCTTTTGGGGAAACCTTGAATACCATGAGGGAGCACTTCCACTGGGAGAGCCAAGATTTTTCAGAATCTAAGAGGAGGCTCAGAGACTTCCTTTTACTACCTCAACACAGGCCTCTAGCTATTCCACCTGTGTTAGACATTGTAGATGATGTGTTCTCAGTCTAGTCTGACCCCTGACTCCTTACCTCCAGCTCCTGTTAAGCCAGACAGATACTACAGGGTCCCTGACTCTCATAAATTCCTTTTCAAAAACCCTACTGCAGACCCAAAAACTATTTCTCAGGGTCCCAAAGGGGTCAAGGCTTCCACTGCAAAAAAAACCCTACCCCCTCTGACAGGGATTTTAGGGCACTGGATAGATGGGAAAAAAGATTTACACATCTGCTACCGTAGCTATAAGGGCCTTAAATTGCCAGTTTCATATGCTCAAATATCAGCAATATATCATGTCACTGCTTAAACAGAAAATTATGGTAAATTCTGAATGTGCAGAAAACAAAGAAATGCAGGATTTATTGCATGCAGCTGAATAAGTTGGAAAGCATACTTTGCAATGTGGTTTTGATTCTCTGGAGGCCTCCTGCAGGGCCGCTGTTACGGGTTCTGTCATTAGGAGGCATGCTTGGTTAAAGGAACAAAATCTGCCTGATCATGTTAAAGCAAAATTATTAGATGCTCCATTACAACATGATACCTTGTTTGGTGTTAAGGCAGAAGAGGTGTTAAAGAAAATGGAGGACAAAGCTAAATCTATGCAAACAGTCAAGGATTTCTTACAGGTACAGCCACCTAGATTTAATAGACACTGGTCTACAAAGAATTGGTCCTTTCCAGCCTCAGACAGACCTCAAAGGGGCAGATCCAGACACCCTAGAGGCAGATCACAGCCGCAAGGTTCCTACAGGTCTAAGCAATGGGGTGCTTCTACCTCCAAAGGTGGAGAAGACAAATCACAACCATGCAGGAAATAGTGCCAATGACTTCCCCCTGCTGCACCAAGCACTTATCTTCTGGCAGCATCCTTAGGGGGAAAACTAGCACTTTTTTCTCAAAATTGGCACATTATAACCCAGGACAAATGGGTTCTAGATATAGTGTCACAAGGTTACAAGTTTCACTTCCATACCATGCCAATGGCAAACGGATGGCCAGACCTGCCAAAAAAATCAATGGGCAGAGGCACAAAAACAAGTTGCAGCTCTCATGGACATGAGGGCTATTCAACAAGTGCCACAGCAAGAGCAGGGACAAGGATTTTACTCAAGACTGATGTTCATCGTGTTATACTGCTGCAGTCATCACACTTGGGGTTATCCTGCCGTCTTGGTCCGGCGTCGGTTGTCATCGCTTCTTCCCTGACGTCAGTGTGACAGGGATATAAAAGAGGCAGCCAATGACATTTTCTTCAGTCTTTCTTGCCACGCGGTGCCCGAAGCAGAAGCAGTTCACAAGTGCCAGTTGGCAAGCTCCTGAGATTTTCGAATCGAATTTCAGCCCGAAGTCTTCTCTAAAGCCAAGTACCCCGTTGGGGAAACTTTTCTTGCCTCAGACCGATGTCAGACAAATTTAATAATTGCATTTCTTGTGGGAAGCAAATACCTCATAAGGATTTTCATTCTTATTGTATTCCTTGCCTAGGCCCAGATCACGACATCTCTGGTTGTCGGTTTTGTGCTAGGTTCAACAAACATACAATCAAGCATCGGGCGGATTTCGCCCGACATTATTTTGGCAGAAAATTTAACTATAGCATGTCGTCGGAACAACTGACATCAGCAATGACTAAAAAACGCAAGGATAAGGACAGGCAACCAAGGCCAAGACCAGATACCAAGGCCTCAGCAAGGCCTGCCGCCGGTTCTCCGGTTTTCAGCGAGGCGCCTACGCAGCCCCTGACTACTGCTGATTTAGAAATTCTGACGGCCTCCCAGACTGAATCAGCTGGGCTTCAGGAGCCGGTTCCATCTCACCCCTCGGACGCCAACCCTGATGGTGATCCGGAGATTTTGGACAGGCCTTCGGTTTCTGAAGGTGTCTTCAAACCGACAGCTATCTCTATTAAGTCTTATGCTAAACTTAAAGCTCCCTTAAAAGTTAGGAAACCGGGTCCACAGAACCCCCCCCCCCCCATAGGCCCCTATGCCTAAAAAACAGATGTTTAAGATGGCTGAGGATTTAATTACCCTTATCAGGGGTTCCCAACCCCCTCCTGACAAAAGGCCTAGACTGGAAGAAGATTACCCTTCCTCTGACCAAGCATCCATTTCTTCAGTTAACTCTGAGGACCAGGATTATTCCTTCCCTCCTTATGAAGACTCAGATGCAGAAGAGTCCATTCCCTCTGTCCCCCCCCCCCCCCTGAAGACTACTCTTTTGGGGAAACTTTACACACCATGAGGGAACATTTCCACTGGGAAGGCCAAGATTACTCTGACTCTAAGAAAAGACTCCGTGAGTTTCTTCTTCTTCCACAGCATAGACCCCTTGCAATTCCTCCAGTTTTAGACATTTTGGATGATGTTTACACCGAATCTAGTCTAAACCTAGACTCCTTACCTCCTGCACCAGCTAAACCAGGCAGATACTACAGAGTTCCTGATTCTCATAAGTTTCTATATAAAAGCCCTGTTGCAGACCCCAAAACCATTTCCCAGGGTCCCAAAGGGGTCGAGGCCTCTACTGCTAAGAATCCACTACCTTCTGAAAGGGATTCCAGAGCATTAGAAAGATGGGGGAAGAAAGTGTATACGTCTGCCACTTTGGCCATGAGGGCCTTAAACTGCCAATTCCACATGATAAAATACCAGCAGTACTTGATTACACAGTTAAAGCAGAAAATGATCCCTCAGACAGATCAACCTGATTTCAAAGAGATGCAGGATTTGCTGCATGCAGCAGAACAGGTGGGAAAGCATACCTTACAATGTGGTTTTGATTCATTGGAAGCCTCATGTAGAGCAGCTGTCACAGGATCTGTAATTCGTAGACATGCTTGGCTAAAAGAGCAAGCCTTACCAGAACATGTCAAAGCAAAGTTATCGGATGCTCCATTGCAGAAAGACGTGTTATTTGGTGTCAAAGCAGAGGAAGTCTTAAAGAAAATGGAAGAAAAGGCAAAATCTATGCAGACAGTTAAAGATTTTTTACAGGTATAACCTTCTTGTTTCAGCAGAAACTGGCCATTAAAAAAATGGTCCTTTCCTGCATCAGACAGACCCCAAAGGGGTAGGTACAGACGCCCAAGGGACAGAGGCCAGCCACAAGGTTCTTTCAGGCCTAGACAATGGCATACGACAACTCCCAAAGAGGTGGAGATGAAAGATCTCAACCCTTCAGGAAACAAACACAATGACTTCCCTCTTCGCCTACCAAGCAAAATTGCCCTGGCAGCACCTTTGAGAGGAAGACTGGCTCTATTTCCACAAAATTGGCGCATCATAACAAAGGACAAATGGGTTCTGGATATTATTACCCCAGGCTACAGATTTCATTTTCACACTTTACCACAGATGAGAGGCATGCCAAATCTGCCTCCAAATCAATGGGCAGAGGCACAAATGCAAATTTCAGCTCTCATGGATATGAAAGCCATTCAAAAGGTACCTACAAAGGAGCAAGGTCAAGGTTTTTACTCAAGACTATTTCTAGTACCAAGAAAGGACAATGCCTGGAGACCCATTTTAGACCTCTCAATTCTAAACACATACCTGGAGGTACCCAAATTCAAAATGCTCACACTACAGCAGCTTCTTCCCATGCTGGGCAAGGAGTCTTGGCTGGTAACGTTGGACCTCAAAGAGGCATACCTGCATGTCCCTATCAGACAAGATTGCAGAAGATACCTCAGATTTTTGGCAGGTACAACGCATTATCAATTCTGTGCATTGCCCTTTGGCTTATCTACTGCACCCAGAGTATTTACGAAATGCCTGGCATCAGTAATTGCATACTGCAGACAACGAGGAATACAAATTTATCCATATCTGGACGACTGCCTGATCCAAGCTGACAGCAAGGACATTCTATTACAGCATCTGGCATTTGTAACAAAGCTGCTAAGTTGCCTAGGGTACACAGTAAACAAAAAGAAGTCAAAACTAATACCCTCACAAGACATAATATTCCTGGGTGCCAGCTTAAATACAACGGCCCAGATGGCTTATCTCACGCCAGACAAACAAAAACAACTGACTCAATACTTCAAAAAGATGGCAACTTTTACCCAGCTCACTGCAAGGAAAATCCTGCAGGCACTGGGGTTCATAGCATCCTGCATTCAACTAGTTCTACATGCAAAGCTGCATATGAGGAACTTACAATGGTACCTGAAAAGTGTATGGACTCAACACAGGCACAGCCTCGAAACAGGTATACCTCTCATTCCCTGCCTTCAAAAAGAGTTCCTATGGTGGGCTCAAGCATGTCAAATAAACAAGGGTCTTCCTTTTGTCTTGCCTCCAGCAAACCAAACTATGACAACAGATTCTTCAGACTACGTTTGGGGAGCACACATGGCAGGACAGTGCATACAGGGCAAATGGTCTGCAAAACAAATGCATCTACACATCAACCAAAAGGAGATGCTAGCCGTGCAAAATGCACTGACAGCCTTCAAGGACCTCTTGCATCCAGGACAACTACTAAGGACAGACAACACCACAGTTATGTGGTCCATAAACAAACAGGGAGGAACACACTCCTACCCTTTATGCAGACAGGCAATGACCTTGTGGAACACAGCATTGACTTACCAAGTACAACTGCAAGCACAATTCCTGCCAGGAAAGGAAAACATATTGGCAGACAAATTAAGCAGAAATATGGCAGATCCTCACGAGTGGAGACTACACCCACAAGTATTTTCAATGATAACTCAAAGGTGGGGACGCCCAGACATAGATCTATTTGCCTCCTCCAACAATTGCCAACTACGGAAATTTTGCACAAGGACTTATCATTCCCTAGCCTGGAAAGTGGACGCCCTATCTTTCAGTTGGACAGCATTGACAGTCTATGCCTTCCCACCACTACCTCTTTTGACCAAGGTATTACTGAAAGTCAGATCAGAGAGACCACAAATGATCCTCATTGCTCCGGACTGGCCACGTCAGCACTGGTACCCATTACTAAGGAACTTGACTCACAGCCCTCCATGGATCTTACCTCAATTCCCACTTCTGTTGACTCAGCAAAACTCTCAGATCCTTCACAGTCAGCTCAGGACTTTAAATTTAGCTGCATGGAGAATACCTTGAATTATCAATCAACACTTCTCTCAAAGGACGTCCTGAATGTCATTTTGGAGGTCAGGAGGCCCAGCACCAGAAAAACTTACTCAGACAAATGGAAAAGATTTTGTGCATGGAACCAGGCTAAAGGCCAAAATCCTGGGATACCAAACATTCCTCAAATACTGCAATACTTAACTGAGATGCTACACAAAGGCCTTTCTTTCTCATCCATTAAGATCCATGCTTCAGCCATTTCAGCTCAATATAATACGGATCCTCCCATATTCTCACACCCTTTACTAAGGCAGTTTCTCAGAGGGGCTAAGAATATAAGACCCCCCAGAAAACTCCCAGTGCCAGCTTGGGACCTCAACTTCGTTTTAGAAAAATTAACACTGCCTCCTTTCGAACCAGCCTTCTCAGCAGAACTACAATACTTGTCATGGAAAACAGCTCTGTTGCTGGCTATCACCTCAGCATGCAGGGTCTCAGAACTAGAGGCACTCATGGCAGTGGAACCTTTCATCATTTTCCATCAGGACAGAGTCTCTTTACGAACTAACCCTACCTTTATGCCAAAGGTAGTATCCAGTGTGGCTTTGAATCAGACCATTCATTTACCCACCTTTTATCCAAACCCCCAGAATAAAGGAGAAAAACTCCTTCACTCTTTGGACATTCACAGACAGCTACGTTACTATTTAGATAAAACAAAGACCTTCAGAAAAACTGACCAACTCTTTGTATCCTATGCTGCAGGTTCACAAGTAAAGGATATTTCAAAACAGACCATCTCCAAATGGATAGCACATTGTATCCGCTTTTGCTACTCGCACCATGGGAAAGCAGTGCCTGTTAATATTAGGTCCCATTCTACCAAGGCTACAGCAACCTCAGCAGCCTTTCTCAGGGAGGTTCCAACCAAGGACATTCTGGAGGCAGCTACTTGGAGTTCAGTGCACACCTTTACCAAGCACTACCACCTTCCATTATACTCAAAAACCAGAGCTGGTTTTGCCACTGCAGTTCTGCAGGGCATCCTATCTTCGCCTAACCCAGTTTAGTACCAGCCACCCATCCATAGCTTTGGGATTCAACCCAAGTGTGATGACTGCAGCAGTATAACACGATGAACATAGTACAGTTTTGTACCTACCATAAATGTAGATGTTCGAGTGTATATACTGCTGCAGTCCAGGTTACCCTCCCACCATCCCCTCTACATACCAGGGTGTTAGTTATAACTCCATGTACATCAATCAATTGGATGCATGTCTATATGGTGTATTTGCTAACAGCTAGTACTATTGTTTATCTACTAAGGTATTTTTGCATAGTTATTTGTATTGCCTTCCTAGTTGGGGGCACCTGACATCTGGGGCAAGAAAAACTGAAGAAAATGGCGGTGGCTGCCTCTTTTATACCCCTGTTGCACTGACGTCAGGGAAGAAGCGACGACAACTGACGCCGGACCAAGACTTTGGGATTCGGCCGACTGCAGGACCGCCTGACGGCAGGATAACCCCAAGTGTGATGACTGCAGCAGTATATACACTCGAACATCTACATTTATGGTAGGTACAAAACTGTATTTTCTTGGTACCAAGAAAGGACAAAGCATGGAGACCAATACTGGACCTATCTATTCTAAACACTTTCCTGGATATACCAAAATTCGAGATGTTGACCTTGCAGCAGCTTCTGCCCATGCTGGGCAGCAAGGCTTGGCTCGTGACTTTAGACCTAAAAGAGGCATACCTGCATGTCCCAATCAGACAGTCATGCAGACAATACCTCAGATTCAAGGCTGGCTCAAAGCATTACCGATTCTCTGTACTGCCCTTTGGCTTATCTACTGCGCCCAGGGTCTTCACAAAGTACCTGGCACCAGTAATTGCTTACTGCAGACAAAGAGGAATACAAATATATCCTTACTTGGATGACTGCCTCATACAAGCAGAGAACAAGGACAGTACTACAGCATCTGACGTTTGTGCAAAGACTTTTAACATGCCTAGGGTACACAGTCAACAAAAAGAAATCAAACTAGTACCCTCTCAACAGATAATATTCCTGGGTGCAAGCTTAAGTACAACTGCCCAGATGGCTTATCTCACTCCAGACAAACAAAGGCAACTGACTACCTATTTGAAGGAAATGGCAACAAAGGCTCAGTTATCTGCAAGAAAAATTCTGCAGGCTTTGGCCTTCAATGCATCCTGCATCTTATTAAATCCATATGCAAGGCTGCATATGAGAAAAATTCAATGGTACCTAAAAAGTGTCTGGACACAACATTGCCACAGCCTGGAAACAATGATTACTCTCATTCCCTGCCTGCAACAGGAGTTTTGGTGGTGGGCAAAAGCTTGTCTCCAAAATAAGGGACAGCCATTCTCACTACCCCCACCCAGGTAGAGCCTAACGATGGATGCATCAGATTATGTCTGGGGGGCACACATGGCAGGAAGGGGCATTCAGGGCACCTGGTCCACAAACCAAAAGCATCTACATATCAATCAAAAAGAGATGCTAGCTGTTCAAAATGCCCTGACAGCCTTCAAGGACCTACTTCATCCCGGACAACTACTGATAAAGACAGACAACACCACGGTCATGTGGTACATAAACAAGCAGGGGGGCACTCATTCTTACCCCCTTTGCAGTCTAGCCATGGCTTTATGGTACACAGCATTGACTTACCAAGTCCATCTGCAGGCACAATTCCTGCCAGGAAAGGAAAAT
This sequence comes from Protopterus annectens, assembly GCF_019279795.1. NCBI lineage: Eukaryota > Metazoa > Chordata > Ceratodontiformes > Protopteridae > Protopterus > Protopterus annectens. The sequence continues at coordinate 644,571,123 of NC_056733.1, forward strand.
ACTCTGGCAGACGAACTAAGCAGAAACCTCATGGATCCCCATGAGTGGCACCTGGATCCACAAGTCTTCAGCATGATAACAAAGAAATGGGGACGCCCGGACATAGACCTATTTGCCTCCCCTCACAACAATCAACTAAAAAGATTCTGCACAAGGACTTATCACAGACAAGCTTGGAGAGTGGACACCTTATCTTTCAGCTGGACAAACCTATCCATATATGCTTTTCCTCTATTGCCTCTCGTCCCCAAGGTACTCCTAAAGGTCAGACAGGATTAACCAAAGATGATTTTTATTGCCCCAGACTGGTCACGCCAGTACTGTTATCCGAGCTTAAGGAACTTGTCCCAATGCCCAGCCTGGACCTTACCTCAAATACCTCATCTACTTTCCCAGCAAAACAATCAGATTTTGCACAGCCAACTCAGGACCCTAAACCTGGCAGCATGGCAGATAATGTAGCCATACAAACCACACCTCTCAGTAAAGCTGTGATGGATGTCATTTTACAAGCCAGAAGGCCTAGTACTAGAAAATCCTATGTTGGGAAATGGAAGAGATTTTGTGCTTGGAACCAAGCTCAAGGAACTGATACAGCTGTCCCAAACATTCTTCAGAGTTTGCAATACTTAACTGAGATCCTAGACAAAGGCCCATCTTTTTCATCAATTAAAATCCATGCCTCTGCCATTTCAGCTCATTACAATACAGAGCCACCACTCTTTTCTCATCCTTTATTAAGGCAGTACCTCAGAGGAGCCAAAAACGTAAGGCCTCCAAGGAGAACGCCAATACCTGCATGGGACCTCACTTATGTCTTGGAAAAACTCACCTTACCTCCTTTTGAGCCAGCTGCTACTGCTGATATAAAGTTCTTATCTTGGAAAACAGCTCTGCTCCTAGCAATAACTTCTGCAAGACGAGTTTCAGAGCTACAGGCTCTCATGGCTGTGGAACCCTTTATCATTTTTTATCCAGACAGGGTCTCTCTGAGAACAGACCCTACATTTATGCCTAAGGTGGTATCCAGTGTAGCCCTTGACCAAACTATTCATTTGCCAACTTTTTATCCAAATCCACAGAACAAGAGGGAGAAAATTCTGCATTCTTTGGATGTACACAGACAACTTAGATTCTACTTGGACAAAACTAAAGTTTTCAGAAAGACAGAACAATTACTAGTGGCATATGCCGCAGCATCACAAGAAAAGGCAATCTCCAAGCAGACTTTTTCAAAGTGGATAGGTCACTGCATCCTTTTCTGCTACTCACAGCATGGCAAACCAGTGCCTAAGAGCATTAGGCCACATTCAACCAGAGCTGCAGCCATGTCTGCAGCCTTTCTCAGCGGAGTACAAACCAAAGACATTTTAGAGGCTGCTACTTGGAGTTCAGTGCATACCTTTACACAACATTACAATCTGCCTCTTTACTCTAAATCCAGGGCAGGCTTTGCCATTGCAGTTCTGCAGGGCCTCATAGCCACTCCTTATGCTGTTTAGCTCCAGCCCCCCAACCATAGCTTTGGGACTTAACCCAAATGTAATGACTGCAACAGTGAAACACGAAGAACATAGTACAGTTGTGTATGCTTACCATAAATGTAGATGTTCGAGTGTATTCACTGTTGCAGTCCAGGTTACCCTCCCTCCATCCCCCTTATTTTTGCTGGAACCTATCTTTGCTTCTCTAATCTTTACAACCTATGTGGTGTATTTGCTTATAGATGAAGATAAAGCTTATTTTGGTGCATGTATGTTTTATTTACATAATTTTAGTCTACCCTTTTGGGGGCACCTGACATCTAGGGCAAGAAAAACTGAAGAAAATGGCATCGGCTGCATCTTTTATACCCCTGATGACCTGATGTCAGGGATGAGGTGACAGCAGCCGACGCAAGACCCAAGACTTTGGAATTCAGGCCGACTGAGGGCAACCTGCCAGCAGGATAACCCCAAATGTAATGACTGCAACATTGAATACACTCTAATATCTACATTTATGGTAAGTGTACACAACTGTACTTTTCTCAGATTTCAGTAACCTGGGTATTGATAAATTCTAAGCTCTGGACTGTCATCATTTCAGTTGTGTCAGTGTTAGGGCCTCCTTTAATTTCTTTAAAAAAGTTACCAAAGCAATGGATAGTAGTTTTGTAGTACCTATTGCATATCTGCACTAGGCCAAGTCCTTTAACTCTTCTCCAGGCAGGTATTATTGACAGACTTGTAAATCTGAATGCAAATCAGTCTGTTTTGTAGTGGATAGCTAACTGGCTGTCTGAAAGATCCCATTTAGTTAGAGTCGCAGGTGCCACTTTTGATTGCAAGAAAGGTTGCCAGGGGTGCACCACAGAGCTGAGTGTTGGGGCTTCTGCTGTTTGACATCTGTTTCTGAGACATTCAAACCAACAGTCCTGGCATGTGGTTATCTAATCTCGCAGACAGATGTAAATTTGGTGGTGTTTGTTGTATCACTGATTCACAGTTCCTCCAATGTGAATTAGACTATGTTAACAGTTGGTGCTAGGAGAAAGCTTCAAACTTGCAATAGTGCATTTTAGTATTCTGTTAAGTACAAACTTGCAGTTTTAAAAGTACTGTATTTTCATTTTTTCTGTTTCCTAATTGTGTGTTTCTGAACAGTGTGCTGTGTGTCTGTTTGATATATGAGGGGGTGGTGTTATCACTTTATCTGATAGTTAATAGCCTAGAGGGATTCCTCTAAGTGCTAGCCACAAAATTTGAGAAATCATTTTATGCTCAACTCCTGAGAGACTTGCTTGGCTACAAACATCTGCATTAGAAGCTGAAGCTAAGTGAAACTTGCAGTAGTGCATTTTAGTATTCTGTTAAGTACAAACCTGCAGTTTTTAAAGTATTTTATTTTCATTTTTTCTGTTTCTTAATTGTGTGTTTCTGAACAGTGTGCTGTG